>NC_088239.1:49519487-49828987 GCF_036934945.1 Oncorhynchus masou masou | reverse complement strand
TCAAACATGGGGAAGTTATGTTGCTTTAAATGTTGATTCATGTATAATTCCATTTAGGAGAAAAAGGCTTTCAAAGATTTTGCAGCCATTTACACACTTGCTTTACAATAATCCTTGGGAAACATGTATTTAGAAAATAAATATTTTCACCAAATTGCCGAAATAGATATTCTGTATATTCTCTCACTAATTCCCTCATTAGGCAAAACATTAACGGTATTAAATTGCCTATTCGTTGTATGATAAAGATAACCTTTCATATTGAACAGCTACAGTGCTTCTCTGTGTTCACACCCATTTAACATAGTTCAAACACTCTTAAGCCTTAGACCCACCCATCTCTTTAAGAATGCACATGTGAACCCATGTGACTGTGGCCATATGCTAAAGCAGTGAGGTACATTGCTTAAAAAAAACTAAGATAATATTGAAATATTACAATATTTGATTAACTTCAGGTGCTAGTTTACAAGAAGGAACAACTTAAAACACCCAAACACATATCATAAGATAATTTTGAGCAGTAGTGGTGCGTGGGTAAAATCACTGGGGAAGCCAAGAACCCCCCCCCCCAGAAAAGCCATATGAGAACCCACACAACCGTTCAAAAGTTTGGGGTCACTTAGAAATGTCCTTGTTTCTGAAAGAAAAGCACATTTTTGTCCATTAAAAAACGTAAAATTCATCAGAAATACAATGTAGACATTGTTAATGTTGTAAATTACTATTGTAGCTGGAAACGGCAGATTTTTAATGGAGTATCTACATAGGTGTACAGGGCCCATTATCAGCAACCATCACTCCTGTGTTCCAATGGCACGTTGTCTTAGCTAATCCAAGTTTATAATTTTAAAGGCTAATGATCATTTGAAAACCCTTTTGCAATTATGTTAAAAGCTTAAAACTTTTGTTCTGATTGAAGAAGCAATACAACTGGCATTCTTTAGACTAGTTGAGTATCTGGAGCATCAGCATTTGTGGGTTCGATTAATGGCTCAAAAGGGCCAGAAACACAGAACTTTCTTCTGAAACTTGTCAGTCCATTCTTGTCCTGAGAAATTAAGGCTATTCCATGCCAGAAATTGCCAAGAAACTGAAGATCTCGTACAATGCTGTGTACTACTCCC
The DNA here is from genome assembly GCF_036934945.1 of Oncorhynchus masou masou. Taxonomy (NCBI): domain Eukaryota; kingdom Metazoa; phylum Chordata; class Actinopteri; order Salmoniformes; family Salmonidae; genus Oncorhynchus; species Oncorhynchus masou. Next base: position 49,827,860 of record NC_088239.1, on the reverse strand, counting down.
TTCACAGAAGAGTTGCAAAGAAAACGCCATATCTCAGACTGGCCAATAAAAATAAAAGATTATGATGGCCAAAAGAACACAGACACTGGACAGAGGAACTCTGCCTAGAAGGTCAGCCTCTCTAAATTGCCTCTTCACTGTTGTGGGTACTATTTAATGAAGCTGCCAGTTTAGGATTTGTGAGACGTCTATTTCTCAAACTAGACACTCTAATGTACTTGTCCTCTTGCTCAGTTGTGCACCGGGGCCGCCCACTCCTCTTTCTATTCTGGTTAGCGCCAGTTCGCTCTGTTCTGTGAAGGGAGTAGTACACAGCGGTGTACGAGATCTTCAGTTTCTTAGCAATTTCTCGCATGGAATAGCCTCCATTTCTCAGAACAAGAATAGACTGACAAGTTTCAAAAGAAAGTTATTTGTTTCTGGCCATTTTTTTCTTTCAAAAACAAGGACATTTCTAAGTGACCCCAGACTTTTGCACGGTAGTGTATGTGTTGTGATAATTGCGTTTTTTTCTCTATAACCTTTTAATTCATATGCCTTGCAAATGTGCTATATAGGCCTAAAGGTTGATACAATAAGAAGACACAGTGGCAGAATAAATTCAACCACACCTTTGTTTTATCACAAAACCAAATAGCAACCTCTGTCCAGTGAAGTCCACAAAGCATATTGCATGTACAGTAACATACAGTTATATGACCTACAGTATGGTCAAGAAAGTTAATGTTTCCGCCATTTTTGGACCACTAAACAACTATTGATTTAGAACCACAGAGAGTTACCGTAAATCACAAAGAAAACAGGAGCTGTCTGCACTATTCCAGCACCATTTCAGCTTCAACATTTCAAAACCATCTAATCACCACTGCTTAGTCTAATACAGTGACAACTAAAAGATACAGAGTAAGCTAAATATGTTTTAGCTGTCCATGGTTCTGCTTTCTGTCTGTCTGTCTGTCTGTCTGTCTGTCTGTCTGTCTGTCTGTCTCTGTGTGTGTGTGTGTGTGTGTGTGTGTGTGTGTGTGTGTGTGTGTGTGTGTGTGTGTGTGTGTGTGTGTGTGTGTGTGTGTGTGTGTGTGTGTGTGTGTGTGTGTGTGTGTGTGCACGTTCATGCAAGTAGATTTGTGTGTATTAGGTAGTTCTTGTGGAATTGTTAGATGACATGTTAGATATTGCTGCACTGTCGGAACTAGAAGCACAAGCATTTTGCTACACTCGCAATAACATCTGCTAACCATGTGTATGTGACCAATAACATTTTCTTTGATTTGACATGTTGACTAACCCTACTTGTAGAGAAACACCAATGCCATCCTCTTCTCTTTCATGTCTATCACTCTGTCATACACTACACACATATTTCTTGTTGTCCTAGGCTACCTAGCTAAAATGCTTGCTCGCTCGTCTATCTTCCATTGATGGGCAACGTTAGCTAGTTAACATTAGCCTTCTACATTTAGCTACATATTGCACTTCCTTCCTCTCAGGCCAGGGGCACAACAATGTATGAATTAATGGTTGGATCAGAATCACCGTTATAATCATTGGCCAGTACGGAGAATTAAGTAAAACCACAAGTCCAAATCCCATCTCAATCCATGGCTAATTTAGGAAAGGGACAATATTAGCTAGCTAGCTAGCCACGGAGGACAACAACACAATGAGAAGCAACAAGTTTCTCTGTCAATGATGTATGCTCTCAATGGGATTTGATAGAGGTGTGATGGCAAAATCTAAGTTGGCTTCTCTTGACACTTTTTTTTTTTTGGTGCGCCAGGACCATTTACATTTTAGATCAACGCTGATTGGCAAATGTTTTATATATTTTTTTATCAAGGGAGGCCAAATGCTTGCTGGCTTCCTTTGCCTTCAATGCTACGGGTGGCAACAATGTCATACTCGTTTGGACCAGACAGCATCAGATAGATGGCCTACACTTAGAGAGACAGAGAGGTGCTGTTTCACTCGCTCAAATGCTTTCTCCTGTGCGATACATTCAGCCGGTTGCGAATTTAAAGAAAATGAGGAAACACAGAGAGACAAAAGATAAATAATTTTATGTATTTTTATTTTTTTCTTGGTCAATTTTTTGGGGAAGCCCTGCTTCCCTTGGCATCCATGGATACACACCACTGCGTGTATTCAGGAAAGCAGGAAAGCAGACTAAAATAGACAAGACTTTAAAACCTTGTATTAAAAATAACAAACCCAGCACTAACATTCACTGACCCCCAAGTTCAAGCAATAAGCTCATAAAGTACAAATACAAAATACCGAAAGTGCTGCTTGTTCACCCTTGTTCATCTCCTTGTACTTGCAGAAGAGAGCAGGTTCTTCTTATGCTGAAAGACAAATTCCAGGAAATAGGTTAGAGTTAAAACATAAATACATCCATACTCTAATAGCTTGTTTTTGGCTGTTGACTGCTACAGCTGTACTAATTCACCAGCTAAAAAACAAGCCCTGTAGTCAACCTGCTTCCAGTCAAACAATGGCAATGATGACACAACTTATTTAGCAAACATTTAACTTCATAATTAGCTAAATGTAAATGATATTCGTCTAGCTAGCCATTTAGTGGAAAATGCAAAAAACAACATAAATCTAAATCTATTATCTAATCTAGATAGCTTTTTTGCCATTATATAATTGTGGCTAGCTAGCTAGAAAACCTTAGCCTGTATGTACCTATCACCTGGCTAACATGGGTTAGCATATGCACCACAGTGGCTATTTTCGGTGGTTAAACATGATAAACTGACAAAGATTATCATCATGTCATGCATGGCTCAGCATATCAACAATAAACATTAGCCAATCTAACATTAGCTATCTAGAGTTCTAGCCAGCTAAAGTTAGCTAGCTACCTAGCATGCTACCTGTATTAGTGCTGTAACAATTATGAGTTATTATTATTATTTGTTTATTATTAGTGCTTTTTGAGGTCGGTTCGGTTTCGGCACGATTATTAAAAAAATAATAAAGATTTTTGATTTAGGTTTTGATCATTTAAAAAATAAATACATGCACCATGCATTATGTTGGTTGAATAAAACAATAAACACGGATTTAAAAAATTAATAGAAGTCCCATGATGGTAGTGAATGTTCATTACTGCTTGTCACTTATTAGCCATTCACAGGAGTTGCTGGTGCGCAATTTTTTTTATTTCACATTTATTTTACTAGGCAAGTCAGTTAAGAACAAATTCTTATTTTCAATGACGGCCTAGGAACAGTGGGTTAACTGCCTGTTCAGGGGCAGAACGACAGATTTGTACCTTGTCAGTTCGGTTACTAGTCCAACGCTCGAACCACTAGGCTACCCTGCCGCCCCAGGGACATCCCTACCGGCCAAACCCTCCCTAACCCGGACGACGCTAGGCCAATTGTGCGTCGCCCCGCGACCTCCCGGTCGCGGCCGGTGACGTCAGAGCCGGTTACGTCAGAGCCTGGGCGCGAACCCAGAGTCTCTGTTGGAACAGCTGGCGCTGCAGTACAGCGCCCTTAACCGGGAGGCTCCACATTACTTCACTTTAATAAAATATTTCAGTTGTTGTGTATAATACATTTGTTTTATTTGATGACTTTATTATTTAATTCCAAGTCATCATCTCATCTCTATAGAGCTGCTGCCTATGCTGTCTGACAAAATCACTATTTTAGTAGATCTTCAAAGTAAATAAGGCATACTTTATGTATCCTCTCTTGATCGCGCATTCTTCTGTTTCTTGTGTAGCAAGTGTAAAAGAAACACAGACTGTACGAGTAGCCGTGCAATGGATTATGGTCATTGTAGTTAATTATCACGTTTTCTGTGCTAAACTATGTAGAACATTGGCCTGATGGAAACTACAACTCCCTACTACATCTTACAGTTAAAGCATAATCTGATTTATCTCTCGATGAACTGTAGCGCAATGTGCAAAGTGAGCTCACAAAAAAAACATTTTTGAAATATATTTCAGATAATTGAACCGACTTCAGTCAATTAGTAAAGAAAATTCAGAAAAAAAGACTCGTTCAGCAGTAGCCTGTATGCAGCTGTTTAGTTACACAGCAATAGCCACTGGGCACACCACCTCATTTCAACGTGGATAATTGGGTAATATTTGGTAAATACATTGATCAACAACAGGACTAAATAAAATCAAACTTTAAATACACTTTAAATACAATTTGATTTGATGTAATCTTATTCTTTCAATTGTATTTTTGGTTTAGATGGAGACGTGAATCCAACATATGTATTATTAACTTGTAGATTCCATTTGAAATCAACCAAAGCTGAAACGTAGGCCTATATGTATTTTGTATTTTTAGTTGAACCCTGGGTTGAATTGCAACATTAGCTGTTGATGACTTCCCAAATGCTATACAGGCCTAAATGTCATCATTGATGATATATGATTGATAAATGATGGTTATATTTGATTGGATTTGTTTCACCTACCCTTGGAATGACTTCGATAGCAACAGTGAATCTATTAACTTGAGATTTTCTCAACAATCATTATCACGATAGCACATTGGTAATAGTCAGTGACAAATATGTCAAAGCTAAACAAGGCTGGGCTTGGTTAAAATCCTGGATGGGAGACCGAAGGAATAGCTGTAGATAGCTCAACTCTATGTTTTGTTGTTATAGTGGCTATTATGTTGAAGATCTGATGTTGTTTCAGTTGTACAAATTCAACATATTTTGGTTGTTGAAATGTTACCCTCAAAATGACAGTTTTAACAAAGGTTCATAACTTTTTTCAAATCCAATGTATGTTCCACCACAGGAAGTTGGCTGCACCTTAATTGGGGAGGACGGGCTCATAGTAACGGCTGGAGCGGAATAGGTGGAATGGAATCATATACATTAAACACATAGTTTAATGCCATTCCATTCACTTCATTCCAGCCATTATCATGAGCCGTTCTCCCCTCAGCAGCCTCCACTGTTTTCTACGTAGATTCCACATCGCAATATGTTGACAAATTACATTGATTCAACTAGTTTGTGCCCAGTGGGTAGCTAGCAACAAAAACAACTTTATGACACTGTGTTGAGCTAGCTAATGAAGTGTGCACATGAAGCTAACAAGCTGTTTCACAGGGGACTCTTACCTGCATATGGGTGATGATTAATCACAGCAGACTAAAACACTTTCAAAATATTCTTCCCACTCGGCATCAACTAGTAAGAGCTGTATGATACCAGCACCAGCAGAATTCAGGGCGACACTGTTGTTGAAAGCTGTAGCTACACTTAGCATGTTATCCATAATGGAAATATCAAATATGAGTAATTTTTCCAATATCCGCGGTATCAGAGAGCAGGATGTGACATTTGATAGAAGGCTGGAGGAAATTCGCTAGCTCGCTAACCAGATCAAAGTTTATTTGTCAAATCAAAGTTTATTTGTCACGTGCACCGAAGACAACAGATGTAGACCTAAAATGCTTAATTACAGGCCCTAACCAATAGTGCAATTTTTAAGTAAAAAATAGGTATTAGGTGAACAATAGATAAGTAAAGAAATAAAAAACAGCATTAAAAACACAGTGAAAAATAACAGTAGCGAGACTATATACAGTTGTGAGGCTATATACAGGCACCGGTTAGTCGGGCCCTTTGAGTGTACCTTACCGTGAAATACTTACTTACAAGCCCTTAACCAACAAGTGCAGTTCAAGAAGAGTTAAGAAAATATTTAACAAATGAACTAAAGTACATTAACATAACAATAACGAGGCTATATACAGGGGGTACTGATACCGAGTCAGTGTGCGGGGGTACAGGTAGTTGAGGTCATTTGTACATGTAGGTAGGGGTGAAGTGACTATGCATAGATAATAAACAGCAAGTAGCAACATGTATAAACAAATGGAGGGGGGTCAATGTAATAGTCCGGTGGCCATATAATGAATTGTTCAGCAGTCTTATGGCTTGGGGGTAGAAGCTGTTTTAAGGAGTCTTTTGGTCCTCGACTTAGCGCTCCGGTACTGCTTGCCGTGTGGTAGCAGAGAAAACAGTCTATAACTTGGGTGACTGGAGTCTCTGATAAAATTATGGGCTTTCCTCTGACACTGCCTATTATTATTATTTTTGATCGATTTATTTGTTTCACCTTTATTTAACCAGGTAGGCCAGTTGAGAACAAGTTCTCATTTACAATTGCGATCTGGCCAAGATCAAGCAAAGCAGTGTGACACAGACAACAACATGAGTTACACATGGAGTAAACAATAAACAAGCCAATAACACAATAAACAAATCAATGAGACAGTAGAAAATAAATAGGCCATAGGAGCGAATAGTTACAATTTAGCAGATTAACACTGGAGTGATAAATGAGCAGATGATGATGTGCAAGTAGAGATACTTGTGTGCAAAAGAGCAGAAAAGTAAATAAAATAAAAACAGTATGGGGATGAGGTAGATAGATTGGGTGGGCTATTTACAGATGGACTATGTACAGCTGCAGCGATCGGTTAGCTGCTCAGATAGTTGATGTTTAAAATTGGTGAGGGAAATAAAAGTCTCCAACTTCAACGATTTTTGCAATTGGTTCCAGTCACTGGCAGCAGAGAACTTGAAGGAAAGGCGGCCAAATGGGGTGTTGGCTTTGGGGATGATCAGTGAGATATACCTGCTGGAACGTGTGCTACGGGTGGGTGTTGTTATCGTGATATATAGGTCCTGGATGGCAGGAAGCTTGGCCCAGTGATGTTATGGGCCGTTCGCACTACCCTCTGTAGCTCCTTACGGTCAGATGCCGAGCAGTTGCCATACCAGGAGGTGGTGCAACCGTTCTGGTTGCTCTCAATGGTGCAGCTGTAGAACTCTTTGAGGATCTGGGGACCATTGCCAAGTCTTTCAGTCTCCTGAGGGGGAAAAGAACACACAACTGTCTTGGTGTGTTTGGACCATGATAGTTTGTTGGTGATGTGGACACCAAGGAACTTGAAACTCTCGACCACTTCACTACAGCCCCGTTGATGTAAATGTGGGCCTGTTCGGCCCGCCTTTTCCTGTAGTCTACGATCAGCTCCTTTTCCTTGCTCACATTGAGGGAGAGGTTGTTGTCCTGGCACCTTACTGCCAGTTCTCTGACCTCTCTACAGTGGCTTGCGAAATTATTTACCCTTCTTGGCATTTTTCCTATTTTGTTGCCTTACAACCTGGAATTCAAGTAGATTGTTTTGGGGGGGGGGGGTTGTATATTTTGATTTACACAACATGCCCACCACTTTGAAGATGCAAAATATTTTTTTCTTGTAAAACAAACAAGAAATATGACCAAAAAATCGGACTTGAGCATGCTTAACTATTCATAACTAAAGTCAATACTTTGTTCGAACCACTTTTTTGCAGCAATTACAGTTGCAAGTCTCTTGGGGTATGTCTCTATAAGCTTGGTACATCTAGCCACTGGGATTTTTGTATATTCTTCAAGGCAAAACTGCTCCAGCTCCTTCAAGTTGGATGGTTTCTGCTGGTGTATATCCATCTTTAAGTAATACCACAGATGCTCAATTGGATTGAGGTCTGGGCTTTGACTAGGCCATTTTAAGACATTTAAATGTTTCCCCTTAAAGCACTCAAGTGTTGCTTTAGCAGTATGCTTAGGGTCATTGTGCTGCTGGAAGGTGAACCTCCGTCCCAGTCTCAAATCTCTGGAAGACTGTTTCCCTCAAGAATTTCTCTGTGTTTAACGCCATCCATCATTTCTTCAATTCTGACCAGTTTCACAATCCCTGCTGATGAAAACATCCTCACAGCATGATGCTGCCACCACCATGCTTCACCATGGGGATGGTGTTCTAGGGGTGATGAGAAGTGTTGGGTTTGCACCAGACATAGCGTTTTCCTTGATGGCCAAAAAGCTCAATTTTAGTCTCATCTGACCAGAGTACCTTCTTCCATATGTTTGGGGAGTCTCCCACATGCTTTTTGGTGAACACCAAACATGTTTTCATATTTTTTTCTTTAAGCAATGGCTTGTTTTCTGGCCACTCTTCCTTAAAGCCCAGTTCTGTGGAGTGTACAGCTTAAAGTGGTCTTATGGACAGATACTCCAATCTCCGCTGTGGAGCTTTGCAGCTCCAGTCCCTTTGTTTCCGCTCTGATTAATGCCCTCCTTGCCTAGTCTGTGAGTTATGGTGGGCGGCACTCTCTTGACAGGTTTGTTGTGGTGCCATATTCTTTCCATTTTTTAATAATGGATTTAATGGTGCTCTGTGGGATGTTCAAAAGTTTCTGATATTTTTTTAGAACCCAACCCTGATCTGTACTTCTCCACAACTTTGTCCCTGACCTGTTTGGCGAGCTCCTTTGTCTTCATGGTACCACTTGCTTGGTGGTGCCCCTTGCTTAGTGGTATTGCAGACTCTGGGGCCTTTCAGAACAGGTGTGTATATACAGTGCCTTGCGAAAGTATTCGCCCCCCTTGAACTTTGCGACCTTTTGCCACATTTCAGGCTTCAAACATAAAGATATAAAACTGTATTTTTTTGTGAAGAATCAACAACAAGTGGGACACAATCATGAAGTGGAACGACATTTATTGGATATTTCAAACTTTTTTAACAAATCAAAAACTGAAATATTGGGAGTGCAAAATTATTCAGCCCCCTTAAGTTAATACTTTGTAGCGCCACCTTTTGCTGCGATTACAGCTGTAAGTCGCTTGGGGTATGTCTCTATCAGTTTTGCACATCGAGAGACTGAAATATTTTCCCATTCCTCCTTGCAAAACAGCTCGAGCTCAGTGAGGTTGGATGGAGAGCATTTGTGAACAGCAGTTTTCAGTTCTTTCCACAGATTCTCGATTGAATTCAGGTCTGGACTTTGACTTGGCCATTCTAACACCTGAATATGTTTATTTTTGAACGATTCCATTGTAGATTTTGCTTTATGTTTTGGATCATTGTCTTGTTGGAAGACAAATCTCCGTCCCAGTCTCAGGTCTTTTGCAGACTCCATCAGGTTTTCTTCCAGAATGGTCCTGTATTTGGCTCCATCCATCTTCCCATCCATTTTAACCATCTTCCCTGTCCTGCTGAAGAAAAGCAGGCCCAAACCATGATGCTGCCACCACCATGTTTGACAGTGGAGATGGTGTGTTCAGGGTGATGAGCTGTGTTGCTTTTACGCCAAACATAACGTTTTGCATTGTTGCCAAAAAGTTCAATTTTGGTTTCATCTGACCAGAGCACCTTCTTCCACATGTTTGGTGTGTCTCCCAGGTGGCTTGTGGCAAACTTTAAACAACACTTTTTATGGATATCTTTAAGAAATGGCTTTCTTCTTGCCACTCTTCCATAAAGGCCAGATTTGTGCAATATACGACTGATTGTTGTCCTATGGACAGAGTCTCCCACCTCAGCTGTAGATCTCTGCAGTTCATCCAGAGTGATCATGGGCCTCTTGGCTGCATCTCTGATCAGTCTTCTCCTTGTATGAGCTGAAAGTTTAGAGGGACGGCCAGGTCTTGGTAGATTTGCAGTGGTCTGATGCTCTTTCCATTTCAATATTATCGCTTGCACAGTGCTCCTTGGGATGTTTAAAGCTTGGGAAATATTTTTGTATCCAAATCCGGCTTTAAACTTCTTCACAACAGTATCTCGGACCTGCCTGGTGTGTTCCTTGTTCTTCATGATGCTCTCTGCGCTTTTAACGGACCTCTGAGACTATCACAGTGCAGGTGCATTTATACGGAGACTTGATTACACACAGGTGGATTGTATTTATCATCATTAGTCATTTAGGTCAACATTGGATCATTCAGAGATCCTCACTGAACTTCTGGAGAGAGTTTGCTGCACTGAAAGTTAAGGGGCTGAATAATTTTGCACGCCCAATTTTTCAGTTTTTGATTTGTTAAAAAAGTTTGAAATATCCAATAAATGTCGTTCCACTTCATGATTGTGTCCCACTTGTTGTTGATTCTTCACAAAAAAATACAGTTTTATATCTTTGTTTGAAGCCTGAAATGTGGCAAAAGGTCGCAAAGTTCAAGGGGGCCGAATACTTTCACAAGGCACTGTATATACTGAGATCATGTGACAGATCATGTGACACTTAGATTGCACACAGGTGGACTTTATTTAACTAATTATTGGAGACTAAATATAGTTTACCTGTTAACAATATTAGCCATGCCCGTCTGTTTTGCCCCATAGTTGTTTACATTTTCTGTTGTAGTTCTGTTTGCTGTCAAACGTCCCAGACAAGGACACCTAATTCAACTTGTCAACTAATCCTGACCGCAATTAATTGAATCAGGTTTTTTTTGTCTTGGGATACAATAAAAATGTGTACTGTTGGGGGTTCTCGATGGACTAGAGTTGGGAACCATGAGTATGGGGTTAATTTATTACTCATAACTATAATTGTGTGCCTGTCTCACTGATATATTTCAGATGTCTTTGTCCGTATGGATAGACCACTGAGAGCCTGAAGATGAGATGCTGATTTAGCCACGGATCTTCTGCTGACTCAAGCATGACTTTTGGGAAGAGGAGCATTGTGGGAAAAGTTGTTCTTGTCTCCTAAACTCCAAGGCTGTTTGTGAAAAAGAAACTGGGTCAGACATGAACGGTAAGGGCTGTCACCTCTTGGTCTCTCCCTCTGGTGTACCCCCATCGCTGGGCATGATCACAGGACAGCAGGCCCCCTCCATCAGGATGCCTATACGCACCACCCTGTCCCCAGGATTCTGTGCCACCCTGAGCCCCTCTCCAGTGGGTAGCAGCTGGGGTAGAGGAGGGGGTGGCCACCCCTCCCAGGTACCCCTCAGCTCCAGGACAAACTCTGGGAGTTCTGTCCTGCTCCCTGCCCTGAGCCTCCGCAGGCAGATGTTGACCAATGGGAAACAGCCAAATGTGTCAAGTGTCTCACAGATGTCAAGGCAACAAGTGCCCGCCCAGCAACTCCCACCCATCAGCATTTCAGCCACCAATCAGGGCATGGCGTCTGACTGCTCTGACAGTGGTGTCAAAGGTACGTTCTTGTAAGCTTTGTCGATATACAGTATTACATGCAGACTAATACATTTACACGAGTGTAGATGTGAGTGATGTCTTGACATTTTATGTAGGATAAGGTCATTTCCATGTGAAAGGTTCCATGAGCACTAACATGTGAAGTTCATAGGAGGATATCAAATTGGGTGTCAAATGAAAGCTAAGGCTCTATTTATGTTTTATTAAGACATGTACATTTTTCAACCATTTCCATTCTAGAAATTAGGAATAAGCACAGGCTTTTATTTCTTGTCAAACAGGTGGAAAAGAGGTCTTAGAAAACATCTACCAAAAAAAGACTTAAAATATATTAGAAATAAACTGCAAAAAAATAAACATCCCTTTTTCAAGACCCCGTCTTTCAAAGATAATTCGTAAAAATCCATTGTAAAGGGTTTAAACACTATTTCCCATGCTTGTTCAATGAACCATGAACAATTAATGAACATGCACCTGTGGAACGGTGGTGAAGACACTCACAGCTTACAGACGGTAGCAATTAAGGTCATAGTTATGAAAACTTAGGACACTAAAGAGGCCTTTCTACTGACTCAAGCACAGAACGAGCAGTATGCCTCATCCCATTGAGCTGGGACCTGTTGGATCGGAGGTTGAGGGCTTGGGCCATTCCCCCCAGAAATGTCCGGGAACTTGCAGGTGCCTTGGTGGAAGAGTGGGGTAACATCTCACAGCAAGAACTGGCAAATCTGGTGCAGTCCACGAGGAGGAGATGCACTGCAGTACTTAATGTAGCTGGTGGCCACACCAGATACTGACTGTTACTTTTGATTTTGCACACAGGTGGACTTTATTTAACTAATTATTGGAGACTAAATATAGTTTACTTTGTTCAGGGACACATTATTCCATTTCTGTTAGTCACATGGAACTGTGGAACTTGTCTGTGGAACTTGTTCAGTTGTTGAATCTTATGTTCATACAAATATTTACACATGTTAAGTTTGCTGAAAATAAACGCAGTTGACAGTTTTCTTTCTTTTTTTTTACATCAAAACACAATAATGTTGAAGACCCCTGCCAACTAATATCAACATTTTAGTTATGGGGGGAAAAATTCTGCCTTCTGCAAGTTTCCGTTGCCAAAATCTTCATGATATTTTCACATTTCTCTCCCTCATTAGGGGGGGGGGGATAATGACAGTTCACAGAAGTGACAAGTAAAGGTAGACCTGCCAGTTAGTTCTAGTGTTTTTACTGATATTCATTTAGTTAATTTTGTAGACTAGGTGATTAAAACAAATTGGTTACAGAATTTCTGCAAATGAATTAGCTACAATGGGAACTCCAAGCAGTCACAAACCACAGTTGGGTCACCTGCTACTGTCCTCCCATCCACTGGCATTCTGTTATGTTCAGCTGACAACTGTTTTCTTTCTCTTTCTGTCGTCTGGTGGTCAAAGCAAGTGTGTGAAAAGTCTAGACAACCCCTCCCTCTCTCACTCCCTCTCTCTTCAATGAATGTCCCCTCTCCCGGCTCTTACTGACACTCCCTTTCCATTTACTATAACCAGGATCCTCACCCACTGAACACTGACCGACACTGGACGTCCATGGACATTGAAAAGTAGTTTGCATTTGGTCCTGGCCTTGATTTCAACATCCACAGACGTCTGTACTGACCTTCATTTGGCCCAAACATAGACGTCCATGATTCACAAGTTTGGACAGCACAGTACATTACAGTACAGTACAGTAGAGCACAGAAGAGTACACTACAGTAAAGAAATGTAGAGTATATTACAGTACAGTGCATTACAGTAGAGTATAGTACACTACAGTAAAGAAATGTAGAGTATAGTGCAGTACAGTACATTACAGTAGAACACAGAAGAGTACACTACAGTAAAGAAATGTAGAGTATAGTACAGTACAGTGCATTACAGTAGAGCACAGTAGAGTATAGTACACTACAGTAAATAAATGTAGTGTATAGTACAGTACAGTACATTACAGTAGAGCACAGTAGAGTATAGTACACTACAGTAAAGAAATGTAGTGTATAGTACAGTACAGTACATTACAGTAGAGCACAATAGAGTATAGTACACTACAGTAAAGAAATGTAGAGTATAGTACAGTACATTACAGTAGAGCACAGTAGAGTATAGTACACTACAGCAAAGAAAAGTAGAGTATGGTTCAGTACAGTACAGTACAGTAAATAAAAGTAGAGTTCAGTACAGTATACAGTAGAGCACACTATAGTGGAGTACACTATAATGTACTGTACTGTACTGTACTGAACTATACTCTACTGTACTGTACTGAAGAATACTCTACTTGACTATACTATACTGTTTTCTACTGACCTCTACTGTGTTGTACTTTGATGACCAAACTTGTGAAACATCTGTGATTGGTTAATATTTGGTCCAGTCTGGACCAACCAAATGTGGTCTTATTTGGTGGCGGAGCTCATTAAAATAATAGCCAGTGTGTGGAATAATACCTAAATCGGAGGATATTACATATTTATACCTTTGTGTACCATTTTAGGATACAACACCATGAAGAGAATGAAATGCATATCCGTAATTATGCATTTCTGTGTAGTACAGATCAGGGACCAATGATGAAATTCCATTACTGCAATTCAGTTACTGGGTGTAAATCCACTTCATTTACTGTATTTCAATAACCAAAAGAGATTTAAAGATAAAATAGAAATAAAAATAGAAATAGTGACACGGGAACTAAATACAGTGCATAACGAATAACAATAATGAGTAAAAAATAACATGACTATTTACAGGAAGTAGCTATAAGCATCTGCACAGGTCTTCCAGGAAATTGTTAAAAGTAGTCCTTGTGCAGAGAGTTATACAGTTCGTTAAACTTTGAAATCAGTGGTTTTTGTTTGGCATACAATTTAAGAGAGAAAATAAATCGGAGTCTCAGCGCAGTTCCTTTAGTGTGGAATTGCCCATAACTGTAATTGTTTTGATCAGTCTTGACTTTGTCCCCTCATTATGAAATATTGTGACCCTCGTGACCTTTGGTTAGTTATCCTCTCTAGGTGCACTTGTCCCTCCAAATATATTGAAAGCACCCTATTAAAGGAATCAGCTGTTTAATAGCTAGCTAAATGTTCCCTACCATAAACGACTGATTTAAAGCCTGATACCTATACCCTCCAAAGAACCGGTATGGAGGACCTCTTCCTCCCTTTCAATTGAAAGATCACAGTGTGCACATGTCCCAGTGATATGTTGTAAACCGCATTTCAATCAGCCCCTCTCTTCTCGCCACTCTTCAAAGTAGCACTGATTTACATAGAAGTCTTCATACTTCACTTCAATGTCGTCCTCCCACCCTAACCTCCGTTCTTCCCCAGGACTCCTTTCTCCCTGGCTTGTTTATTGATAACTAACCAAGCAGAAAACATATCCCTAAATGAGCGATGGAGGAAAAAGAGGAAGAAAAAACCAATCTCATTCGTAATTAACAGAGCAGAAAGTGTCTCTGGGCAGTTCAGGTTTGTTAGGGTGAATTACAGGATTCATAAGCTTCTATTGAGCAAGACAGAAAACAAAAATGTAGGTTTGTGTTTGATTTCTGTTGATGATATCTGCCTCATGGGTCCCTGGTGTACAAACACCGTTTGGTGTGTTAATATGGTGAAGTGAACTGTGGCAGAGATGAACAGACGATGGACCATGGATTCATTGCGTCTCTATCAAAGTCAGATACTGCCAGTACAAACAAAGAAATGTGTGTCAAGCAGGATGTCAATGGTTGGATGCAAATGGCAATGCCACAACCAATGAAGTGTGACCATTGTAGAAGACTACACAGTAGTTGGAGCTCTCACGACAATTAACACACAGTGAGAGTTCTCCACAAGTGTCTCTCTATTATCTTGGTCTGGAATTTACTTTGAATGACTTGATTCCACAATTAAGAAAGTTTTCTTTTTCAATCTTGTTTCAAGCTGTGTCGAACGATTTTGTTTGAATGTGGTCTTAGAACAAGCAGCAGCACAGGAAGGCTGGATGCTCAGATGTAAAGGCCTCTTCTTTATTATGGTTTTTATAATATTCCCAGTTGAACATGAATTTGAAACCGTGTTGATTAATTTATGAGACCTAAGAAATGTCACTCGACATTTTAGACCCTTGATCATTGATACAGTATGTGGTTCCTCACTATTTAGATATTATTATGCAAGGAGAAATGTCTGTATTTCTTTTATTTGCAAAGTATATGGTCTAATTCAAGCAAACCATGTCAAGTGATTGTATTTCCTACTGTATGACCCTGACGTTGGTGGTGAACCCTCAAAACTCTAATGGTGAACTTGTCTCTACCAGGTTACTCTGTCTCAGGACCAAGTATGCAGGTGTTGGGCCAGCCAGCTGGTGCTAACCTCTGGGTCACCAGTAGTCCGATGGTGGTCCAGAGCCTGGGCCCAGTGTCTCCTGTGAGTGCCCAGGCCTACACCTCAGGTCCTCTGGTACCACATGCCCCCCAAGACTCCCAACCCCCACAAGGCCTGATGGTACCCTACACAGATGCCAGGTGAGTCAACCTCTGCACCACTCTAGGTGGGGGAGTATACCTGCAAACTATTTTCATTGCACTGATTTCTGAGCTACTTTAAACAAAATCCATGTATGTTATTAAACAGCTGTGATACTCAACTCTACCAGACTTTCCTGGTACTGCTATCCTTACTCACATACTACAGTGTTGTGCCTCAGGTCCTTGCTCTCCAGAGAGTCCCTGGCCTCCACCACCCTGAGCCTAGCAGAGACCCAGTCAGTTCTGAGTGGCAGACAGGAGTGGCCCTATGGCTACCGGGTCCTTCCTCCACTCTGCCCACAGCAGGGCTCAACCCTTGGCAGCGAGGGGGGTGAGCTGCTCAGCATGCCCCCTGGCACTGCCATGTCAGGGAGCACCAGCATCTCCAACTCTGCGTCCCTGCCTTCCTACCTGTTTGGCGGGGATGCCAACAGCCCCCGGCAGTACTCAGCCCGTTCCAAGAAGAGGGCCCTCTCCATGTCCCCTCTGTCAGATGGCTATGGCATCGACTTCAACTCCATCATCCGCACCTCACCCACCTCGCTGGTGGCTTACATCAATGGCTCCCGGAGCTCTCCGGCCTCCCACCACACCCTTTCACCCCTCCAGCCTGAGGTCTATGGCCACTTCCTAGGGGTGAGAGGGAGCTGTATCCCTTATCCTCAGTCTCCAGGCCTCTTCAGCCTCCCAGGCTCCACGCTGGCCCTGATCCCACTGAGTGACCCCCACCCTGGGATGGAGTGTGACCGCATGCAGATGCTGGAGCAGGGAGGGGCGCTGGAGAGCCAGATGGCTAACATGGTGGTGGAGCAGCAGTGTCTCCCAGAGGAGGGAGGGACACTACAGGAGGCAGCCAGGAGTGCTAATGACCTGGTGCCATCTCTACACTTTCAGCTAGAGTTGGCCACCATCATCAGATCAGCTAGTCCACCACAGGGCCCTCCGCCTCCCTACCACTCTCACCAGCACCTCCACCTCCACAGACCTCCCAGCCACATCCAGGGCCCTGTCCCACAGGCTCCGCCAGCTCCCCCTGTGCATGGGGCCAGCCTCCTGCCCCATCCCCTGTCCCTGTTCCCCATGCTGGAGGAAGAGGAGGGGGAGACAGAGGACTACAGTGGGGGCCACTGCTGCCGCTGGGTTGACTGCAGTGCTGTGTATGACCAAAAGGAGGAGCTGGTAAGGCACATAGAGAAGCTCCATGTGGACCAGCGGAAAGGCGAGGACTTCACCTGCTTCTGGGCAGGGTGTCCACGCAGGTTCAAGCCCTTCAACGCCCGCTACAAACTCCTCATCCACATGAGAGTCCACTCAGGAGAGAAGCCCAACAAGTGCACGGTACATAGCAAATCAATCTCTGGTGAATGGCTCAAAACTGTCTATAAAATGCAAGTGTGAATCTGTTTAGTCACCCACTTGAGGATCCATTGGCTTTACCTGAACAAAATGTTACCTCAGGTATTCCACCCCCCTTATGCACAATGGTTAACATCTTTTTCCCATAAGTATGCTGAAGGTGGAAGTGAGTGCACCAGTTCACTTCCAGGCTGTCTCCCCTGTCTACTGTGAGTCAACCAGCCAATCCTCTAGACCGGAGCTGTAGAGGGCCTTTCAGCCTCTTAATAGCCTTGCTGAGACGGTTTAGAGGGAAATCGACATCCTTTAAGG
Organism: Oncorhynchus masou masou; assembly: GCF_036934945.1. Taxonomy (NCBI): domain Eukaryota; kingdom Metazoa; phylum Chordata; class Actinopteri; order Salmoniformes; family Salmonidae; genus Oncorhynchus; species Oncorhynchus masou. The sequence continues at coordinate 49,810,632 of NC_088239.1, read as the reverse complement.
TCTTTGTGTACTCTGATGTACGTCCGAAGACTGAAGGTTTGGGTCAGAAATATGGTCTCTCTCTCCTCTTAACTGTGGCCATGGGCTAATTAGTCCAGCTCTGTGATAGTTGACATGGCAGTTAACTTAATTATGTAGTTATTAAATCAGCACAAAGGCAGCGCAGCGCTTAAGTTCTGGCAGGGCACCAGTCAGCCAGCCTCCTGATCCCTGCTCTGCCACAGTCCCCTCTCTCTCTCTCTCTCTCTGAGCTACTCTACCAGGCAGTCACAGGGCCTGTCAGCAGCCAAGAGCCTGCCAGGCAGGGACAGACTTGGCTGGGGTTCTGGGAAGGTGATGTTCCCTGGCCCGGTTCTGATTGGGTCTGGTTCTGTGGCCAAGGAGAGAGAGACTTGAATGGAGCTCATCTGAAGGCCATGTATCCTTGGATCTGGTACTGATGAGGAGGATTGGCTGGATTCCCCTGAGACAGGTGCTCCCAGTACTAGTGCTACTGGTGGTTCTCTCAGATGTGCTGTTAGAGAAGGCTACGTTTGGTTCTTTCACGGCATGACAACATACCATGTTCAAAGCCAAAGTTTAGTTGACAGATGAGTTGTTCTGCTCTGTATAGCCTTCCTGTGCTGTAATTGCAATTATAGGAGTCCTTCTGGAGCCATAGCAGCACATAACCTATGCACATTAGTTGCAGTAGTGAGCTCGGGCTCTTTTCTAGGCTCATCAAGCTGGAAGTGTAGAGTTTTTTCTTTTAACTGATTACGAAAACAAAACTGTAGAAATTATATTGGACCTACATCTTTACTCTTTCCAGGTTGCTATGAGTCACCGAAAAGAAAGCTGAATAGTTAGGAAGAATAAAACATTTTAGAACAATTTTGACCGCAAGGAAATCAAACACATTTTCTGGACTCCGAATGTGGCCCGCAGGCAAACTGACTTTGACATCCCTGGTCGAGACAATTGTAGAGATACATCCCGCCCTCAACCCCACTGGGAACATACTTGAGGTTCAGATGAGTAAGAGGTCAACAATTCTCATTCCTTGACTCGTTTCGCTGCTTCTTGGTTAGACAATTATTAACTGGGTGCATACCTGTGGTCGACCTTTCGCTCCAAAACACTCACTTATTAGTACCAACCAGTCACGTTGCTATGGAGGCTGCTGCTGAAGTCAGAGGGTTCTGTGTACCATGTAATCATGTGTTACAGGGGAAAATATCCAGGGTCATGCCCAAAAACAGAACATTGGAAATGGCACCTTATTCCCTATTTAATAGAGTGCCTATTTGGACATACCCATTGTGTGACATCTCATCATCCCAGGCTTGATTTCAGTGTACGCTGAAAAAGTCAGACTGAAAAGAAATAGAGCGAGGTCAGTCTAATTGACAGAAACTGTCAGAAAACCCATACGTACGGAACAAAACAGTCTGAGCAATCAAAGTCAGAGCCGAGGAGCTAGACAGGCAGCAGAGAACCAGTTCTACTTCACTAAAAACATCTTAGATGCCATGCCAGTCAATTGTCCGAGAATTACACTCGGTCTTATTGTGAGGAATGATTGACAGGAAGGATGGGGCTGGTGAATGGCAAACAGAGGCGCGAGCCGCCCGCCCAGCCCGTAGCATTACAATGAAGTAGATCTGATTACGCAGCACACTGCCCCACATACACCAGGCAAGCCATGACTTGTACCTGTCAGCTCTCAGTGCGTGAAGGTGATTGAGCACTTTCTTAACACATAGTTGATTCATCTGTGTATTTAGTATATGCCTTATCACTGGGATTTCAACACTTTCAACAGTTTTCAAACGGGTTTGGAGCTTTGGAAAGCACCGAGAGCAACGCCTTTGTAAACACATTAGCTAATCATGTTTTTTGCTCGACATTCATTTGATGATTTACTGTTCGAAGGATGAACAATTACCGCCATAGTTAATAATGGTTACATTTTCCAGCTTATCAGAACAGCTTTAGATGTTGTGCAATAGATTCGTACAGTTTCTTGGAAAGCTGAACCATATCTCCTTCTACAGTAACTATATTATTTTCTAATGGAAGCTCCCTGTGTTGTTGGATCTGGATCGTAGTTAATTAAATAGAGAGACATATGGGGTTCCCAAGCAACTGTGGAGGCCAGGGTTCCTCTAGCTTAGTCAGTTTAATAAAGCACTCCATGGGAATACAGGCATTCAAGTGTCATGGTAGCTGCATGGCTGTGCAATTAAGATGAACCAGGAAGCTATCAGTCAGCTCAGATAATTCCCGTTGGTTACTCAATCCACATTGCTGCAGTGTGATGTTCAGCTACGTGAATGATATAGACAATATCTTGACACATCCTGGAGTTACCGGTTTTGTTTGGGCCCCAAAGCATGTACATCTTCTGAATTATAAATGGTCTTGATGCTGGGTGTTCTATTCTGCGCTAGAGTTCTTGAGTTGTAGGTTCACTTGAGGAATCACAGTGTGCATTTTAGCATATCTCTTATTGATGTTCGAAGACTGTAGCCGTTAAGGTGTAACACAACCCCAGTAGTTCGGTTTTAATCCACTTAGTTTCCCTTACAATGGACAGCTTGAAATTCTAGTCCTGCCCGCAACGGCATAGAATGCAGGCCTGATGGGATTTATGGTTTGCCAAGATTTTTAGCGCCATCTCTACAACCGTAAGGAGGGAAATAACTTGATTTTGCCGCCAGAAACCGGTTCAGACTTCAAAGTATTTTAACGCACCAGCTTATTCTCCAGCTTCTGTAACCGTTTTCAGCTCTTGTTTTAAAGACCTCAAAATCTCATGAACTAACTTTTTGCACTTAAAGAAGATGACGATAGATGAGAAGATAAGAGGGAGAGGAGACGTTGACTGGGCATGAGGAGAGGATATGTGAGAGGGGGTGAGATTTGAGCGTTTGAAGAAGATAAGAAAGGGAGTTGAGCTGTAGATAAGTGTAAGGAAAGCGTTCTGTAAAGATGTGGGGGAAAACAGGGGGCACATGGAAGGGATGGAGAAGACAGTAGAAGAGAGAGTGGAGATGTGAGAGAGAGGCGATGTGAGAGAGATGAGTTGTGAGAGAGAGGAGATGTGAGAGGAGATGTGAGAGAGTGGAGATGTGAGAGAGAGGAGATGTGAGAGAGAGGAGATGTGAGGGAGAGGAGATGTGAGGGAGAGGAGATGTGAGAGAGAGGAGATGTGAGAGAGTGGAGATGTGAGAGGAGATGTGAGAGAGTGGAGATGTGAGAGAGAGGAGATGTGAGAGAGAGGAGATGTGAGAGGGAGGAGATGTGAGAGAGTGGAGATGTGAGAGAGAGAGAGGGGAGATGTGTGAGAGAGAGAGGAGACGTGAGAGAGAGAGAGGAGACGTGAGAGAGAGAGAGACGACGTGAGAGAGAGAGTGGAGACGTGAGAGGGAGGAGATGTGAGAGAGTGGAGATGTGAGAGGGAGGATATGTGAGAGGGAGGAGATGTGAGAGAGAGAGAGAGGAAACGTGAGAGAGAGAGAGAGAGAGAGAAGAGATGTGAGAGAGAGAGTGGAGACGTGGGAGGGAGGAGATGTGAGAGAGTGGAGATGTGTGAGGGAGGAGATGTGAGAGAGAGGAGATGTGAGAGAGAGAGAGAGAGGAGACGTGAGAGAGAGGAGATGTGAGAGAGAGGAAAGAGGCTGAGGCACTATAGAGGGCACTAGACTGACTCTGCTGGCACGCTGTGGGCGGGTCATTGTTCCCCAGGGCATGCCCGACTGCCAGGACCTGTCAGGAGGCTGGCTGTGGCATTCAGCTCCACTGAGGAGCCATGTTGCTGTCTATTCAGACCCTCTGTCCCTCACAGCAGCTAAAAGGGGACTCTAAGCTTTATTAGCAAGAGTGTGTGTGTGTGCGTGTGTGAGAGTGTGAGTGTGCATGACAGGCCACTCCTGGGCACCGCTGGGCTCCTGGCAGTATATTTGTGTGTGATGCTGGTTCTCAGTTCTCTTCCCATCCCCAGGCTGAATGGCTATTTATCCTGCTCATTCTCCCTGGCCTGTATTTTTCTTATGCTAGCCCGTCTGAATGGTCCGATGCTGATCCTTTTCTCTTCACTGTGGTTTGGAGTGTCCGGTCGTGGTGTACTTCCCTGGTATGCCACCGTTTTAGAGAGCATTTGGACAGAATATCCTGCTGTGTGTGAAGAAGACTTGTGAAAGACTAGAAAGACTATGGAATGGTGGTGGCTTTCTCCACTTTCAGGGATACTTCTGTTAGGTCATTACTCGTGCCCCCAGACAAGCAGGACATAGAGTGCAGTGGTAAAGACCCACAAGGAGAGATATCGTCATCGTTGCATGGGAGACCTCATCTGTAAGCACTAAAATGCTGTTGATTGTGCCCCGAATTCACACATTCGCTATGATACAGTCATTGCAGAATATGTTTGCTATCTCTAATAGGCTGGTGAGCACTGATAGAATTTTCAGGCATATCTGCCTCCCTCTCTCCCTCTTGAATTACTTAAGGCTTATAAAGTCTGACTCCCATTCCTTCTGACAATATGAACATATGGTTGCCATCAGCAGGAGTCATAATGGCCTTACTGGAATTGAGGGTCAAAGTTAGGCATAATGAGTTTTGGCATAATGGCCGTACTCTGCTGGGGGTTTTGCTCGGGAAGGGTGTACAGTATGTTCGTGCCTGCTGTTTTCCAGCTTCCAGACAGAACAACATCGAGTGTAGTGGCTGTTGAGTAGGTAACACTTTGCCTATACAGAGCGTTAGAGATTTGAATTTTATCGCGATATTGTCTTGCAAGAAGAGAGTGGCAATGTTGATTCAGATAGAGTTCAGAGGAGAAATACAGTCGGGAAGTTAGCATTATGTTATTACGCAAATCAAAGGAATCAAAGGAGTGAATCAAAGGAATATGCCCCATAGCGATGCAGACGAATGTGATGAGTCAAATATTAAAGGATCTGATTCATTTGTAGTTGGTCAGCTCAGACTGAGGGAGAGGTATAGCTATGCAAGGAATCCAGTCCTGGAGGGACAATAATAAAATGGGTCATGGTTCCATGACTTTACTCTGTGAAACTGAAGTAAGGACATTCCAAGCCCTTTGACTGTGGAGTGAGAGAGCAAAGTACTAGTCTTGACTTACAGTAGGAAACTGTGATGATTCACATGTCTTAAGGGTGAGGTCATTGCAGTGAGGTGGTAGTACTCAGGGGCGTACTGGAACCAGAAGTCGTCTCGGGCATTTCTAACACACTGGCCTATTTTTCTCCTTGAGGCCCCCAGACACACCAGCCTATTTTATTTCTTGAGGCCCCCACACACACCGGCCTATTTTATTTCTTGAGGCCCCCACACACACCGGCCTATTTTATTTCTTGAGGCCCCCACACACACCGGCCTATTTTATTTCTTGAGGGCACCATTATTAGCCAGATAATGATAATTTTGCAAAAACAAGTTTGACAGGCACAATAGGCTGAAAGTGGAAGGCCATCTGGCATTTGCCCGAAGTGACAGATGGCCAGTCTGCCACTGGTAGTACTGCACAAAGGAGAGCTGTTTAGTTCTGCTGACTTGGATCAGCTTCCATCCACTACTCTTGAATCCCATAGCTTGTGACAGCTAGTGTACCTGGGCAGGGAGCAAGCCCTTTTGACGAGGAACAAACCCCTCTTTACCTTAACCTCTCTACCAGTTGGTGGTTGCATGTTTCTACAATGCGTTCATCTGTCAACACATTTAGATCCTACACGACCCTTGAGACAAGACAGATTCTACAGACTGAAGTCTGTGTACACACAGATACTGACCCCTGCTGGACACATTGACCACCACACCTCTTATAGTGTTAACCAGTGGTAGTTTACATATCGAGAGCTTCTATCTGCATTAAAATTGGGTTATTGATATACCCTTGTTTTGTGCAATGTTCTCAAATCTATATACTACTCATGTTGTTAAGTCCAAAAGAAAACAACATAAAAATTGCTGACACCTTTCAAACCAATTATCTCAGAGAATCCTATGTTTTGCAGAAATAACTTTATAGTCTCAATCTCTCCATATGCTGAATGTTTGGATGTTGTTTTGTGGACCCCTGATGTACAGTATAGGTTAATGATAGGGATATTAAGTGTACACTATCCCTCTTCTCCCTGTGCCCTTTGTGTGTTGTTGCAGTTTGAGGGCTGTCAGAAGGCTTTCTCTCGGCTGGAGAACCTGAAGATCCACCTGCGCAGCCACACTGGAGAGAAGCCTTATCAATGCCAGCACCCCGGCTGCCACAAAGCCTTCAGCAACTCCAGCGACCGAGCCAAGCATCAGCGCACCCACCTGGACACGGTGAGTTGAGTGAGATATCTCAGACAGACACACAGGAAACGCACGCATTGAGAATTGAGACACTGATCTCTTACTCTAAGTGTTCTTCCTTGTTCACTCTCTTGTGCTCTCTCATTCTCTGTTTTTTCTTCTTTTCTCTGTCGCTGCCTTGTTTTCCTCTCTCGAGCGGGACTTACCCACATGGCAGCTAGCTAGCGTTTCCACCTTCAAGAAAGCTGTACACAAATGCTTCTGTGTAGACTTATATCTAGACAGCATCTATGTGATGTGTATGCTCTTATTGACTATATAGAACCCAGGACTCCCTGGAAAACCATGGCTGAGTGGACTATCCTGGCTAAATAAATCCAATCAAATCAAATGACATACATGCACACACTGCAAGTCGAAACTGGAAGCTGTTGGTTTTGTGACATTCCCAGTTGTGTGTGGCCGTGTGCGTGTTTGTGCAGAAGCCGTACGCGTGTCAGATCCCTGGTTGTGTAAAGCGCTACACTGACCCCAGCTCCCTGCGCAAGCACGTCAAATCCCATTCATCCAAAGAGAGGCAGTTGAGGAAGAAGGTCAGTATGGAGCTGCCTGGACTCCACTTTTTACACTTGAAAATTTGCTCAATCACCCTCAGCAATTTACACTTTGCAGTGAAAGGATCCCCTTGACTGTATCACAGTCTCAATGTCTTTTGAGACACCCGCTCTCTTTCACAGCCTCTTACTTTCCCCCACTTCTATGGTATCGCAAACACATCCACTTATACAGTACACTAACGCAGAGTGCCTCCACATATTGTTGTGTAAATCTAGTTGATTTTCTTTGCTGCGCTGTGATGCTCAGACCATATTAAACTCCCCGTTGTGGATAATTATGCTCATTAATTCTATCTTACGGTTAAGGTTACGTCACCATAGATACAATTTGCCGCAGGAGGTGGGCTGTTTCTATAAAAAAGTATTGTTTTTACGAATGCTCCCACATTCACTGGTTTTTCATTAGCAAGTTAGTTTATTCTCTACTTGCATGTATACTGATCTCTGTATCTCTGTGATTGGTCTAAAGCTGAGGTTGTCCGTTGACATGAGCCAAGAGGCATTAACGGATTGCCTAACCATCCAACCCCTGAAACCCAGCCTCTCTCCTCTGGACATGATTGACAGAAGGTTGGGCCAATCCCCTAGCCCCTCCATAGATCACTACACAGGTACACATCATCCAGATGCTCTGACTGTGCCTTTATTTAGAGTTAGGTAGACCTATTCGGGTGTGAAATCCATGGTTTGATATGTACGTATATTCTTCTTAATTAGAGTCTCAGTGATGGGTTTATGTTGCGTGTAGCCCTGTCCAGTGTATCTATATCTCTATTTTGTTGTCTGTGTTTTATAGATTTGCTGTCCAGTGGCCAGTCAAGCCACTGTGTATCTCTATCCATCCCTGTCCCTCCAGCTGTTCCACAGGACCAACGCTCCTCAAACAGCTCACACCTGGCTCTGCAGGACAGTTACAGGTACTGCAGCCACACAGCAGAACAACTAGTGTTAGACATTCTAATCTATTTGAGTTCACCACAGAAGTGTATTCAGCTTTGACTATGAGGCAATTCTAGAGTTTTTTGTGCGTGTGTGTGTGTGTCATTGCCGGGGCGGCAGGGTAGCCTAGTGGTTAGAGTGTTGGACTAGTAACCGGAAGGTTGCAAACCCCCGAGCTGACAAGGTACAAATCTGTCGATCTGCCCCTGAACAGGCAGTTAACCCACTGTTCCTAGGCCGTCATTGTAAATAAGAATTTGTTATTAACTGACTTGCCTAGTTAAATAAAGGTAAAAAAAATAATTTACAAAAAAAAATAATTAAAACAAATATGCAGAGTGAACATTTGCATTTATGATAAACAATGGGTATTCATACAAGGGTGTTTTACCTATACTCAAATGATGAAAATTCATTAGCAGCTGTCACAATCTGGACCATGCTAAACTTCCCTGACTTCTGTCACTTAGTACTTGTTGCTGTGGTAGTGATGTGGGAATCGTTTTCTAAGACATTGGTGCTGAGAACATTTCCATTCGAAAAGTTCACCGTGGTGATATGTGCACAGTGCGTGCTATACTGTAATTCTGTATTAAATATTCAAATGTGCAGGAGACCTAGTCTTGATCTAAAAAAGTGGGTGCTATTTAAAAATGTCATCATGCATAGTCATACTTAGTCACACATTTGTATCTCTGTAACTAAGGCTACTCATCATAAATGCAGTAATCAATTTACAGTAAACATATAGGATTAGAAGTCGAGCAAGGATTTCGATAACTGCGTTCAATGTTCCTTCCTTGAGACTTTGAGAATTCAGTCACGTTCCCAGATCTTGTGTAACGGTTGAGGCATGTACATTGAATGTGTTTCCTAGTTATGACAAGTGCTGGTTCATGAAAGTCCTGAAAGTCATTACCTTAAGAACAGTTTTTCAGTCTCTCTCACTTCCTTCTGGGTAATCAATTACCAGCGTTCTTGGAATTCTGCAGGTGAAAAAAAATGATTCCTGTATATTGTGAAAGAACTTACTTAGTCCTGTTGAAAGCCACAGCCCCTTCAAGACACTCTATTCATGGCTTTTGTCAGATACTTTTCTCGGTGTGTCTAAGACATAGACGGCGAGATATGTGTTTTAATGGCATGGCTGGTGGGCATAATGTCTGGCTTTCTGACAATGTGTCAGACAATGATGAATAGATGGTTATATTTCTCATCCATCCTGGTAAAGTGGTTTGGTTTTTGAAACATGTTCACATCTACTTTCTGGGAAGAGAACCTGCTGCAGGCCCAGTTGCATCTGTTGGGCAAGCGACTTGGTATTTCTATTCATTTTGAGTTCCCGTTGGCAGAGTGAGTGTAGCCATGACTGATTTAAATGCCTATCCCTTTTTCCTTCTTTTTTTTCTGATCTGAAACAAATAAGTACTTAAACGTCGGTTGTCATGGCTTCATGGCAGTAAGCTCATAGTTAGAATAATCTGATTAAAATAAAGCACCATTTTCTCCCCTTTTGAAAGACCCCAATGGGCTTTTTTGTGGCCCGCAGCACCTCAGCTGTGAAGAGAGCGGTTGGGAAGAGGTTTTACAGGTTGGGAATGGCCAGCAAAACTGTTGCCTGGTCAGCCCACAAAAAAAAAACATTTCTTCATCCATGCACTTCAAAGGCGGTGAGAAGGAGTGTTTTCTGAAGTTTTGGGCAGCCAGATGCTCATGGCTTCTCAATGACACTGATTGATTGTCCTGGTAGCAGCGGTAGGCCGCAGCATTCACCACAGGATTCTGGGTACACAATCAGCCAATGAAAGCAGGCCTTGCTTTGCCTCATCAGTCTCTAGGGCCTGCATTAGTGGATGCTATAGCCACCATCTAGAGTGGCTCAGGAATTCAATAAGTGAATTATAAAATTGGAAAAATACCATTCAGAGGCTCTGGGAAGAGGATTGCTGTAATTACTTTTCTAGATGTTAAATCGATTGTAAAATCCCATTTGCTATTTTATTCACTGCCATTATGTGATTTCTTTATTTCCTCATTCAGCCTGTGCATTGTTATCCCCTTAATCAATTGCATTGTAAACACCTCAATTATTTTAATTATTACCCTGGTGCCAGCCAGCAAGAAAAATGAAAAAGGTTTACAGATACACCATAAAAGCACACATTGTTTGGCTTTCCTTCTAAGGATGTTCTTCACAATATCCTCTTTCTTACTTTCTGGTGCTTGGTATGAGAAAAGAAGGTTGCCATATTTAAGTAACCAGGCATTTTAGTCTGGGCAAACAGACTAAAACAAGTCATTAAGATTTCTCTCACGTATCTGTGCTTAGTTAACATGGGTTATTTAAAGTCTGAGAGGTGTGCTATGTTACTACCCCTCAGTGATGAGTTAGCGGCCATTTTTAAACTTGTCAGATATCAGTGTCTTTTCACTGAAAGAGCTGTCTGTGGGGCAAGGGTGCAACTTTGTGTTGCTTATTTGGGGAGGGGTCCGACATAAAAAACAACAACTGTGAAATGGTTGTTCCTGGTGAATTTTGAAGTGAAATACATCCAAAATGTTCCTGATAATTTGGTCAATATATCCCAATCACAACATTTCTGTATTACTTTAAACTGTTGTTCTAACACTACATTTACACAAACAATTAGTGCTTTTTGAGGTTGGTTCGGTTTTGCTTAGATTATTAAAGAATAATCATGGTTTTTGATTCAAGTTTTGATTATTTATTTTTAGCAAATGCACCATGCATTATGTGGGTTGAATGCTGTAACAGCACAGATTAATAAGAGTCCCATGATGGTAGTGAATGTTCATTACTGCTTATCACTTATTAACCATAGAGAGTTATTGATTCACATAATTTTACTTTTAATAAAATAGTTTAAAGAAGATTTCAGTTGTTGCGTATATTACATTTGTTTTATTTGATGACTTTATTATTTAATTCCAAGTCATCATCTCATCTCTATAGAGCTGCTGGCTATGCTGTCTGACAAAATCACTATTGTAGTAGTTCTTCAATGTAAATAAGGCATACTTTAATAACTTCTGAATTCCAACTATCAATCACTTAGATCATGTATTTTCAGGTAGAGATAACTCATGAAGCAACTGCGGTCTCTCTCTCTCTCTCTCTCTCTATCTCTATCTCCATGTCTGCCCCACACTTATCTAAACTAGCAGGCATAGAATAAGGTCATTGTAGTTAAATGTTTTCTGCTCTAAACTACGTAGAATACTAAAACTCCCTACTACATCACACAGTTCAGGCTTGAAGTGATTCATCTCTAGAGATACTGTGCAATGTGCTTATTGAGCTCACAGGAAGAAAAAAAATGGAATTCAAATAATTGAACCGAAGTCAGGCAATTAGTTGTTTAAAAGCCGGAAAATAACTGAAATGTCTGTTAATCACTCAGCACTAGTTTACACATTACACAGGCAGCCCAATTCTGTCCAATCAGAACACCTCTTTTGCAAAACCCCTTTAAGTGTCATAACCTATTATGCTTATTTGTATACTTTTCACTATGCTTTTCACCCCTTCTAATTCTGTAGCCTACTAGAAACAAGATATTTTAAAGTTTATAATATTACCAAAGTTGTCTTTGAACTCCCAAAAATGTGTCCAATATACCCATTAACAATATCACTCATTTTGATAAATATCACTCATGCGCATTACGTCACTTCACAATATAAACTTTCTCCAAAAACATCCTTTTCTACATCATTCTTATTCGTGTTTATGAATTTACCATGTCAAACTTGACTACTATTTTATTTGTTCCAAGTTAGCTCACAAAGTTGAGGGTTTGTTAACCTTTCTAGGGCAGCGCGCGAAATTCAAAAATATTTAGAAATATGTAACTTTCACACATTAACAAGTCCAATACAGCAAATGAAAGATAAACTTCTTGTTAGTCTACCCATCGTGTCCGATTTCAAAAATGCTTTACAGCGAAATCACAACATATGATTATGTTAGATCCCTGTCTAGTCAAGAAAAACACACAGACATTTTTCCAGCCAAAGATAAGAGTCACAAAAAGCAGAAATATAAATAAAATTAATCACTAACCTTTGATGATCTTCATCAGATGACACTCATAGGACATCATGTTACACAATACATGTATGTTTTGTAATAATGTGCATATTTATATCCAAGAATCTCAGTTTACATTGGCGTGTTCCTTGCAGTAATGTTTTGATTCCAAAACATCTGGTGATTTTGCAGAAATACTCATAATAAACATTGATAAATGATACAATTGTTATTCACAGAATTAAAGATAGACTTCTCCTTAATGCAACTGCTGTGTCAAATTTTTAAAAAACTTGACAGAAAAAGCATAATCTGAGAACGGCGCTCAGAGCCCAATCCAGCCAGAGAAATATCTGCCATTTTGGAGTCAACAGAAGTTAGAAATAACACTATAAATATTAACTTACCTTTGATGATCTTCATCAGAAGGCACTCCCATGAATCCCAGTTCGACAATAAATTACTGATTTGTTCCATAAAGTTCATCATTTATGTCCAAATAGCCACTTGTTGTTAGCGTGTTCAGCCCAGTAATCCATCTTCATGAGGCGTGAGCACTTCGTCCAGACAAAAACTAAAAGTTCCGTTACAGGTCATAGAAACGAGTTGCACAGTGGTCTTAGGCACTGCATCTCAGTGCAGGCAGTGTCACTACAGTCCCTGGTTCAAATCCAGGTTGAATCACATCCTGCTGTGATTGGGAGTCCCATAGGGCCCAGCATCATCTGGTTTGTAAATAAGAATTTGTTCTTAACTGACTTGCCTAGTTAAATGAAGGTTGCAATTTTGAGACCATAAATGTATCAAAAAATATAAATTGGAAAGCTGAGAGTGCTATTATATAATATCAGTACTTGTTGCATTTACAACTTGTCTATGTCCTATCGTCAGCTGATTTCAGCCAGTGTATGGCTATGGATTGACTGAATTGTTTGAATGGAATGTTGGCATATTGGCAGTTAATTTGAGAAAATGTATAGAATCATTCCTCTAAAACGGTTTGGCTAGCTAGCTAACAAACCGCGTAGAATAATTATTAAAATTCATTATTTTACACAATATCTTATCACTGCACTGGCATACCATGGTTGACCAACTCCATGACCAAAATGGCTGACATTTATCCAATAAGAAGGTTCATGTCCACTCCAGTATTCTGATTCCTAATTCTATTGGGCCGACCTCAAGGGGGCCCCCAACCCCAAGAAATCTAAATATATATATACATTTTGGGGGTTGGGTGCCCCCAAAGCCTGTGGGCCCCCCGGCTTGCATGGGCTGCGGGGGTTTGTGGTACGCCAGTGACCCCCCCACCCACTCCGTTGGTTGTGCATGTTGATCTGCCCTGTACGGAGCTCGCATGTGGCCGGTTGCGCATTTTCCCAGTCTGCCCTGTACAGAGATTCAAACATGCATGGCTTGAGAGATGCGATTGCCGATCGAGTGTGTGTAGCTAGCTACTTAGTTAAAATATCAACAGTACTGCCACAGCAGCATAACATTTGAGTAACAGTTGATAACACTTGATTTAGCCAACATCATCGCCAATATTCGTTCTGGTTGGCTGATACGTGCAGCAGAGAGATACAGAAAGACACAGAGTTTAATCACAATAAGTAAAAGAAATCGAGCTAGCTAACTAGTAGATTAACATGAATCATCAACATCAATGATCAGCTGATATCCCACTCTCTTTTCCCCATGTCAATCGTGTTTTTAGGAGGCACTGTAAATAGATTGCTTAAGATTTGTGACGATGAGTGAGTGTGTTTTTGCATAAATAAATAGGCCTACTGCAGGGGCAGTGTCACAGTACCATGATGTTTTGCAGCAGGTGTGCAGATTAAATTATATATGTCCATTTGTATCTTGAACAACCTGATATTATTTCATATACCGGTTTGTGAAACATTTCAGGTTTGCCAATAGGTCCCCCCACCACTTCAGCCACGGGTCACACCAAAACCAACTGCCTGGTCCCTCCACTCCTCTTACCCACCACCATCCCACTGGCTTATCCCTAAAGACCAGCATAGCTCTGAGTCATCCCAGTCACACTCCTGTGGTAAAAACAGACCACCACCCAGGTAAATGACATCTACCAACTACAGGCACATCAAATATGTTCACTGCATTCACCTACTTTGTGCTAATGTACTAAATTGAAGATATCCTTCCCTGGAATGTCAAAAGGGACAGCAGATCGGGTCAGTAATGCGTCCCAGAGATCTGCATAGGATTACACCTGCACCTACAGGAGGGCGTAGCTTATTGACTGTGGAAATGTGCCTGCGGAAAGAAAACAATGGTACAATTCCACAGGGAAATTCCTGCTCTGAAATGAGAGTTACTGTTAGTTTTATTGTGTGAAAGTCTATTAAATAATTGTGTGGGTGGTTTGACATTCTGTTTCGACAGATACTCTCAGATATAGGATGATCATGGCTTAATGCAGTTTGTTGTGCAGCAGGTGGCTGATGTTTTTCTATTTCGGAAAGAAGAAGCAGCTTTACTCTCTAGATCATAGCTTAAAATAGACTGCACATTTTCCCCACTGGACTTGCCAGCAGTGCTTGATGTTGACAAGGTGTTCATGTTGTGCACCGTTTCTATTGTTTTCATAAGAACAATGCTTCTCAAAAGTACAAACTACTCAAAAGTACAGTTCTGTAGTATCAGATGAGTAATAGTGCTTCCATAAGGTGCCATGGTGGTTGTAAGGGTTCATAGAACTACAATTGAGTATTCTACCTTTTATCTATACCAGATTTATTTGTGCATATGAATATCAAGATATGAAGCCAATGTGCTTGTGGGAAGAAGTAACAATGAATGAAGATGAAAAGTGGGAAACACCAGAGAAGGAAAACAGATTCTTCAGTCTCCCCCTTCATCTATTCGTAAAATGCAAATAACTAGATGTACCTGTTATTGTCCTCCTCAGGTTTTAGTGGTCAGATCCAAATGGTGTACTCTCCGTCATACAACAATGATACACACAGATCCACCAAGCAGACCAACTCCTGTCACCTGATGCAAACTCCAGTGTTTGATGACAGCTCTGCTCCAACATTTACCACTCAGAATGGACTAGACATCTCCCAAAGAGCTCTGTCGTCTGGGCTCACAGGTAATGAAGAGACAAAGTACAATTACAGTACAGTACGGATCAACGTGCATTCATTTGCATCTATCGTATAACAATGACCCCTTGTGTGTGTGCTGCATCCACAGTATACGACCTGCAAGGTGAGTCACAGGATCTGCCGGCGCCAGTGATGTCAGAGGACGCTTATCTACATGTCAGCGGGGTGGACCATTGCTCTAGCCAGCTCTCCTGTATCTACACTGAGGGTTGACGTCAGCAAATCTATCCACTTCTTAAGGCAGATGCTTTCTATAAACCTCCTACAACAACCCTATTGTTCTTCAGCTCCATGCGCACAGACATTGACCTGAGTGTGATGCCCCTATTGGGTGAGAAATGTAGACAAGAGGAGACATACAGTAGTTTTAATTAATTAAATGGTCAAAATGAACATATACATATCACATATTAACCGATATTATTCAATCGACATTGTTTTCATAATGGCAAGTCATATGGTCATATGTATCATAAAAACTATTCTGAGATCCTTACTTTTGAAGTCTGCAAGATGCTGTCTTCATTCAAGTGAGTATCATCCACAAGAGGCTGCTGAGGGGTGAATGGCTCATAATAATGGCCGGGAAGGGAGCAAATGGAATGGAAACCATGTGTTTGATGTATTTGTTACCATCCCGCCAATTCCGATCCAGTCATTAAAACAAGCCCGTTCTCCACAATTAAGGTGCCACCAACCTCCTGCGGTATCATCGGAAGTCTAAGCCCACAATGAAATATGCCTCCTAAAGATTGTGTTGTACTGAAAAAAATGACACTTCTGTGGGTGCCTATGGTCTTGAGCTTTGGAGGATTTGTTATGTTTACATTAGTTGAATGTATTTGTACTACAGTTGTATCGAAATATTGTCCCTCCTATTATGCAATTACTGTAGATACCATAAAAAGCACATGAAAGGCATGTTCTTTTGTTTTTAAAACGTGTTAGTAGCATAGGAATTATACTGAACAAAAATATAAATACATCATGTAAACTGTTGGTCCCATGTTTCATGAGCTGAAATAAAAGATCAGAGAAATTTTCCATACGCACAAAAAGCTTATTTCTCTCAAATAAATGTTGTGCACAAATTTGTTTACATCCCTGTTGGTGAGCATTTCTCCTTTACCAAGATAATCAATCCACCTGACTGGTGTGGCATTTCAAGAAGCTGATTAAACAGCATGATCATTACACAGGTCTTCAATTGTCTACCATAAGCCGTCTCCAGCATCGTTTTAGAGCAGGGTTTCCCAAACTCGGTCCTTGGTGCCCCCCCTGGGTGCACGTTTTGGTTATAGCCCTAGCACTACACAGCTCATTCAAATAACCAACTCATCATCAAGCTTTGATTATTTGAATCAGCTGTCTAGTGTTAGGGGCATTAAAAAAAGTGCACCCAGGGGGGGCCCCAGGACAGACTTTGGGAAACACTGGTTTTAGAAAATTTGGCACTACGTCCAACTGGCCTCACAACCGCAAACCACATGCACAACCGCAAACCACTCCGACCCAGTACCTCCACATCCGGCTTCTTCACCTGCGGGATCGTCTGAGACCAGCCACCCGGAGAGCTGATGAAACTGGGTTTGCACAATCAAAGAATTCCTGCACAAACTGTCAGAAACCGTCTCAGGGAAGCCCATCTGCGTGCTCGTCGTCCTCACCAGTGGACAAATGCTCAACTTCAATGGCCACTGGCATGCTGTAGAAGTGTGCTCTTCACGGATGAATCCCACTTTCAACACTACCTGGCAGGTGGCAAGGGTCGCAAGCATCTGTACACAATTCCTGTAAGCTGAAAATGTCCCAGTTCTTCTGTGGCCTGCATACTCACCAGACATACCGTATAACCCATTGAGCATGGTTGGGGTGCTCTGAATCAACGTGTACGACAGTGTGTTCCAGTTCCCGGGAATATCCAGCAACTTCGCACAGCCATTGAAGAGGAGTGGGACAACCTTCCACAGGTCACAATCAAAAGCCTGATCAACTCTATGCGAGGAAAATGGTGGTCACACCAGATACTGAATGGTTTTAGGATCCATGCTCTACCTTTTTTTTGTTTAAAGGTATCTGTGACCAACAGATGCATATCTGTATTCTCAGTCATGTGAAATCCATACTGTAGATTAGGGCCTAATGTATTTATTTCAAATTGACTGATTTCCTTATATGAACTGTAACTCAGTAAAATCTTTGAAATAGTTGCATGTTGCATTTATATTTTTGTTCAGTGTAATTAATGTTCTTGGATAAATCAAAGTTCTTTTGTGTGAAATATATTAGAGGAATCTAACCTGAATTGTGTGTGTTTTTCTGCTTGTCAGATTAATTAAATGTTTGAATCACTGAGCCTAGAGAAAATTGAGGTGGCTGTACGAAGGCATGTCTGTACTATTGTACATCATTGTGTAAGAAGGGGAAAAAAGCTTGTAATTTATTATATTTAGTGGCGTAGGTAGATGATTATGAAACACTGACTGTTAATTTGGACCTAAACAATAGAAAATATCTAGAGTGTAAATTACATGTAATTAATGACAAAGTAATGTGTATTACAGAAGTAACCTTATTTAAAAATTTTCCTAGCTGGCTCTGGAAATGCCCATTATTGATTGGATGGAATAAAGCAATCATTTGTACCTTTTTAAAGGTTAAACTGAAACATTCGAATGGCATCGATGGACCATATTTAGAAATAAACTCCAAAAAGTCCCTTATAGTAATGTCTAAGAGGTTCACTATCCGTATCTGTGAACTGTTAGGCTAATGAAATTATGTATAGCCTTTCACTAAGACACAAGATTTGACATGATCTGGCTGTAGCTTCAAGTTTAAATTGGCTTAAACATGACATATTCACTAATATCTCTGTTTATATGGTTTGTGTTGTCTGTGTCTGTGTGTGTGTGTGTGTGTGTGTGAGAGAGAGAGAGAGAGAGAGAGAGAGAGAGAGAGAGAGAGAGAGAGAGAGAGAGAGAGAGAGAAAGGGATGGATGGATGGTTGCCTCCTTTCTTTGTTATCTCAACCACTCTTTATCACCTATTGGTGCATGGTAGTCCCGCCTTGGGAAATAACCTCATTCAATGAACTAACGCGATTATTAATGTTGTTTGCCATGTTGTATTGTGCGCATAATGAAACATTCTGTGATATTTCTATTGCCATTTTTCATACATTTGAAGACTTATTGAACCAAGAATATTGTGATCAATCCACCCTAATGTGATGTTGTTCTGAGTAAATGAAAGATTCACTAACGTTATATTGATGTTAATTCATTTTAATACCAAGCAATTTTTATTTTATAATAATTGTTTTCTTCTTATCAGGAGCACATACATCCATTACATCCATTTATCAAATAAACCTTAATATGCATCCCTCCAACGCTCCCTCATCGCAGCTCCTCCTACAGAATATTCTGTTAGGTTGCGCCCGGTGAGTTTTATAGCAACTGTTGCCCAGTGAGGCAGCGCCATAGTCACCGTAGTCCTGGCGACTGTAACCCACCAACAACAACAACCTTTCGTTCCATCATTGCCACCTCCACCATCCTCACTTCATCCTCATCAACCAGTCCTCAGCCCAGGTTTGAATATACTTACTATTTCTAACAGCATCTGTTTTCTCGATTCTTCGCCAAAGCATTTTACTTTATGTATTAAATGTCTAGCTTGCTAGTTTTGTCATGAGCAAGTTAATGTCTGCCCTCCTTTATTAGCTACATGGTTAACGATAGTTAGCTGATCTGATGTTATTTCTTTCCAGTACTTGTTAACGTTGTTAGAAGAAAGCAATGTGCTTAACGTTATCTGCGAAAGTAAACGGGCTACCTAATGAACCAGGCTGTTAACAGTACGTCAAAAAAATATGTTTCGGTTAGTTAGCTATTCTACCCGAGTTTGCTGTGCTGTTCGTCGGCTGTCCAATGACAGCTAACGCTAGATAGCTAGCGCGATAGCCACCGTAGATAGCGTGTGTTGGCTAAGTTAGCAACGCAACTAACGTTAGCTAACGTTACAGAGCAGGTGTCTGATTTATGTGTCTCGTTCAATGACCGCTAACTTCCTGGTGTGATGTTGGTGGCTGTCAAGATACGAAACATTTTCAATAATATTATACAAGATAACTACTTGCTTTGGCATTTTGAATAAATTCGAACTGGTACCACCTTCATTCAGCAATTGCTAATTGAGGTTAGCAGTAGCTTCTCCCTTTTGTCTTGGCGAGCCAGCTAGTTTCCTTTGTAGCTAACGTTAGCTTTGCGAAGCAGGTGCCACAAAGGCTTCGTCAGCTAGCTAACGCTGTTAGCGAGAGCGGATAGCCACGCTAGCTACTTTAGCTAAACCTTCAATTTGTATTGATCTCAGGTCTCTTATCACAAACCTTTACCCTTTTAACCAGCTAGTTTCATAAATTATATCCCATCTAGCTACAGCTAGCTAGGTGGCCAGTTTGAAATGCCTATGGCACAGTGCATTAGCTAGCTAACATTTTTGAAGCTGATCCAAAAAGTAAAAGCAATAATAGCTGTCACATTGACATTTAGCTACAGTTGCATGTGTGTCTCAGAGAGATATGTACTTTTGAGCAGGTAGAAGGTGAAGTAGAGACTGTCATCTTAAAGACAGCACATAATAAATGCAGCTGTCATAGGGCAATTCCATGACCATGGTAACTGAATTAAGCCGAGACTTACATCTTTAACTTTAAAAAATATGCCATCAAAAACCATTTAAAAGTTTAACAAATCAAACGACTCTATGCAGAAGGACTACTTTGAACAATTTACATAGAATCATATTTTTTTATGCGGACATATTTTCCTAAAAATAATTGGGTGTCCGTTATGACATGACACCTTGGGCTGTATTTAACGACCCTAACTCAATGGTAACTCTAAGCACTGGTGGTAGACCTATAGGTCCTGTGGTGTGTCATATTTTAGCTATTTTCACAGGTGGAATTATGAGTGCAATAGCTGGTTGTGGTGCGAAAGGACTGGGTTTTGATGAATAAACAAGTTGTAGGTGTGACAAGGGTTTGACCACTCACTCGCCAATCAACGCAACACGTTCCATGGCTTAATACTGCAGGCATTTGTCTCAAGTTCTGTAGGTTATTGACATTTGCATTGTGATCAACTCCAGTTCAGCTGGGTGCATGGAATATTCATCTCCTGGTCCCTTGTGGATTGAAACTGCAGTTGATTAAATAGCATAGGCTACAGTAATGAGTAATAGACACAGTAAAAATTAAAACAATCCAGTGTTTGCTCAATAGCCTATGTTTGGAGTGTTGCAGTCAACATTGCTATATATATAGGGAGTAGAAAATAACATGGCTATATACAGGGAGTACCAGTACCGAGTCGCTGTGCAGGGAGGTGTACGAAGTATTTGAGGTAGCAGTAAAGTGACTACACAACAGGATAGATAATAGACAGTAGCAGCAGCGTATGTGGTGAGTGTGAAAGTTTGTGAGTGTGGGGCATCAGTGTGCATGTTGTGTGTGGGCATATGAAGTGTGTGTGTGTTGGGATGTAAGTACTGTACAGCTCAGCGTGTGTACAGCTCAGCGTGTGTACAGCTCAGCGTGTGTACAGTCCAGTGTGTTTGCGTAGTCTGTGCAAAAAAGAGTGAATGCAGGTAGTCCGGGTCACCATTTGATTAGCTTTTTAGCAGTATTGTTTAGAAGTCTGGTGGCTTGGGGGTGGAAGCTGTTCAGGGTCCTGTTGGTTCCAGACTTTGGTGCATTGGTAAAGCTTGCTGTGCTGTAGCAGAGAACACTCTGTGGCTTGGGTGGCTGGAGTCTTTGACCATTTTTTGCGGCTAACTCTGACACCGCCTGGTATATAGGTTCTGGATGGCAGGGAGCATGGCCCCAGTGATGTACTGGGCCAAACACACTACCCTCTGTAGCACCTTGCGGTCGGATGTCAAGCTGTTTACAAAGCAAGAGGTGACGCAGCCAGTCAAGATGCTCTCGATGGTGCGGCTGTATAACTTTTTTAGTATCTGAGGACATTTGGCATGGGCCCTCAGGAGCCCCCATGCTGTGGGTCAGCATGATGGATGTGTTGTTGCCTACCCTCACCACCTGCAGGCGGTCCGTCATGAAGTCCAGGATCCAGTTGCAGAGGAGGTGTTCAGTACCAGGGACATTAGCTTAGGGATGAGCTTCGACTTCACTATGCTGTTGAATGCTAAGCAGTAATCAATCAACAGCATTCTCACGTAGGTGTTCCTTTTGTCCAGGTGGGAAAGGGCAGTGTGGAGTGCAATAGAAAATGCATCATCTGTGTATCTGTTGGAGCGGTATGGGAATTGGAGTGGGTCCAGGGTTTCTGGGATGATGGTGTTGATGTGAGCCATGACCAGCCTTTCAAAGCATTTCATGGATACAGATGTGAGTGCGGCAGGATGATAGTCTTTTAGACAGGATACCTTAGCGTTCTTGGGCACAGGGACTATGGTAGACTGCTTGAAATATGTAGGTATCAAAGACTGGGACATGGAGAGGTTGAAATCCTGGGCTCGAACCAGCATCTGAAGTGTTGCAGTTCCTTAGACTGCTGCGCCAGTCGGGGGCCAAGTGAGCTGATGTTAGACAGGTAAATTGCCGAACCTGGCATTAGGGCTGTAAAATGCCAGTGCGCTCATTTTTAAAATCACGAAATTGCAAACTAACGTGTTCTACTGTACTAAACTCTGCTGTACTGAACTATACTCTACTTTTCTGTACTGTACTGTGCTGTTAAACTTGTGAAACATACATGTCTATGATTGGTGACCAGACCAAATCAGAACCAATCATGGTCCAGACCGGACCAAAAACGTCAGTGGACAGTGAAATCAAGGCCACGGCGGGCTGACCAAATTTCAACGACTTTTCAACATCCATGGACGTCCTGTGTCGGTCGGTGCTCAGTGGGTGGGGATGCTGGTTAGAGTAAATAGAGAGAGAGGGGACTCATGGGTAGGTAACATTGAGGGGTCTACATACAATACACAACGGAGCGACGGCCGACGGAGCGCAGTGTTGCAATGTCTTCTTTTGTCACAAAAGGGCAGCTCCGTCATTTAACCCATTTTTTTCCTACCTGGAAATCGAGACCCGACTTACCATTCCTTGCAAAGACTGAGGGGCAGTATTGAGTGAGTTTTGCAATGGAAGTCGCACCCCTGTGTGTCAATCACATACTTTCCAGTATCCCATCTGGTATAAACACAGAATAGATCGATGTTCTGCTTCTTCGTTCTACTATTTGAAACCTTTTTTTGTGCTTTTTATTTAGAGATTTGCTAAGCGCAATTATTTCTATGTTTAGTTTGGAGGAGCGTCTGTGCGAGCTGGTGAGACAATACGAGAACGTTTACAACCCTTTGATGCGGTTGTATTCGGACAAGCAAAAGCAAGCAAAAGACAACAGCTGGAGGGAGATATCACGGAATTTGAACACCGGTACTGATATCAAAGACACATGGAGAAAGATTCGGGACCGGTATGTTCGCAATCCGCTGGTGTCTTTCCCACCGATTGTCAGACAACTGGATTGGCTTCGTGTTCATCATCAGACAGACACCAATATGTCAGATAAGGTATGTTCTCGTCACGCAGCCGAGTCCTTTTGTGCAGTCAGTGTGTGTGTTTGTGATCTTCTGTTTAGCAGACCTTGTTAGAACATGTGAAATCAGCTCTTTTCTGAATGGGCAAAATTGTGAGTGTGGGAAATGTTCAGTGGCTGTGTTATCATACTGACTGACAGGGCTAGTTCAAACACCAGAAAACCTACAGAGTGGTGTATGTGTGTGTGTTAATTAGATTGAGATGTTTATGAAATCATTTCTTTTGGGTAAACATTTCAACTCAAAGGAGTCCATGGAGATGGTTTAAGATTGCTTGCATTGTATTCACCATCTGCTTTTGTGGTGTTTTGGACAGTCCAGAGATGGAGCTGAGCC
This sequence comes from Oncorhynchus masou masou, assembly GCF_036934945.1. NCBI lineage: Eukaryota > Metazoa > Chordata > Actinopteri > Salmoniformes > Salmonidae > Oncorhynchus > Oncorhynchus masou. The sequence goes on along the minus strand of NC_088239.1, from coordinate 49,787,608 downwards.
CTGAGGGGCCCCATCTACAGGTGGTTTATCGCCCCTTGATTCATCATCTCCCCGGCTAGCAAAGACCTGTGCTCTCTGCCCTGCAACTCCATCAACCTCCATCCCATCTCCCCGGCCCAGCTCCAATGGCCGGAAGAGGAAGACCGGCTGGGATCCTTTGGACACTGACATTATGCAGCGCGTGGACGCCTGCAGCAGGAGTTCCAGAAACCGCAGCAGTGTCCAGCAAAGGCTGTCTACTACGTCGTGGTACCAGAGATGGTGTCTATTCCTGCTGATCAACGTCTCTTGTGTGTCTCACTCCAAAAACAATTGTGCTTTAAAAATATATATTATTCATACTTTAGGGTGGGGGGTAATTCACCTGTTTTTTTGTTTTTGTTTTTTTGAATGTTTTTTTTATTACTTATTTCCTCATTCATGTGTTACTGGTGTTTACTTTGTTTAAAAAAGTCTAATTTCCCCTTTTCATCACACTGTTTTTACGTTGCACCATTTTCTTCATGTGGTAGTAAATACATATCTAAAAGGTCTGCAAATGTATTTGTCTGGTTATTTGTACTTATACTGTACAAATATGTAAATGCAACATGAGTTACAGTTCACTTAAGGAAATCAGTCAATTGAAATAAATTCAATAGGCCCTAATCTATGGATTTCACATGACTGGGCAGGGGTTCAGCCATGTGTGGGCCTGGGAGGGCCATAGGCCACCCACTGGGGAGCCAGACCTTGCCAATCAATTCGGTTTTTTTCCCCACAAAAGGGCTTTATTACAGACAGAGAAACTCCTCAGTTTCATCCGTTCTTAGGGTGGCTGGTCTCAGACGATCCCGCAGGTGAAGAAGCCGGATGTGGCGGTCCTGTGCTGGCGTGGTTGCATGTGGTCTGCGGTTGGGAGACTGGTTGGACGTACTGCTAAATTCTCTAAAATGGTGTTGATTAGCAGCTTATGGTAGAGAAATTAACATTCAATTATCTGGCAACAGCTCTGGTGGACATTCCTGCAGTCAGCATGACAATTACCCGCACCCTCAACTTAAGACATCTGTTGCATTGTTGTGACAAAAATGCACATTTTAGTGGCCTTTTATTGTCCCCAGCACAAGTTACACCTGTGTAATGATTATGCTGTTTATTCAGCTTCTTGATATGGCACACCTGTCAGGTGGATGGATTATCTTGGCAAAGGAGGGAATGCTCACTAACAGGGATGTAAACCAAATTTGAGAGAAATAAACTTTTTGTGCATATGGAACATTTCTGGGATCTTTTATTTCAGCTCATGAAATATGTACCAACACATTGCATCTTGCGTTTTTATATTTTTGTTCAGTATATATTATAACATATTACTGTTTTGAATCAGTCACTCAGTAAACTTGTACTGCTTTGTACATGAGCTATGTAGATGAGGTTAGTGTCTTGGGGGGAAACCGATCGCTGCCCACACCTGCCCGCACATCTAGTATCACTACTCTGTACGGTTCTGACTTAGAATATGTGGACAACTACAAATACCTAGATGTCTGGTTAGACTGTAAACTCTCCTTTCAGACTCGCATTAAGCATCTCCAATTCACCACCAGTCTACAGCTGGACACTCACCTATGTGCAAAAGCAGGAAGGTCTCCACTGAAAGGCCACTACACATGACCATGTACAATCTTGTGTTATGTAGATTAAGTTAATGTCTCAAGGGTCTAGCTGGGCAATTATTTTCCATGGAGGGCCACATTAGAATATATTTTTGCCATCGTGGGCCAGAATCATATTACAGGATTATACATGTGTATGACTGTGCTGACATATATCTACTGTAAATCACGTCCAGATATGCTACTTTTTTTTTTAACATGCACAGAAATAAACAATGTTCTCCTTTTGGTGGGTATTTTCATAATTTAACATGCAATGAACTACACAGAGGGAAAGTACACTGTGCATTCAGCACCACAAACTCTTGTTAATGGTTATGCACAAAAACACAGAGAGCTCAACATTTACGTTTAAACTACTCAATCAGCGTGAGGAGTGAAGTCTGATGGGCATTGACTAGAGCAGTGAAATCAGTTATAGTTTCTGACGTCGCTATGTGTCGGATTGCTGAGAATCAGTAAGAGATGATCTGTGCCTTGACTCGTTATATTTCGTCACTGAAAATGTCTGTTCACATACATAGGTTGACCCAAACATCTTCTGAGCATGACTCCTAATCTTTGGAAAGTTTTGTTCATCGAGAGATGCATAGAACCTTGTCAGTGACATTGTGATTGTTTTGAATAGTTCTCCAATCTTAAATGCAAGTAAAACTAAATGAATGCTCTAAAACCGATCGCTGCCCACACCTGCCCGCTCATCTAGTACCACTACTCTGTACGGTTCTGACTTAGAATATGTGGACAACTACAAATACCTAGATGTCTGGTTAGACTGTAAACTCTCCTTTCAGACTCGCATTAAGCATCTCCAATCCAAAATTAAATATAGAATCGGCTTCCTATTTCGCAGCAAAGCATCCTTCACTCATGCTGCCAAACATACCCTCGTAAAACTGACTATCCTGCCCATTCTTGACTTTGACGATGTCATTTACAAAATAGCCAACAACACTCTACTCAGCAAATTGGATGCGGTCTATCACAGTGCCATCCATTTAGTCACCAAAGCCCCATATACTACCCAACACTGCGACCTGTATGCTCTCGTTGGCTGGCCCTCGCTTCATATTTGACGCCAAACCCACTGGCTCCAGGTCATCTATAAGTCTTTGCGAGATAAAGCCCCACCTTATCTCAGCTCACTGGTCACCATAGCAGCACCCACCCGTAGCACGTGCTCTAGCAGGTATATTTCCCTAGTTACCCCCAAAGACAATTCCTCATTCCAGTTCTCTGCTGCCAATGACTGGAACGAATTGCAAAAATCACTGAAGCTGGAGACCCATATCTCCCTCACTAGCTTTCAGCACCAGCTGTCAGAGCAGCTCACAGATCACTGCACCTGTACATAGCCCATCTGTAAATAGCCCATCCAACTTCCTCATCCCCATGCTGTTATTTTTTTGCTCCTTTGCGCCCCAGTATCTCTACTTGCACATTCACCTTTTGCACATCTATCACTCCAGTGTTTAATTGCTAAATTGTAATTATTTCGCCACTATGGTCTATTTATTGCCTACCTCCCTTAACTTACCTCATTTGCACACACTGTATATAGACTTTTTCTCTATTGTGTTATTGACTGTGTTTGTTTATTCTGTGTTATTCTGTGTAACTCTGCGTTGTTTGTCGCACTGCTTTGCTTTATCTTGGCCAGGTCGCAGTTGTAAACTAGCCTACCTGGTTAAATAAAGGTCAAACACCACACCACACACGCATTTACGTATGTCCCCCATTACCAGTAAAGCATAATCAAAACCTATTTCTTTCACCTTACTTGCTGTGCTGTTTCGTTGTTCATTTGTTCAGTTGTTATATTCTCAAACAGGATTTCATCATACATGTCAAGCAGTGAAGTTTCAGCTTTGTCTGTCCGTGACCTCTCTTCCTCAGTGCGCACTGTCTCTGTGTCCGTTCCATCTTGTCCAGCTGTGTATGGAACATCTCACGTAAACCCTGTTTCTTGTCTGCATCGACGTAGTGGTCCTAGTACCTAGCATCGAGCATGGTGGCGACACATTAAAGAGGCTCAGAGAGAATGCCACCGAATCGCTTGTTCACTGCTTTGAGGACTTTTGTAAGTTTTAACACCACGTTCTGTGTTGGCAATTTTGTTGAGCAGGCATTTCAATCCATGACAGGGGGTATCACATCTGCTGCAGATGGAGTTGATGAGCTTATTTCTCGAGTCAGTTGTTCGAATGGCTCTAGGAGTGTGTTCATGTTTCCAGGTTTCAAACATGTTCTCAAATGCCATTGAAATGGCAGTATGAGAACCAGCTCATTCTTGAGCATGCAATATGGCTTTCCTCAGTACAAAATCCTCGTCGACCCACTTTGCTGTCAGACTCGGCTTGCTCATGGGGCTGACATCGCTGGTCCAAATTTCAGGTATGCACGTCATCTACTTATGGTATAGGTATGCACGTCAGCTTTGACATCGGTTTTGCACATTGGCGTTAAACTAATCATCGGGCCTCTGCCGATGTTGGCATTTTTAGCTAATATTGTCCGATTCTGATATGCTCACCGATATATCATGCATCCCTAGTTCAAAGCGCGCAGCAGCGATATATATATACGTCTCTAGTGGTGTCGGAAGGTGGGTGAGATTGTTGGCTTCTACTTGGCAGGTCAGGAGGAGTCATTTTTGTCCTTGAAGGCTTTGACAAGGCTGTGCATCTGATGTGCAAAAAGGCCCTTCCCTTGTAGTTTGGAATTCAGTTCATTCATGAGGCCATGATGTACATGGTGAAGGCAAAGTCAGCCAACCATTCTTTGTCTTGCAGTTGAGGGAAATCCACATTTTCCTTTCATTTGCAAAAACTCAGCAATCTCTGACTTCAGGTGCCACACCCTTTTAAGCACCTTCCCCAAACTCAGCCATCTCACGTTTGTGAGGTAGGGGAGATCTGCATGACCTGACTTTGTCTCTTCCAACAGTGATACAAACTGCCTGTGGTAAAAGATTTTGCTCTTATGAAGTTTACCACTTTAGTGACTGTGTCCAACACATGGCTCATTTTCAGAACACATTTACTGAGCAGCTCCTGATGAATACATGCAATGCAGGAAAATAATTTTCTGTTCTGGGTTCAGCTCAGCTACCTGATTTGGTATCCTTTTCAAAAGGCCAATGTTTTTCCTGTCAAGTTTGGGCACCAATCAGTGGTCACACTGGATACCTTTTTAAAAACTCAGTCCCAGCTTTGCCACACACTTATTAGCCTCCTCCAATAAACATTTCCCCGTAGCTGTGCTCTTCATTGACTGCACTGAAGCAAGCTCCTCTGCAATGTCAAAGTCTGGGATTATGCCTCATAAGAATATCAACAACTGTGCTGCGTCACATGCATCACTGTTCTCATCCAGGGCCAAGGAGAAATAGGTGCAATCCTTTACCTTGCCTTTCAACTGTTGTTCCATATTCTCTGCGATGTCCTCGACATGCTGTGTCACTGAAAATATTTCCCTGTCAAGACGAACAAACAGCTCTTTGTTGTCGGGGCAAAGTATTGCTGCAGAGTCAAATATACATTCTTCAATGAATTGCCCTTAGCAAATGGCTTGCTATGTTTAGCAATTTTGTGGGACAGTACATAGCTAGTTCTCGCAATTCCGTCGCTTGCTGAATGCGGTTTTGTGCAACTCTTTCGATGCACTTGCCCTCTGCTCAGAAGACATATTCCTATATTTCTCTGCATGCTTCGTCTGGAAGTTTCGAGGACAAATTGTAGTCTTTCAAGACAGTGATGCTCTCTTTGCACACTAAGCACACTGCTTTCCGTGATACCTCAATAAAGAAATATTTTGATGTCCACTCTTGCTGGAACACCCTACATTCATTGTCTAATTTCCTTTTCTTGAAGTCTTTAAAAAAACAAACATATTTTTGCGCAATTTCTAGCTAGCTAGTATTTGTAACTGTGACGTGTGGGTGTCAGCCTGTCAGTCACTGTCTGTCCTCGTGCAGTTGTTATTGATACGTGCCTTCAAAATAAATGTCCCACGAGCGGTGGGAGTTAAATAATTACACAAAGGAGAGTAAACATTGGGCTTTTTAAGGTTCTTTAAAACATTTTTTTTTAACGAGGCAAGTCAGTTAAGGACACATTTTTATTTACAATGACGGCCTACCAAAAGGCAAAAGGCCTCCTGTGGGGACGGGGGCTGGGATTAAACATTTAAAATAAATGACATATATATATAGGACACAACACACATCACGACAAGAGAGACAACACTACATAAAGAGTGACCTAAGACAACAACATGGCAAGGCAGCAACACATGACCACACAGCATGGTAACAACAGAACATGACAACAACAAGGTAGCAAAACAATATGGTAGCACCACAAAACATGGTACAAACATTATAGGGCACAGACAACAGTACAAAGGGCAAGAAGGTAGAGTCAACAATATGTCATACAAAGCAGCCAGTTAGATTTAATTTTAGCCTTCAGCTTTGATATGTGCTGAGAGAAGGACAGTGCACCATCTAGCCATACTCCCAAGTACTTGTATGAGGTGACTATCTCAAGCTCTAAACCCACAGAGGTAGTAATCACACTAATGTGGAGAGGGGCATTTTTCTTACCAAACCACATGACCTTTGTTTTGGAGGTGTACAGAACAAGGTTAAGGGCAGAGAAAGCTTGCTGAACATTAAGAAAGCTTTGTTGTAGAGCGTTTAACACAAAATCCGGGGAGGGGCCAGCTGAGTATAAGACTGTATCATCTGCATATGCATCTGCATGTTGTAATTTGAGTAACAAATACGCTTTTCAAAACTTCACGGTCGCAAATGATTTGATCTGAGTTTTAATCACTTAATAATTCATAAACAAAAATGTATATCAATAAAAACACTAGGCCTATAAGTATTTGGTAGGTCTACGCTGTTACTTCTGTGAACTTGTATTATCCTCCCTCCTCATGAGAGAAATGAGAAAATATCTTTAAAGATATGTGCTTTTGGTAAACTTACAGAAGGCCAATCATTTGTCCAAAATGAAATACAAGTGTTGATATTAGTTGGCAGGGTTTTTTACTTCAACATCATTGTTTTGATGTATTACATTAATACCTTTTGAGGTAGATGTTTTGGAAGAACCCTTTTCTTTCTGTTTGACCAGAAATCAAAGCCATACATATTTAAGAAGGAACATTTTATAAAAATGCATCAATGCCTTTTATTTCCCCAAAATATAGACTCTCTGCTTTCATTTGACACCCAATTTGATATCCTCTTATGAACTTCACATGTTGGTGCTCATGGGTCCTGTTACATGGAAATGTATCACATTCCTTTCATTGACAATGTAACATTAGACTAATATTAGTGTACTGCTGTTTGGAAGATGAAGAAACAAACTGAACCTGATTATGACAGGTTTGTTTATTTGTTACTGGTGTGGTGGGGTAGGTAGTTAATAGGCTAGTAAAAAGTGGAAGTGGAATCACTCCGATTCAGCTGCATTTTGGACTCACTGATCCAACCAAGCTGAGGAAATCTGCAAATGTTAAAGCCTGGATTTCTGTATTTTACAGACAACTTATGGCATGGAATACAAAGTTCATAACTTTTAAATATTACACACACATCTTCTAACAGAGGTTTCCAGCTGTCATTTCGTAAGGCCTACATTTTCTGTCTGTCCATAAAAATGGAGCGCAGTATGGAATCGCTGGAATTAATGAAAGACACGACAGTCAGATTCTCAAAGTGTAAATGATTATTATTACTGGAATAGGCTGGATGGCTTGTAATTATTATCAGGGCCATATCCCAGTCTGCCTCTCCACTAAAACATCATTAAAATGGCTTTTGGACACCCTTTTTTACTCTCTTAAACCTCTGCAATTTGCATGAAAAATTACGAATCTGCAGTATGGAAATATCCTAGGCTGCCTAAACAGAATGCCGGTTTGGTGTTTGCTCAGTCAAGACAGGTGTGTAAGCCTACTGCCCAGATTAAATTATGCTTTCCTCTCATGCTACTCCTTACAGACATATCTTTTTTGACTTCATTAATGATACATTATTGCGTTGTTTTAAAGCAAATTGTCAATGAAAGTGTAGAGACACATGGATCTCTATATGTGATCCGTTTCCTCCTAGTGGTTTTGTGGCTCTTATGGCCTCTTGGCTGACTAGATGGATTTGGACCCCTCTTATGGCCTCTTGGCTGACTATAGATGGATTTGGACTCCTCTTATGGCCTCTTGGCTGACTATAGATGGATTTGGACTCCTCTTATGGCCTCTTGGCTGACTATAGATGGATTTGGACTCCTCTTATGGCCTCTTGGCTGACTATAGATGGATTTGGACTCCTCTTATGGCCTCTTGACTGACTATAGATGGATTTGGACTCCTCTTATGGCCTCTTGGCTGACTATAGATGGATTTGGACTCCTCTTATGGCCTCTTGGCTGACTATAGATGGATTTGGACTCCTCTTATGGCCTCTTGGCTGACTATAGATGGATTTGGACCCCTCTTATGGCCTCTTGGCTGACTATAGATGGATTTGGACTCCTCTTATGGCCTCTTGGCTGACTATAGATGGATTTGGACTCCTCTTATGGCCTCTTGGCTGACTATAGATGGATTTGGACTCCTCTTATGGCCTCTTGGCTGACTATAGATGGATTTGGACTCCTCTTATGGCCTCTTAGCTGATTATAGAGGGATTTGGACCCCTCTTATGGCCTCTTGGATGAGGAAGGAAAAAGCTCCAGGGTTGTTGTGAGGAAGGAAAAGCTCCATGGTTCTCTGTGTTGCATCATCATTCTCTACAGGTCTGGTCCACTGGGTGTTCTCTGCAGCCAGCCGCAGCCCTCTGTTCCCACCTAGGGGAGAGGAACAGGTGTGTGTCGAGAGGGGGAGGTGGAAGGGGGGACAGGTGCACAGTGGGTCTTAGTGGGACTCCTGACCACCTAGGCTAATTGTTTTTGAGCCACCCTAAGTCTTTCCCTGACAAACATGCCAAGAAATGACTGGTATATATGTAGGTAGGCTATAGGCCCACCAAGCTTACAATTAGGCTAGATATGACCATTTCCATGGTTACTGCACGTTTATATGGGTAGCATCTCACAATAAAGTCATTTCAATCTGTCACTCCATATTCCACTGAATTTGTGTGGACCATGATGCGATAAGACACATAGCAGGCCTCAATCCCAAATGAACGGAACAGACTGGCAACATCTGGAAAATAAGCTAATGAATTTGACTGAAATTAATTAGCTTAATGATTGTTTGCACAGCTTGATTTTAGTGAAAGTAAGTTATTGCTGTGATATGAGGACACCAGTTCTCAACCGTGAGCATTTGAAGGTCTGTCTATTGACAGACCCCCCCCCCCACACACACACACACACACACACACACACACACACACACAAATATATATTTGTGTACACTACCGGTCAAAGGTTTTAGAACACCTACTCATTCAGGGGTTTATCTTTATTTTTACTATTTTCTACATTGTAGAATAATAGTGGAGACATCAAAACTATGAAATAACACATGGAATCATGTAGTTACCAAAAAAAGTGTTCAGCAAATATTTGAGATTCTTCAAATTGCCACCTGTTGCTATTTAACACTTTGTTTTGTTTACTACATGATTCCATGTGTTATTTCATAGTTTCATAGTATTTCATACTCTTCACTATTGTTCTACAAGGTAGAAAATAGTATAAATAAAGAAAATCCCTTTAATGAGTAGGTCTGTCCAAACTTTTGACTGATTGTATGTCTGTCATATATATACATCTATGACTCATTTGAGAGTTAGAATAGTAGAATATACAAGGTGCAATTTTTAAGTGTTGTGCATCAGCAGTTTTTATCTTGTCGGTCACTGACAGTCACTCAAATTAGACCATGTCAAAAACAATTTAGATTGGTAAGTTAGTCTAGCAGCCAGCTATCTTAACTTGTAGCAAGCATGGTCGAATTTCTGACCCGGGCCCCCATTGATTTGTTAGGAACTCTCACTCAGATGTCATATTAAGAACTGCAAATATTCGCTCCACCCCATGGCAAAATGTGTAGAATTGCAGCAAACCTGCATTAAAACGGTAACATTTTCTCTACTCCCCATGGACAAAATGTGTAGAATGGCAGGAAATGAACTCTGAAACTTCACTTCACTGTCAAGAGGGGGGCCACTAACATGCTTTGCTCCCAAGTTGGGGGAAGCCCACAACAAAATGTTCCTTAGGGCCCGTAAAAGGCTAGCGCCGCATGTATGGATGTGGGTATGTAGACCCGCGAGCCACTGCAGATTTTTTGTGGCCCCCACCCCCATCAAAGATGCCCATCCCTGCCCTAGGCCTATAGCCTATTATAAGGCAATAATGGCATACACACCTCTGTGGACAGAGGACAGGATGTCAGAAACGGCTAGTTACCACTTACCTGAAGTCAGGTGTTGGGTGGGCAACAATAGAACCATGCCACCTGTTCACTGGATCCTGTTCCATTTCCAATCACTTAAAGAGCCGCTGATTCATTTGATTATTCATCCATCCATTTTCATGGCTTAGCAGCATCAACTGGGGGTTTTTGCTGTGCTATTTGCACGCACAGCAGCCTGTGTACACTGTTTTTACATTGCAAGGTGTACTTCATCACTAACCTCAACCCTGTTCCATAGTTGTGAAGGAAATTGGTTAATGATGCAGCTTCAGACAGTGTTTTTATCACTGCCAGCCTAACATGGCCACAGGTCTAACATGATGGAGACAGGAAGGAAATGAGATCAATACAAAGGAGACGTGCCTCTTTATTTGGGGTCGTGTTTCTTTCACAGTGTTACAACTCCTCTCTAAAGCATGTTGTTTCTGGACATTCATCAGTAGATTTTAGGTTGAGGACAGTCCACTTGCTACCAGTCTCATGCTCCAAATGAATATCCCAGGCATTAACAGCATTTTAGACTTTAAACATATTTTGTTTTGATCATGGCATTAAAGTTGCCCATATTATTGACTGTGGTAATGTGGTGAGATAACATTATAGATCTCGTTCTGATCGTCTGATGTAATAAGTCCTGTTCCCCCTATTTCCCAAACTGTCAGTCATATGGGGAGGAAGGACCCGGTGGGAGGGTGAAGGAGAGGCAAGGCAAGTGCTGCCCTCCTCTCTGGCCTTTGTTCCTGCGTGGGCTTGTAGAGCTTGCAGTTGTTCAGTTGAGCACAGCGCTTAAGTGGGCCACAGGGGAGCGAGAGCAAGCTGAAGGGGGGGTGCTGCTGCTGCAGGAGTGAGGTAGGTGCCCTGTTTACATCCAGAAAGTCAATCCTCTCCTCATCTCCTAATCATCAGGGGCAGGCTGCAGGGAGCAGGTGGATTTGGTGTAGTAGAGGCCGATAGGGCCTCTCCTACTGCAGAGTGCATGGAGCAGAAGAAAAATGGTACCTGTAGAGACCAAAAAGAGAAAGCATGACAACCTCTGAATGGATCACGTCATGTCAGCAGCATCTTCCTGGCACAAAGACTGGCACAATTTACCGTATAACCACGTAACTGATGGTTATAAAAGAACTGAAGACGGGATGGCCAGGCATTTGTGCGGTGGAATCCATTTTTGAGGTGACGTGGACTCTTAACAATGTGAATAAACTTTGTTGCTCAAGCAAAGTGGTGTAGCAAACGAGTCTTCGGTTGCCTAGGTGACGCCCGCATGCCTGCAGCAGCAGCAGCACACATTGAAATATAGTTGATGGTCCCAGTCGGTATTCACGCCAACAAATTGGGGGAAACCAACATTATTTTCTATTGACCCCCATTGTAAAAGAGGTAACTTCGTCATACGTTGTTTTGTTATACAGAAAAAAAAACATGCCGAAAAGCTGCTGTGTTAGTTAATGTACATGTAACCGTGTCAAAAATCATGTCCTCTGGTTCGCAGTGCTCCCACGTAGGGAAATAGAGCTTGTGAGTTCTGTGTGGGGGATGCGGTGTCCGAGGAGTCTACACGTACTGTAGATATGTGTGTGGGAAACATTAAATCACAGGTAAGACATAGCTTGTTTAGTACAGTTCCGTTTGTAACTCCACTCACTACTTGCAGCTGAGCTGTATAGTCCGTTTGTTTGTGTTAGTCTTGGCAAGTGTAATGTTACGGTCGGTAACTAGCTAGCGCTCAAGTGGCTGCTAGCATCGTTATGAAAAGGGGCATGAGGAAAGCCCTACAATAATACGTTTTTCTAAGTAGTGGGAACGCCAGGGAGCAGGCAATGTTGAAAATGAATATCTAGACATGTTCTAATTTTCTTAAATGTAGTTTTGTAATCGACTAAAACAAGCAGACAACAAGTACTGCATTTGAAAAAGTTAATGGGGTAGCCTATTGTGGGTAAGCACAGGTTTTCCACACAGGCGGGATGGGTCGCGACGTTCTATCTAATACCAACTGGGTCTATAGAAGAGGCTTGGAACCTCTAACCCTGTCAATAGATGCAGTACAGAGGTCAAACGAACTCGACCAAAATAATGGAATTGCCATGGAAACGCGCGGAGGAAAGGGCGGTGGGGGAGAGATCCTTAGTCTCCTCATTGCCCCCCAGCAAAATTAGGCTACATTTAGGCTATTGTTTATATGTGTATTTCACACTATGTTGAGGTAACAATCTGAGTCTAATGCTTGTATGGATGTCAACCCCAACACATGTTCATGTCATCATTACTAATCAACTGCATTACAGTTAAAAATGACTCACTTCTACCACTGTTGCTAACCAGCTTGCTTATACATTTGGCATTTTTAGCAGTCACTTCTTCTAAACCTGAAAATAGACTTGTTGAAGTTCTACATGTTATGCAGTGGAAAACATCTCAATATATAAAAATTGTGGAAATTATGACGGATTTGACGAATATCCACTTTGTCAGATCAGTTGAATGTGAGCCAATCTGGTCAATGGAACTATCTGCGTTCCATTGACTCCTTTACGGCATCTACAGTATTTGACTGGTGAACTCATGGATACACTCTCAATGGTTGCCTCGTATTGGGATGCGATAATTTCAATGGTAATGTAGAATGTTAATTCAAATAACTGATGTGGCTCATTCAATGGAATGTATTTTTGTCATGTCGGTTGAGTTGAATCAACAAATCACAGCACATATTGATGGGTACACTTCCTCTTTTTACTTCATGCTTTGCTCCTATGAGTACACTCTCAATGGCGGCCAGTCCACCCATTATGCCATCATTGACCTTGAATGGGTATTCCCGTTCTATTCATTCTATATCTATGGCATCACATACAGTCAGCAGCAGAGGAGAGGAGAACATGTGCAAATAGGCTATTCAAACATTTGGCTGCCCGATAACAGTCATCCAAAATTCCATGACCGTCCCAGGCCTACCTGGCACTGGTTGTCACTGTCATGTTAGTTTCTGTCGTCTGCTGCCTTCCTACTAGCATCTCCCTGTGATCAGGTACCTGGGCTTTTGGAGCTTTTTAGACCATGTTGTCACGCTACCAGCAGAACATATGCAATTTGCTGAGCGACATTAAAAGGCCATATCAGATGGAACGATAAGTGTCTTGAATCATGCAGGATTTTTTATCTTCAATGGATGCTGAGAGCTCTTCAGGATTGTTTAAGTCTTTCTGTCTTTGGTTTTATCAAATGGTAGGCTAATATATTATAGAAACAAGGGGAACACTTTTCTTAAACCCCTGCTGCACCATCAAAGTATAGACTATGTTCCTTCAACTGAGCCGTTTCAGTTTGAAATTCCTGACTGATGGCAGAACAGGAGCGGAATGGTCTGACTGACTGGTCTCTGGTTCTTTCTGTGAACAGCATGGAGAACCACCTGTCTGAATCAGTGCTCAACTGTTTTAGTGTTTTAACAATACATGATGGAAGAAAATACTATTCAATTCAATGCAGCCTCCTGAGTTAAAAGGAAACTACGCTGAATGACACCCTGTGCATGCACTATACTGTGCTGTACTATCATGCACTATACTGTGCTGTACTATCATGCACTATACTGTGCTGTAATATCATGCACTATACTGTGCTGTACTATCATGCACTATACTGTGCTGTACTATCATGCACTATACTGTGCTGTACTATCATGCACTATACTGTGCTGTACTATCATGCACTATACTGTGCTGTACTATCATGCACTATACTGTGCTGTACTATCATGCACTATACTGTGCTGTACTATCATGCACTATGAAGGGAGAAATGCATCTGAACACAACCTCTGGTATATCACTGAAGATAGAGGATGAGTAGTAGGGTGGAGAGAAGAGGGGGTGGAGGAGGACAGGCAGACCCCGGAGAGATCCAGGGCTCTTAGGAGACAGGTTAATTAACCAGGAGAGGCTTGGTCATGGAAACTAAGTTGAGCAGATGAGGGGGAGTGTGTGGGGGGTCACCGCGGAGGACAGAGCAAGAGGAGGAGAGGTGGCTGTTCTATGATTAGCCTACATGCTGCTTTACTGTGAATGTCTCCCTCTGCCCAAGTCCTCATCTCACCGTAGCTCTGTGTGTTCAGGGTTGGGTCGTTAGCCAATAAAGATGGATTCTAAATCTCTGACACCAGCTACATTTTTGGACACCTATGCATGTGTTCCAATGCCGAGGTGTGAGAACAAAGTAAAAACCGTGGTTTGACAAATACGACCACATTTTCACAAAATTAGCCTAAATGTGTTTGGCAAGAATTAATCAACAAATGTCTGAATGATAAAAAATCGTTGGAAGATGTGAAGGGAACAGATTTGTGAGAGCAGAGGGAGAAAGATAAGCTCATTAGGGCTGTTAAATATTAACTGTTTTTTTATTGCTGTGAACACGGAGACAGGAGACGAGCTCTCTGCTCGGACCACTGACTCATACACTACCCTGAGTACATTCAGTACTGCTGGCCACAGCTGCCTGTTCTAGCAGCACAGCAGTCAGAATTACAATGGTGCAGTCAATGTGATGAGTTGCTTAAGCACTGACTCTCAAATGGACAGTTATTGTACACACAGAGTCGGTATTCTTATTCATATTATACCACAGAATAATGATGATATGGTATTGTGACTGTATTAGTACATGTTGTGCATAGATGATTGGTTGAGAGAAGCTTCTTCCCAGGAACCAAATCATCTAATCAAATGACAATTTTATTTGTCACATGCGCCGAATACAACAGGTGTAAACCTTACCATGAAATGCTTACTTACAAGCCGTTAACCAACAATGCAGTTCAAGAAAGAGGTTAAGAAAATATTTACAAATAAACTCAAGTAAAAATAGTAAAATAAAAAAAGTAACACAATAAAAATAACAATAATGAGTCTATATACAAGGAGTACCAGTATCGAGTCAATGTGCAGGTTAGAAGAGTTATTTTGTATATGTAGGTAGGGGTAAAGTGACTATGCATAGATAATAAGCAGCGAGTAGCAGCAGTGTGAAGACAAAGGGAGGGGGGGGGCGTGTCAATGTAAATGGTCCTGGTGGCCATTTTGATTAATTGTTCAGCAGTCTTAAGGCTTCAGGGTAGAAGCTGTTAAGGAGCCTTTTGGTCCTAGACTTGGCGCACCGGTACTGCTTGCCGTGTGGTAGCAGAGAGAACAGTCTATAACTTGGGTGACTGGAGTCTTTGACAATTTAATGGGCTTTCCTCTAACACCGCCTAGTACATAGAGTTGAAGTCAGAAGTTTACATACACCTTATACATTTATACAGCCAAATACATTTAAATTCAGTTTTTCACAATACTAGTCCCTAGTAAAAAGTCCATGTCTTAGGTCAGTTAGAATCACCACTTTATTTTAAGAATGTGAAATGTCAGAATAATAGTAGAGAGAATGATTTATTTAAGCTTTTATTTCTTTCATCACATTCCCAGTGGGTCAGAAGTTTACATACTCTCAATTAGTATTTGGTAGCATTGCCTTTAAATTATTTAACTTAGGTCAAACATTTTGGGTAGCCTTCCACAAGCTTCCCACAATAATTTGGGTGAATTTTGGCCCATTCCTCCTGACAGAGCTGGAGTAAATGAGTCAGGTTTGTAGGCCTCCTTGCTTGCACACGCTTTTTCAGTTCTGCCCGCAAATTTTCTATAGGATTGAGGTCAGGGCTTTGTGATGGCCTTGACTTTGTTGTCCTTAAGCTATTTTGCCACAACTTTGAAAGTATGCCTGGGGTCATTGTCCATTTGGAAGACCATTTGCGACCAAGATTTTTTAACTTCCTGACTGAATTCTTGAAATGTTGCTTTAATATATCCACATCATTTTCCATCCTCGTGATGCCATTTATTTTGTGAAGTGCACCAGTCCCTCTTGCAGCAAAGCCCTCCCACAACATGACGCTGCCACCCCTGTGCTTCATGGTTTGGGATGTTGTTATTCGGCTTGCAAGCCTCCCCCTTTTTCCTCCAAACATAACGATGGTCATTATGGCCAAACAGTTCTATTTTTGTTTCATCAGACCAGAAGACATTTCTCCAAAAAGTACAATCTTTGTCCCCATGTGCAGTTGCAAACCGTAGTCTGGCTTTTTTATGGCGGTTTTGGAGCAGTGGCTTCTTCCTTGCTGAGTGGCCTTTCAGGTTATGTCGATATAGGACTCGTTTTACTGTGGATATTGATACTTTTGTACCTGTTTCCTCCAGCATCTTCACAAAGTCCTTTGCTGTTGCTCTGGGATTGATTTGCACTTTTCGCACCAAGGTACAGTGCCTTGCGAAAGTATTCGGCCACCTTGAACTTTGCGACCTTTTGCCACATTTCAGGCTTCAAACATAAAGATATAAAACTGTATTTTTTTGTGAAGAATCAACAACAAGTGGGACACAATCATGAAGTGGAACGACATTTATTGGATATTTCAAACTTTTTTAACAAATCAAAAACGGAAAAATTGGGCGTGCAAAATTATTCAGCCCCCTTAAGTTAACACTTTGTAGCGCCACCTTTTGCTGCGATTACAGCTGTAAGTCGCTTGGGGTATGTCTCTATCAGTTTTGCACATCGAGAGACTGAAATTTTTTCCCATTCCTCCTTGCAAAACAGCTCGAGCTCAGTGAGGTTGGATGGAGAGCATTTGTGAACAGCAGTTTTCAGTTCTTTCCACAGATTCTCGATTGGATTCAGGTCTGGACTTTGACTTGGCCATTCTAACACCTGGATATGTTTATTTTTGAACCATTCCATTGTAGATTTTGCTTTATTTTTTGGATCATTGTCTTGTTGGAAGACAAATCTCCGTCCCAGTCTCAGGTCTTTTGCAGACTCCATCAGGTGTTCTTCCAGAATGGTCCTGTATTTGGCTCCATCCATCTTCCCATCAATTTTAACCATCTTCCCTGTCCCTGCTGAAGAAAAGCAGGCCCAAACCATGATGCTGCCACCACCATGTTTGACAGTGGGTATGGTGTGTTCAGGGTGATGATCTGTGTTGCTTTTACGCCAAACATAACGTTTTGCATTGTTGCCAAAAAGTTCAATTTTGGTTTCATTTGACCAGAGCACCTTCTTCCACATGTTTGGTGTGTCTCCCAGGTGGCTTGTGGCAAACTTTAAACAACACTTTTTATGGATATCTTTAAGAAATGGCTTTCTTCTTGCCACTCTTCCATAAAGGCCAGATTTGTGCAATATACGACAATATCCTATGGACAGAGTCTCCTACCTCAGCTGTAGATCTCTGCAGTTCATCCAGAGTGATCATGGGCCTCTTGGCTGCATCTCTGATCAGTTTTCTCCTTGTATGAGCTGAAAGTTTAGAGGGACGGCCAGGTCTTGGTAGATTTGCAGTGGTCTGATACTCCTTCCATTTCAATATTATCGCTTGCACAGTGCTCCTTGGGATGTTTAAAGCTTGGGAAATCTTTTTGTATCCAAATCCGGCTTTAAACTTCTTCACAACAGTATCTCGGACCTGCCTGGTGTGTTCCTTGTTCTTCATGATGCTCTCTGCGCTTTTAACGGACCTCTGAGACTATCACAGTGCAGGTGCATTTATACGGAGACTTGATTACACACAGGTGGATTGTATTTATCATCATTAGTCATTTAGGTCAACATTGGATCATTCAGAGATCCTCACTGAACTTCTGGAGAGAGTTTGCTGCACTGAAAGTAAAGGGGCTGAATAATTTTGCACGCCCAATTTTTCAGTTTTTGATTTGTTAAAAAGTTAGAAATATCCAATAAATGTCATTCCACTTCATGATTGTGTCCCACTTGTTGTTGATTCTTCACAAAAAATACAGTTTTATATCTTTATGTTTGAAGCCTGAAATGTGGCAAAAGGTCGCAAAGTTCAAGGGGGCCGAATACTTTCGCAAGGCACTGTACATTCATCTCTAGGAGACAGAACGCGTCTCCTTCCTGAGCGGTATGACGGCTGCGTGGTCCCATGGTGTTTATACTTGCAGTACTATTGTTTGTACAGATGAACCTGGTACCGTCAGGCATTTGGAAATTGCTCCCAAGGATGAACCAGACTTGTGGAGGTCTACAATTTTTTTTTCTGAGGTCTTGGCTGATTTCTTATGATTTTGCCATGATGTCAAGCAAAGAGGCACTGAGTTTGAAGATAGGCCTTGAAATACATCCACAAGTACACCTCCAATTGACTCAAATGATGTAAATTAGCCCATCAGAAGCTTCTAAAGCCATGACACCATTTTATGGAATTTTCCAAGCTGTTTAAAGGCACAGTCAACTTAGTGTATGTAAACTTCTGACCCACTGGAATTGTGATACAGTGAATTATAAGTGAAATAATCTGTCTGTAAACAATTGTTGGGAAAATGAATTGCACAACGTGATGTCCTAACTAGAGGTCGACCGATTATGATTTTTCAACGTCGATACTGATTATTGGAGGACCAAAAGAGGCGATACCGATTAATCGGCCAATTTTTATTTATTAATAAATGACAATTTCAACAATACTGAATTAACACTTATTTTAACTTAATATAATACATCGATAAAATCAATTTATCCTCAAGTAAATAATGAAACATGTTCAATTTGGTTTAAATAATGCAAAAACAAAGTGTTGGAGAAGAAAGTGAAAGTGCAATATGTGCCATGTAAGAAAGCTAACGTTTCAGTTCCTTGCTCAGAACATGAGAACATATGAAAGCTGGTGGTTCCTTTTAACATGAGTCTTCAATATTCCCAGGTAAGAATTTTTAGGTTGTAGTTATTATAGGAATTATATGACTATTTCCCTCTATACCATTTTGTATTTCATTAACCTTTGACTATTGGATGTTCTTATAGGCCCTTTGGTATTGCCAGTGTAACAGTATAGCTTCCGTCCCTCTCCTCGCTCCTCCCTGGGCTCTAACCTGCACAACGACAACAGCCACCCTCAAAGCAGCGTTACCCATGCAGAGCAAGGGGAACAACTACTAGAAGGCTCAGAGCGAGTGACGTTTGAAACGCTATTAGCGCGCGCTAACTATCTAGCCATTTGACTTCGGTTATACCAGCCTCATCTCGGGAGTTGATAGGCTTGAAGTCATAAACAGCGCAATGCTTGATGCACAACGAAGAGCTGCTGGCAAAACGCAAAGAAAGTGCTGTTTGAATGAATGTTTTACGAGCCTGCTTCTGCCTACCACCGCTTAGTCAGATACTTAGGTGCTTGTATGCTCAGTCAGATTATATGCAACGCAGGACACGCTAGATAATATCTAGTAATATATAACTAGTGATTATGATTGATTGTTTTTATAAGATAAGTTTAATGCCAGCTATCAACTTAACTTAACTTTGCTTACTGTATTCGTGTAACAGGCAGTCTCCTTGTGGAGTGCAATGAGAGAGAGGCAGGTCGTTATTGCGTTGGATTTGTTAAATGTACGATTGCAAGATTGGATCCACCGAGCTGACAAGGTGAAAATCTGTCATTCTGACCCTGAACGAGGCAGTTAACCCACCGTTCCTAGGCCGACATTGAAAATAAGAATAGTTTCTTAACTGACTTCCCTAGTTAAATAAAGGTATAAAATAATAATAATAATAATAAAAATCGGCGGCCAAAAATACAGATTTCCGATTGTTATGAAAACTTGAAATCAGCAAATCGGCCATTCCGATTAATTGGTCGATAGTCCTAACCGATTTACCAAAACAATAGTTTGTTAACAAGAAATTTGTGGACTGGTTGAAAATGAGTTTTAATGACTCCAATCTAAGTGTATGTAAACTTCCGAATTCAACTGTAGGTCCTGGATGGTCGTAAGCTCGGCCCCAGTGATGTATTTGGCCGTACTCACTACCCGCTGTAGGGCCTTATGCCGAGCAGTTTCCATACTAGGCAGGGATGCAACCGGTCCGGATGCTCTCGATGGTGCAGCTGTAGATCTTTTAGAGGATCTGGGGACCCATGCCAAATCTTTTCAGTCTCCTGAGGGGGAAAAGGTTTTGTCGTGCCCTCTTCACGACTGACTTGGTGTGTTTGGACCATGTTAGTTCGTTGGTGATGTGGACACCAAGGAACTTGAAACTCTCGACCCGCTCCACTACAGCCCCTGTTCATTCGTCAACATGGGTACAGTAATACCATAGATATAATCTAGAATTCATGTCTCTGTGAGTGATATTGATTTTATACTCCCAGACCCAGATACTCCTTAGCTAGCACTTAAATTGTCCTGGTACTGTGCTTGCAAACCACATTGAGACGAAGGTTGCTTGTGGTGTTCTTTGCAGTGGACTTTGTTCTGCCACTTTGGCGCCAGGCCAGAGAAGAGCTTGTGGTTCTCTATAGTCCGTCTATCAATGTGCTCCCCTCCATCGATGGCTCTGGTGGTACCCAGTTGACCAATGTGTCCTCTCGTTCCTGCAGGCGCCATGCAGACCCCTGAGGCAGGCGCTGACTCCGCCTCCACTGTCCCTCTCCAGACCGCCGTGCCTGTGCAGCCCGCAGGCTCCGCCCAGCAGGTGACCTCTCAGGTGCCTGTCCAGCAGCAGGTAAACGGCTGTGTTTGTGTGTGTGTGTGTTTGTTTGATTTGCATGTGTTTGATTTGTGTGTCGTTTCTAACTTGTTGCCCTACGGTTGCAGACCCAGACTGTTCAACAGGTTCAGCATGTATACCCAGCACAGGTGCAGTATGTGGAGGAGAACAGTGGCGTCTACACCAACGGAACCATGTGAGTGTTTAGTGTTGCTCAACCACCGCTGCCTTTGTCACTCACTCTGCAGTGGCACTATACAGTGGCTTTATCGTCTTCTCTGTAGTCAACGGCAACAGCTAAAGTCACTTCACAGCAGTAGTTCTGCCACACACACATGGCGGGTGCGGAGGGCGTAAGTAACAGCACAGTGAAGTACTGTGTGATTGTGTGCAGTCACCTGGAGATGACCAGGAGTATGAATAAGTGCTGTGCACTCCTTGGCTCGGGGGACAAGGTTATGTACACACTCCACAGGCTGGGGCTGTCCCATAGTGAGTGACACACAGTCACAAATCGACCGACAGCAGTCTCTGATGGAGGGGCAAGGCCTGGCTAATAATCAGGACAGAACAAGTGAGCTGAGCACACACCCACTTACTATTTGAGTCTGTTAACAGTGTGTTAGTACCAGCTGCTTGTCCCCTCCACAGTTCTATTGGGTATAGAAGTAAATTCACTACACACCAAAAGAGTACATGAGAAAGGGGCAGGAGGTATTTCTTACCGTTCAGATGATTTGTCAACGAGTCATTCCGGTGCCCTAAACTTTCCTCCATAACCTGGTATTTCTCCAGAGTTTCGGCATAAGTTTTATACACTCCTCTACATATTTATTTGGATAGTGACTCTTTTAATTTGGCTTTGGATTTGAGATCAAATGTGTTATAAGGCGAGAGAACAGAAATAGGACAGCATTCTAGTAAATAAACTTAAATTGACGTTTTTATTACTGCACTAAAAATATGTCAATTTAAGTTTATTTGCCGGAGTGCTGTCTGATTTTCTTTTCTTTGGATTATATACAAGAGAGTACAGAATGTCACCTTTTTATTTGAGGGTATTTTATTACATATCTGTTTAGAAAGGAAAGCACTTTATGTATCTTGGCCCCAATTGTAAAGTATGTGGACAAATTCACTTATAATGTATTTCATTTTGTCAAGTTTAGTATTTGGTCCCATATTCCTAGCACACAAACACCGCGTCAAGCTTGCTACTCTACAAACTTGTTGGATTCATTTGCAGTTTGTTTATGTTGTGTTTCGGATTATGTTGTGCCCAATAGAAATTAATGGTAAATAACGTATTGTCTCATTTTGGAGTCACTTTTATTGTCAATCATTATATAATATATTTCTGAACACGTCTACATTAATGTGGATGCTACCGTTACGGATAATCACGAATGAATCGTGACCATTGAGCGAAAAAAGTTAGAGGCATTATTATCACATATGATACAATACATTATTTACCATTCATTTCTATTTGGCATAACATAATCCAAAAAATAAGCCAACATAATCTAAAACATAACCCAAATGAATCCAACAAATTTGTAGTCACAAGCTTGATGTATTCATTGCGTGCTAGGAATGTGGGGACAAATTATTTCTGCATGGTATACCGAAACTTCGGTACCTTTTTGATACTAGAACATGAAAAACATTTTGGTACTCAAATGTTTGTTTCTTTCAGCACTTCTGTCAAATGTGTCTCACTTCGTCTACTGATTGAGAGAGGATCAAGTCTGTTTATCAGCGAGTCAATGTCTCTTTTGTAGCGCGAGTGCACTGTGCCTGCTCCAATTACTCATTGCTAGCTCTAGCCTGAACCACTACACTCACTGGGAGTCTGGGCTGCGTAACATTAGCTTCCCACTCATGCTGCATGGAAGCTAACACACAGTTTCAACACAATGTTGAAACTGTTAATTACTGTTTGCAAAACTATGTCTGTTACAGGCTAGAATGCTTTACAATGCAAGAAGAAACTGTTAGCTTCCAGTTTTGTAGGCTAACTTTTCTTGCTAGCTTACAGCTGAAGCTAACATCAATCTACTACCCTAGTACTTTTTTGTGCAAACCATAATGCAAAATATGCCGATTGTCACCACAAACTTTATTAATTCAGTTCAGAGCAACTGACTGTGTGTGTGAATGACTTCTTTACTGGGTCTTAAGAGACAGCACACACTTTTTATGCAAATCTTGTTCAGCCGTATAATAAAATAAGTCCCAAATGGAAGGGAAGCTAATAGTTTTTTTCCTCTGTAGCCCCATGAAAGCAGCCAAATCAAGCTCAATATCTCAATGCATGTGCACACTCCTATTGAATATGCACTCCTATTGAATATGCACTCCTATTGAATATGCATAAAGTGCATTCATTTCTTAGCGGTGAAACAGATATGTATGAAAATATCCTCAAGTAAAAGGTGACATGCTGTACTGTCGCTTCATATGAAACATTTGATCTCATATCCAAAATGGAGTATAGAGCCACATTTGAAAGTTTTAGCATCACTGTCCCAAATTTATATGTAGGGGAATGTATATAAAGGTCTGAGAGAGAGAATATGTTTCTGGTCCACAACACCTGTTGTGTCAAGGCACTGAAGGGTGTCATTATATCAGAGGCCAAGGTAATGGTCTTAGTCACTGCAGAGGAAAACGACAATCACACAAATCTCTGTCGGCACGGCGACTCCTCAGGTGATTTGTGTAACTATGGAAACTCCACTTTCATTAACACAGGAATATTGCCTTCCCGTGAAGGCTCAGAATGGCACCGCTAATTCACATCAAATAGGCACTCCAGCACCATTCAAACTTTCCTTTATGTAAAAGGAAATTATCCTGACCTATCACTCCGGGGGAAATTCCTAACTTTTCCCTCCATTGTTTTTGCCCAGACGGACGTACTCGTACTCTGAGCCCCAGGTGTACAGCCAGAACAGTGGAGGGAGCTACTTTGACACGCAGGGCAGCTCGTCCGAGGTGTCTACAGTGGTGTCGTCCCATGGCATGGCCAACAATGGAGGGGGGAACGGGGGTCTGACCATGGGTCTGGCCGGGGGGCAGATCATCAGCAGCTCTGGAGCCTACCTCATCGGGGGCAACTCCATGGACAACTCTGCCCCCCACCCAGCCACCCAGACTACCCGAGCCTCCCCGTCCACTGTGAGTGTACGGCCCCCCTTTACTTACTCTTCTCGTCCTGTTTGTCTGTCTGTCTGTCTGTCACGCCACTCTCTCCTGCCTGTCATAATGCATATCTGAAGCCTTTCTTGAGTAACTATAGTACCACTTAGCTACTTTATGTCTGTGTCTGAGAATGTGTTATTTAGTCCAGTCTCGCTCTGTCCTGTCCTGTGGTCTTCTCAGCTAGTACTTTCTATAGGTATCTACCCTTCCAGTGCTGTAAATTGGAATTTCCTCTCGCGCTGTGTTTTAACTAAATATTCAAATAAATATTAAATCATATTTGTTAGTACTGCTTTACTGTGTCGTGAAGCTTTTAAGACAAAACACAATGGGTGTGTTTGAGCAGTAAGCGTAACGAAGACTACCGTAGGGGGAAGTCGGCGAGTGAAGTCAGGAGGTGCATTTTAGGGGTTTTCCAACAGCAAGGCTCAGAACAACGTGGCAGTGTCAACAAAGCTGCTGTTATTTCTAAACGCTTTTCTGTATAAATGTCACAAAACTTTATACCCCCATATCACACACTCACAAACTGAAAACATAACAGGGTCATACTTGGGAACATTAGAAACAGTTTAAATGTAAACAATTTCTCAGTCTAAAACTGTTCATCAGCCAGTTAAAATCGTCGATTTTGATACAACGCTACATTGTAGCTAGTCCCATCAGATAATCTGGCACATGTTAGCCCTATGCTAACCTCACCAGATGACCGTGATTATTTCCCGATTATTTCCTGTCAAAGACCTTAGACTTTATACCCACCAACCAATGGCATTTCTTAAAATCAACCCTGGCCACTAGAGGGATATTTTAAACCTTAAAATTCAAGATTCACTTTTGTTCCATTGGTCTGTAACAAAATGTTTTGTGCCAATATTGCATCGAGGCATCCTTGACTAGACTACTAGCTATTAGTACTAACGATAGACAAAATGTTCACGTTTTCGCATATATTTAACACACATTCATGTTCTTTCACAGCAATAAAGATGTAAGAGGATTGTACAACATGTACGTTGTATATTCGCAAATTGTAAAAAATAAATAAATAAAAACTCTGACGCTCGCGGTCTTGTCAAATATGTGGACAGCTGCTCGTCAAACATCTCATTCTAAAATCATGGGTATTAATATGGAGTCAGTCCCGACCTTTGCTGTAATAACAGCCTCCACTCTTCTGGGAAGGCATTCCACTAGATGTTGGAACATTGCTGCGGGGACTTGCTTCCATTCAGCAACAAGAGCGTTCATGAGGTTGGGCACTGATCTTGTGCGATTAGGCCTGGCTCGCAGTCGGTGTTTCAATTCATCCCAAAGGTGTCGATGGGGTTGAGGTCAACGTCTGTGCATGCCAGTCAAGTTTTTCCTCACCGATCTCGACAAACCATTTCTGTATGGACCTCGCTTTGTGCATGGGGCATTGTCATGCTGAAACCGGGAACTAAGGGGCCTAGCCCAAACCATGAAAAACAGCCCCAGACCATTATTCCTCCTCCACCAAACTTTACAGTTGGCACTATGCATTGGGGCAGGTAGCGTTCTCCTGGCATCCGCCAAACCCAGATTCGCCCGTCGGACTGCCAGATGGTGAAGCGTGATTCATCACTCCTGAAAACACGTTTCCACTGCTCCAGAGTCCAATGGCGGCAAGCTTTACAGCACTCCAGCTGACACTTGGCATTGCGCATGGTGATCTTAGGCTTTTGTGTGGCTGCTCGGCCAGGGAAACACATTTCAGGAAGCTCCAGATGAACAGTTATTTTGCTGACATTGCTTCCAGAGGCAGTTTGGAACTCGGTAGTGAGTTGCAACTGAGGACAAACGATTTTTACGCACTTCAGCACTCGGCGGGCCCATTCTTTGAGCTTGTGTGGCCTACCACTTCGCAGCTGAGCTGTTTTTGCTCCTAGACATTTCACAGCACTTACAGTTGACTGGGGAAGCTCTAGCAAGGTAGAAATTTTACAAACTGACTTGTTGGAAAGGTGGCATCCTATGATGGTGCCACGTTGAAAATCACTGAGCTCTTCAGTACGGTCATTCTACTGCCAATGTTGCCTAAGGAGATTGCATGGCTGTGTGCTCGATTTTATACACCTGTCTTGTTCTAATATACACATGTTAGCAATACACCAATTTCAAGGGGTCTCCACATAGTTTTGTGTGTATATATAGTGTAGCTGTAATTTACCCTTACTGCTATCATTAATTTGTGGCGTGATCCACTAAGGCAGTAAGCCCAGAGACGGCAAGGTTTTTATTTGAGGAAAAATCGCTCCGTTGTTGGTCCTCAAGTCAAATAACGCAT
This sequence comes from Oncorhynchus masou masou, assembly GCF_036934945.1. NCBI lineage: Eukaryota > Metazoa > Chordata > Actinopteri > Salmoniformes > Salmonidae > Oncorhynchus > Oncorhynchus masou. The sequence goes on along the minus strand of NC_088239.1, from coordinate 49,761,442 downwards.
ATGTGACAAAGTAGATGATTATAAAAACGCATATAAAACATTGTACATGTAAGTATAGCCTACACATCTATGTAATATAGCAAATATTATTTATGTAGCACTGCCAGTAGCTTATGTGTCGTCTGGAAGAGGGACTCCAACAAGAAACTCCTCGTAAAATATAGTCGTAATCTTAATTTACAAGGTTTTGCCAGCACAACACACTACCTCAATTAGTGTAGGCCTAATATGTGGTTTTACATTTGTGCCACCCCTCCAAGCCATGTGAAGTGAGTGATTTTAGGTTGTTTTGTTATAAATGTGCTTGTAATAGGCTGTTTGGGGAAAAGCTTCTCTGGTGAAAACACGTGATTGGAATGACTAACAGAACATACCATTTCATTTTTGTAATTTGCATCAAATGTAAGATAAACAACAAGTTTTAGGTTACATTCGTAGTGTCTCCTCGCCAGACGAGGGTGTAATCGCTACGGGTATCCTCTACTAGGCTTTCACCTTCACCCTATGGGATAGTTGACCTGCATGGGGGAAGGTTTGTTCCTGGGTTTTCATGTTCTGTGCTAAGCTAGCAGTAAGACGAAATATGAATCGTCGAAGAGAGAAGTTGTTCAGCTCGTCTTTCTATCCAAGCCTTACACAATCAAGGAGAAACACTTGAGCAACGAGGCAAGCAGAGACATGCTGTAAAATATGTGCTGGCGATGTAAAAGAAGTGCTGTTGAGTTAATACATTTAAATACCGTTTTTAAAAGTTATTTTTCAATGGGATTATTAGCAGTTGTCACTATGACAATGAAGACACCCTGAAAGCACGGAATGACCTTGTTACCACCTTATTAGTAAGCCTACAGCGTGCAGTAGGGTGTGTTGATCAGTTGATTGACAGGTGTACTGTAGAACGATAAATATCAAACTTTCCTCTAGTGTGGATGCTTGTAAATGTGGGTTCTTTAAAATAACTTAACACTATTACTGCAATACTGCCATTTGTAGGGTGATAACGAGAGTGCTTGACTTTGTTAAGGACGCTGTTATGGAAAAGCATTTGTTCACCTCGATCTATGTCAACATTTGTAATTGGCTGATGTAGAACCTGTTCCAGGAAATCATCACTGTCATCTGGTGAGGTTAGCATAGGGCAAAGGGCTACCGTGTGCCAGGTTATCTGATGGAACCAGCCACAATGTATCGTACTGTCATGTAAATCGACTATTTTACTTGGCAGATGTGTATTTTGAGACGGGTCCAACAAAAACAACCTAATGATTGGTTGACACATAATGCCTCCCACAATGCAAGTGAGAAGCAACTGCAGCGACTTCATCAAAAACTGCATGACCTTTGATCACATCATTTTTGTGAAGTTCGTGCAGTCGACATGGAGTCGCAAGTCTGACAATTTTTTTAGAACTATAATACAACACACTTCGAAAGGACTTGAAAAAATTGGTCTGCTCCAACATGCGCAGTGAGGTCTCCCTCAGTGGGTCTGTGCTCTCCTCTGGTGGCTGAAAATGGTAGTTTCACAGCTTCTGATTACTGTGGCGCTTGTTTATTAATGTAACCTTTTTTTAACTAGGCAAGTCTGTTAAGAACAAATTCTTTTTTACAATGAAGGCCTACCGGGGAACAGTGGGTTAATTACATTGTTCAGGGGCAGAACGACAGGTTACCTTGTCAGTTCCGGGATTTGATCCAGCAACCCTGTCCCAACGCTCTAACCACTAGGCTATGTGCCTCTTGACATTCTGTTAGCACTCTGCTTCATTAAGACAATGGGAAATGTAATTCAAAAGACAGTTAGGTGAATTTAAGTTTAAACTGACTTTGCTATGCTGGGCTTTTGGCACTTTTGGGTGACGCTTGCTTTCGGAGCTGTTCTGGATTTTTCTGATTTTCTATGTGTGTCAGTACTGTGTCAGTATTCTAGTGCAACCTTTTCCTTTGTTGTTTTTGTTTTTCCTTCTATTTTTTGCTCCTTGGTCTATCAGATTGAAATGGCGATTGAGACGCTCCAAAAGACTGAAGGTTTATCCAGTCAGAGAAGCTCGCTGCTCAACAGCCATGTAAGTCGCCACTCTAAACGCCTCGCCTGCCTGCCCTCTATAGCTGTTCTCACTCTCTAGTACCTCCAGAACTCTCCCTTTGCATCTCCCTCTCTTTCTCTCTATGGTGGTGGGGGTTCTTCCTATGCTCCAATTTTAATTTTTCGTTGCTTTAGTTAATTGTGCTTTTAAAGCTAGGGAAGGGGTGTTAGTATTTACAGACAAGTGGGGGGTGAAACATGCATCTGTTGTGGATTACAGAGAGGTGTAATGACATACATGTGTGTAATTGACAGAATATCTTTTCTCCCCCACAGCTGCAATGGCTACTGGATAACTATGAGACTGCGGAGGGGGTGAGTCTGCCTCGCTCCACCCTCTACAACCACTACTTGCGCCACTGCCAGGAGCAGAAATTGGACCCGGTCAACGCCGCTTCCTTCGGCAAGCTCATCCGCTCCATCTTCATGGGGCTACGCACGCGACGCCTCGGCACAAGGTGAGCTACTGAGAGGACAGACACGTTCTGATAACTCCCTCTGCACCTTGCACCCCCTCCTCCCCTTCTCCTCTATCCTGTCACACTGCATCTCAAGTCCCCCAGTTCTGCTCTCTCTAACTCTCCTCTGACGTCTTCAGTTTAGTCTTGTCCTTGTCCTTTCCTTTTTCCTTGGTTGTCTTCATTATGATTTCCTGTTTGGTATTACAGCATGTTTAAATAATGGAATAAACACATTTAAATATTTTTTGACTGCAAAATTAATATAGGGGAAACACAGAACTTTTAGCTGTCTGTTCATTCCTGTGTGTGTGTGTGTGTGTGTGTGTGTGTGTGTGTGTGTGTGTGTGTGTGTGTGTGTGTGTGTGTGTGTGTGTGGGTGTGGGTGTGTTGCAGAGGGAACTCAAAGTACCACTACTACGGGATCCGGCTGAAGCCGGACTCTCCTCTCAACAGACTGCAGGAGGACATGCAGTACATGGCCCTCAGACAGCAGCCTGTCCAACAGAAACAGAGGTACAATACATGCATTCGGAAAGTATTCAGACCCCTTTACCTTTTCCACATTTTGTTTCGTTACAGCTTTACTCTAAAATTGATCAAATTGTTTTTTTCCCTCAACAATCTACACACATTACCCAATAATGACAAAGCAAAAACAGGTTTTTAGAAATGTTTGCAAATGTATATAAAAAGACTAAAACTATAATAACACATTTCAGTAAGTATTACATTTACATTTAAGTCATTTAGCAGACGCTCTTATCCAGAGCGACTTACAAATTGGTGAATTCACCTTCTGACATCAGTGGAACAGCCACTTTACAATAGTGCATCTAAATCATTTAAGGCGGGGGGGGGTGAGAAGGATTGCTTTATCCTATCCTAGGTATTCCTTGAAGAGGTGGGGTTTCAGGTGTCTCCGGAAGGTGGTGATTGACTCCGCTGTCCTGGCGTCGTGAGGGAGTTTGTTCCACCATTGGGGGGCCAGAGCAGCGAACAGTTTTGACTGGGCTGAGCGGGAACTGTACTTCCTCAGTGGTAGGGAGGCGAGCAGGCCAGAGGTGGGTGAACGCAGTGCCCTTGTTTGGGTGTAGGGCCTGATCAGAGCCTGGAGGTACTGCGGTGCCGTTCCCCTCACAGCTCCGTAGGCAAGCACCATGGTCTTGTAGCGGATGCGAGCTTCAACTGGAAGCCAGTGGAGAGAGCGGAGGAGCGGGGTGACGTGAGAGAACTTGGGAAGGTTGAACACCAGACGGGCTGCGGCGTTCTGGATGAGTTGTAGGGGTTTAATGGCACAGGCAGGGAGCCCAGCCAACAGCGAGTTGCAGTAATCCAGACGGGAGATGACAAGTGCCTGGATTAGGACCTGCGCCGCTTCCTGTGTGAGGCAGGGGCGTACTCTGCGGATGTTGTAGAGCATGAACCTACAGGAACGGGCCACCGCCTTGATGTTAGTTGAGAACGACAGGGTGTTGTCCAGGATCACTTTACTTGTTGAAGCACCTTTGGCAGCGATTACAGCCTCGAGTTTCCTTGGGTATGACACTACAAGCTTGGCACACCTGTATTTGGGGAGTTTCTCCCATTCTTCTCTGTAGATCCTCTCAAGCTCTGTCAGGTTGGATGGGGAGCTTCAATGCAAGTCTCCAGTAATGTTCGATCGGGTTCAAGTCTGGGCTCTGGCTGGGACACTCAAGGACATTCAGAAACTTGTCCCGAAGCCACTCCTGCATTGTCTTAGCTGTGTGCTTAGGATTGTTGTCCTGAGCGCTCTGGAGCAAGTTTTCATCAAGGATCTCTCTCTCTATGCTCTGTTCATCTTTCCCTCGGCCCTGACTCGTCTCCCAGTTCCTGCCGCTGAAAAGCATCACAGAATGATGCTGCCATCACCATGCTTCACCATAGCGATGGTGCCAGGTTTCCTCCAGACAAGACCAAATTGGCATTCAGGCCAAAGAGTTCAATGTTGGTTTCATCAGACCAGAGAATCATGTTTCTCATGGTGAGAGTCCTGTAGGTTCCTTTTGGCAAACTCCAAGCGGGCTGTCATGTGCCTTTTTACTGAGGAGTGGCTTCTGTCTGGCAACTCTACCACAAAGGCCTGATTGGTGGAGTGCTGAAAAGATGGTTGTCCTTCTGGATGGTTCTCCAATCTCCACAGAGGGATTCTGGAGCTCTGACAGAGTGACCATCGGGTTCTTGGTCACCTGCCTAACTAAGGCCCTTCTCCCCCGATTGCTCAGTTTGGTCGGGCGTCCAGCTCTAGGAAGAGTCTTGGTGGTTCCAAACTTCTTCCATTTAAGAATGATTGAGGCCACTGTGTTCTTGGGAACCTTTAATGCTACAGACATTTTTTGGTACCCTTCCCCAGATCTGTGCCTCAACACAATCCTGTCTCGGTGCTCTATGGACAATTCCTTCAACCTCATGGCTTGGTTTTTGCTCTAACATGCACTGTCAACTATGGGACATTATATAGACAGGTGTGTGCCTTTCCAAATCATGTCCAATCAATTGAATTTACCACATGTGGACGCCAATCAAGTTGTAGAACCATCTCAAGGATAATCAATGGAAACAGGATGCACCTGAGCTTTTGAGTCTCATAGCAAAGGGTCTGAATAGTTATGTAAATAAGGTATTACAGTTTATTAAAAAAAACAGTTTTTTGCTTTTTTGTTATGGGGTATTGTGTATAGATTGAGGATTTTTAAATATTTTTTTATGCATTTTAGAATAAGGCTGTAACGTAACAATGTGTCGCAGTTGTAAATGAGAACTTGTTCTCAACTGGCCTATGTGGTTCAAAAAAGCTGAAATAAAACAATAAACAAATTGGAGTCAACACGGGCCAGCATCCCTGTTGAACGCTTTTGACCCCTTGTGGAGTCCATGCCCCGACGAATTGAGGCTGTTCTGAGGGGAAAAGGGGGTGTAACTCAATATTAGGAAGGTGTTCCTAATGCTTGGTTTACTCAGTGTACATATACAAACAGTACTAACTGAGGCATTGTCGTTGTAGGTTTAAGCCGGTGCAGAAGGTTGATGGTGTGTCTGGGGAGAACTTCTCAGGCGGTGGCCAGCACACCCCCAGTGCAGCGGAGCAGACCGTTATTGCACAGAGCCAGCACCACCAGCAGTACCTGGGTGAGTGAGCGGTGTGTATATTTCTGTGTGTTTAGACTAAGTGACTTTCAGCATCAATAGATTGCTACTGTTTGATGTTCCCTTGTTATTAATACGTTTTGATACCACTTCATGAAAGTGCTCCTCTGCTGAGTGCTGTAAGGGTTCCCCTGTCGGGTTATATTCTGCAATGAACCACTGATAGGATTTTCTCAGCCTTCAGTATTTCCTTGTTAAATATTTACCCCTGTGTTCCTCTGCTTTAAACTGGATTCGTAACGTGAGTTGTTGTTGACCTTGTCTGATTTCTATGCGTCTCTCCCTGACAGACGCATCCCGGGCACTGCCGGACTTTGTGGAGCTGGACCTGGGAGAGACCAACGTGGAGAACATCGGCCCAGACGACATCAAAGCTCTCCAGTCACTATACAGAGAGCACTGTGAGGTCAGAGATTATCCATCACCTCAAACAAAGCTCTCCAGTCACTATACAGAGAGCACTGTGAGGTCAGAGATTATCCATCACCTCAAACAAAGCTCTCCAGTCACTATACAGAGAGCACTGTGAGGTCAGAGATTATCCATCACCTCAAAGCTCTCCAGTCACTATACAGAGAGCACTGTGAGGTCAGAGATTATCCATCACCTCAAACAAAGCTCTCCAGTCACTATACAGAGAGCACTGTGAGGTCAGAGATTATCCATCACCTCAAACAAAGCTCTCCAGTCACTATACAGAGAGCACTGTGAGGTCAGAGATTATCCATCACCTCAAACAAAGTTCTACAGGAAAGTTTGTATTATTCTCTACGGGGTACATTCAGACCAGATACACGCATGTAAATGGAACTTCATTCTATTTTCATGCACTTTCCTCTCTGTACACATTCTGACCTTGATCTTAAGCAAGGGGAATCAAATGTGCCCAACAGGTATTCGTTTGGGGTGGAGATTGCAGAAATGGAGGTGTATCTACAAATCAAATCAAACTTTGTCACATGCGCCGAATACAACAAGTGTAGACTTACAAGGAAATGCGTACTTACAAGCCCTTAATCAACAGTGCAGTTCATGAAGAGTTAAGAAAATATTTACCAAATAAACTAAACTACAAAATAATAAAAAATAACATAGTAATAACGAGGCTACATACAGGGGATACCGAGTCAGTGTGCGGGGGTACAGGTTAGAGGTCATTCGTTCATGTAGGTAAGGGTGAAGTGACCATGCATAGATAATAAACAGCGAGTAGCAGCAGTGTACAAAACAAATGGGGGGAGGGGGGCAATGCAATAGTCCGGTGGCCATTTGATTAATAGTTCAGCAGTCTTATGGCTTAGGGATGAAGCTGGTAAGGAGCCTTTTGTTCCTAGACTTGGCACTCCAGAGAAAACAGTCTATGAGGGGACTGGATTCTCTGAAAATTTTATGGGATTTCCTCTGACACCGCCTATTATATAGGTCCTGGATTGCAGGAAGCTTGGCCTCAGTGATGTACTGGGCCTTACCCACTACCCTCTGTAGCGCCTGTTCGGCCCGCCTTTTCCTGTAGTCCACCATCAGCTCCTTTGTCTTGCTCACATTGAGGGAGAGGTTGTTGTCCTGGCATGTCGTGTTTGGCCACGCAGTCGTGGGTGAACAGGGAGTACAGGAGGGGACTAAGTGCACAACCCTGTGGGGCCCCGGTGTTGAGGATCAACGTGGCAGACATGTTGTTGCCTACCCTTACCACCCGTGGGCAGCCCGTCAGGAAATCCAGGATCCAGTTGCAGAGGGAGGTGTTTAGTCCCAGGGTCCTTAGCTTAGTGATGAGCTTCGTGGGCATTATGGTGTTGAACCCTGAGCTGTAGTCAATGAACAGCATTCTCTGTTGGGGCGGTATGCGAATTGGAGTGTGTCTATGGTATCCGGGAGGAGGGTGTTGATGTGAGCCATGACAAGCCTTCAATGCACTGCATGGCTACCGACGTGAGTGCTACGGGGAGGTAATCATTTAGGCAGGTTACCTTCGCTTCCTTGGGCACAGGGACTATGGTGGTCTGCTTGAAACATGTAGGTATTACAGACTCATTCAGGGAGAGGTTGAAAATGTCAGTGAAGACACTTGTCAGTTGGTCCTAGCATGTTTTGAGTACACTTCCTGGTAATCATCTGGCCCCACGATTTTGTGAATGGTAACCTGCTTACAGATCTTGCTCGCATCGGCTATGGAGTGCGTTATCACACAGTCATCCAGACTGTGGTGCGCTCGTGCATGCTTCAGTGTTGCTTGCCTCGAAGCGAGCATAAAAGGCATTTAGCTCGTCTGGTATGCTCGCGTCACTGGGCCGCTCGCGTCTGGGTTTCCCTTTGTAGTCCGTAATAGTTTTCAAGTCCTGCCACATCTAACGAGCATCAGAGCCGGTGTAGTAGGATTCAAACTTAATCCTGTATTGACACTTTCCTTGTTTGATGTTTCGTCTGAGGGCATAGCGGGATTAGTGTCCCGCTCCTTGAAAGCAGCAGCTCTAGCCTTTAGCTTGATGCAGCAGTTGCCTGTAATCCATGGCTTCTGGTTGGGATATGTTTATACGTTCACTGTGGGACGACGTTGTCGATGCACTTATTGATGAAGCTGGTGACTGAAGTGGTATACTCCTCAATGCCATTGGATGAGTCCCGGAACATATTCCGGTCTGTGCTAGCAAAAACAGTCCTGTAGCGTAGCATCCATCGTCATCTGACCACTTCCGTATTGAGCGAGTCACTGGTACTTCCTGCTTTAGTTTTTGCTTGTTAGCAGGAATCAGGAGGATAGAATTAAGATCAGATTTGCCAAATGGAGGACGGGGGAGAGCTTTGTATGCATCTCTGTGTGTGGAGTAAAGGTGGTCTTTTTTCTCTCTCTCTGGTTGCACATGTGACATGCTGGTAAAAATTTGGTAAAACTGATTTAAGTTTGCCTGCATTAAAGTCCCCAGCCACTAGGAGCGCCGCTTCTGGGTGAGCATTTTCTTGTTTGCTTATGGCCTTTTACAGCTCATTGAGTGTGGTCTTAGTGCCAGCATTGGTTTGTGGTGGTAAATAGACGGCTACGAATAATATAGATGAGAACTCTCTTGGTAGATGGTGTGGTTTTCAGCTTATCATAAGGTACTCAACCTCAGGTGTGCAATACCTCGAGACTTCTTTGATATTAGACATTGCGCACCAGCTGTTATTGACATAAAGACCCACACCCCTACTACTCGTCTTACCAGACTTGGCTTCTCTGTTCTGCTGGTGCATTGAAAATCTCTCCAGCTCTATATTATCTATGTCATCATTTAGCCACGACTCGGTGACACATAAGATATTACAGTTCTTGGAACTCCCCATCCCGGATCCGGGATCGTGACTAAAGCCTCAGGCTCATTAGCATAACGCAACGTTAACGATTTCTGAAAATCGCAAATAAAATGAAAATAATGCGTCTGCTCTCAAGCTTAGCCTTTTCTTAACAACACTGTCATCTCGGATTTTCAAAATATGCTTTTGAACCATAGAAATTGACTAATTTGTGTAAGAGTATGCAAAGCTAGCATAGCATTTTGAGTAGCATTTAGCACGCAACATTTTCACAAAAACCAGATAACCAAATAAATAAAATAATTTACCTTTGAAGAGCTTCTGATGTTTTCAATCAGGAGACTCTCAGTTACATACCAAATGCGCAGTTTTTCCTGAAAGCGTCTGTGTGTAGGAGAAATCGTTCCGTTTTCTACATTGCGTCTGGCTACCGAAACGAACTGAAAATTCAGTCACCTACAACGTAAAACTTTTTCCGAATTAACTACATAATATCGACCGAAACATGGCAACGTTGTTTGGAATCAATCCTCAAGGTGTTTTTTCACATATCTCTTCATTGATATATCGTTCGTGGAAGCTTGCTTTCCTCTCTGAATCCCATGGAAAAATACTGGCAGCTGACTTTTGCGCACCAATTTCGGCGCAGGACACCGGGCGGACACCTGGTAAATGTGGTCTCTTATGGTCAAATATTCCAATGATCTGCCTACAAATACGTCACAATGCTGCAGACACCTTGGGGAAACGACAGAAAGGGTTGATTCACTCCTCTCGCATTCACAGCCATATAAGGAGACAATGGAAAACAGAGCCTCAAAAATCCTGCTCTTTTCCTGGATGCCGTCTCATCTTGGTTTTGCCTGAAGCTCACGTTCTAGGGCACGCACAGAAAATATATTGGTAGTTCTGGACACGTCAGAGTGTTTTCTTTCGAAAGCTATCAATTATATGCATAGTCGAGCATCTTTTTGTGACAAAATATCTTGTTTAAAACGGGAACGTTTTTCATCCAAAAATGAAATAGCGCCCCCAGAGCATCAACAGGTTAATGTCCCGTTGGTAGGATAATCATAATCCAAGGTCATGTATTTTATTTTCCAATGATTGCATGTTAGCAAGTAGTATTGATGGCAGTGGGAGTTTACTCGCTCGCCTACGGAATCTCAAAAGGAAGCCTGATCTGAGTCTTCTTTTCCTCCATCTTTTCTTCATGCAAATAACAGAGAGATGATTGACAAATGCGGAGAGATTTAATGTGAAACTAGTCATTTGGCAGTGAACTGAAAACCATATCAACATGACAGGTATGTCTGCCCCTTACACAGAGTGAAGTATAAATGCTGTGACGTCGTTATGCAGAATTTTGATTGTATGGCTTTTTTAGCTTGCAGGGATTCAACTTGGAGACGTAACCCAGATGGGTAGCCTACTGGTCACAGGGCAACAATGTGCGCAATGTCGCAACAAATGTAATCTTTGTGCACTCTCAATGTTTTAATCATATACCCCAACTTTCTCTGTTTCCTATTTGTAGCCTATCATATTATATATTAGCCACTATCAGTAGCCACCGCCAGTAATACTCACATACATTTATAACTGTCACTTTAGTGTTAGTTCCCTTAAACTTGTAACCTACATTTTTGCATTATTCCATTACATGATTAGTTTAACTTTCTTTCTTCTATCACATCCATGTGGTTGTTCCTCAGTCGCTAGCAATAATGGATCATATTAGGTTAACGTACAGTGCATTTTCCAAATTTTGTTACGTTATAGCCTTATTATAAAATTGATTAAATAAAAAAAAATCCATCAATCTACACACAATACCCTATAATGAGAAAGCAAAAACAGGTTTTTAGAAATGTTCAAATAAAAAACAGAAATGCCTTATTTACATAAGTATTCTGACCCTTTGCTATGAGACTCGAAATTGAACTCGGGTGCATCCTGTTTCCATTGATCATCCTTGAGATGTTTCTACAACTTGATTGGAGTCCACCTGTGGTCAATTCAATTGATTGGACATGATTTGGAAAGGCACACACCTGTCTACATAAGGTCCCACAGTTGTCCGTGCATGTCAGAGCAAAAACCAAGCCATGAGGTCGAAGGAATTGCCCATAGAGATCCGAGACAGGATTGTATTGAGGCACAGATCTGGGGAATGGTACCAAAAAATGTCTGCAGCATTGAAGGTCCCCAACAACACAGTGGCCTCCATCATTCATAAATGGAAGAAGTTTAGAGCCACCAAGACTATTCCTAGAGCTGGACGCCTAGCCAAACTGCGCAATCGGAGGAGAAGGGCCTTGGTCAGGGAGGTGACCAGGAACCCAATGGTCACTCTGACAGAGCTCAAGTGTTTCTCAGGATCGTGGGAAAGATGGACAGAGTAAAGTGCAGCGATCCTTGATGAAAACCTGCTCCAGAGCACTCAGGACCTCAGACTGGGGCAAAGGTTCACCTTCCAACAGGACAAAGACCCTAATCGCACAGCCAAGACAATACAGGAGTGGCTTCAGGGCAAGTCTCTGAATGTCCTTGAGTGGCCCAGCCAGAGCCCAGAATAGAACCCGATCGAACATCTCTGGAGAGACTTGAAAATAGCTGTGCAGTGACACTCCCCATCCAACCTGACAGAGCTTGAGAGGATCTGCAGAGAAGAATGGGAGTAACTCTCCAAATGCAGGTGTGCCAAATACAGCTGTTTAAGAAGACAACCCAATAAGACTCGAGGCTGTAATCGCTGCTAAAGGTGCTTCAACAATGTACTGAGTAAAGGATCTGAATACTTATGTAAATGTGACATTTCAGTTTTTTATTTTTAATACATTAGTGAAAAATTCTAAAAATCTGTTTTTGCTTTGTCATTATAGGGTATTGTGTGTAGATTGATGAGGGGGAAAAATGATTTAATACATAAGTCAGGGGTCTGAATACTTTCCGAATGCACTATATTACAAGTTTTGCAATAATTTGAGACTCAGACCACCCATAGCAGTTTAAACCTAGAGCCTGGTGCACGGTTCACAACAACTGGACCGTTGTCATCACTGTTCCATGATTAGTGAGGATTAGGGTTGTACACCTGTAGATGCTCCTCAAAGGAGGAAAGGGAGGACCATCCTCAGTGAATTGCATAAAAATTTAATTAGTGAAATATTTAAAAAATATATCCTGTTTTGTAATGAAGGTCTACAGTAGCCTCAACAGCACTCTGTACGGTAGCACCATGGTGTAGCCGGAGGACAGCTAGTATCCGTCCTCCTCTGGGTACATTGACTTCAATACAAAACCTAGGAGGCTCATGGTTCTCACCCCATTCCATAGACTTGCCTAGTAATTATAAGTTCCGGAGGACATCCTCCAACCTATCAGAGTTCTTGCAGCATGAACTGACATGTTGTCCACCCAATCAAAGGATCAGAGAATGAGGGGCGGCAGGTAGCCTCGTGGTTAGAGCTTTGGGCCAGTAACTGAAATGATCGAATCCCCTAGCTGACCAGGTAAAAATTTGTCGTTCTGCCCCTGAACAAGGCAGTTAACCCACTGTTCCTAGGCCATCGTTGTAAATAAGAATTTGTTCTTATTAACTGACTTGCCTAGTTAAATAAAGGTAAAATAAAAAAAATACATAATCTAGTACTGATAGCATAAGCTACCAGCTAACTGGTAAAAAATGTGGTGAATAGTAGACTCCAAGAGAAAGACAAAAGTTGAACAGTTTTGAACAAATTCAAGAGTCTTTTTTATACATTTGTTTTACTTTCAATTACTTAGCTAGCAAATGCAGCTAGCTAGTTTAGTCTCCTCAAACAGAGAGATGCTATGTTAGCTGGCTATGACTATCCAACACGGGAACTTTTACAAATCACATGCTGACCAGACCGGACACGTCGCGTGCGTCGCAAAATAAATGTAGAAATCCATGTTAGTCAATTATTGCACCCACACTGCTCGCACGCGCCAACGAGCGTCTGCGATGCCACGGGTTAAAATAGAACTCCTTTCTATTTCTGACGCAGATCTGCTCTAATGTCCTGCCTCTTCCATCTCCTCATTGGTTTATAGAAGCAGGTACCCACGTGCCATCTCCTCAATGGTTATACCCTCGTGGGTGATTGAAAGACAAACTGTTTTGCCGGTAGTCGTGGTAATACTATTAAAGTTTAGATGCCTATCACCATATAAGTTCAACGATGAAAAGGCCTGGAAGGAGGAGAGATGACTAGAAATGATTCGGTTGGCCGTTTTATGTGTGGATTAATTTGTTGGAGTAGAGGACCTTGTGCAGTTCAGATAAAATAACAACTCAATGTTTATATCCTAGGACAAATTAGCTAGCAACAGCAAGCTAGCTAAATAGGACAAATTAGCTAGCAAGTGCAAGCTAACTCGCTAAATTGCCATACATGTTTATTGTTTTTCGGTCTGTCCCCAAATTAATGTCATTTGTTCAGAGTTTGTTTTGGTATTTTAACCTGCGTGTCGTGATCGCGTTTGGTGTAGGGGGACAAAATACATTTATGCACGATAGCGCACGCGTGCAGCCGGTTTGGGTTCCGTGTCAAGGTAAGCTTTTAGTTTTACAAATGTATTGCCACCAGGGCCCACGGGTGTAACTGCTTACTAGCTGTACACTGTACAGCATGATTGTAGCCGGTTTACTAGCGCGTTAATTCTATTAGCTATGCTGACTATGACGTTACTTTAGCTAATATGGTGACAACGATGTCGGCTGTGAGTAGCGTTTATGATATGAAGATTTGGCTTGGAAAGTTTTTTTTGCATCTACAGCTGATGCATTGGTCATTGAAGTCCACAAGTGAAGGGAAACGGTGAGAAGAGGAGAGTGCATAGATGCGAGAAGGAATACAATGAGGTGTTTGTATGTGGCTATGAAATTGAACTATTTTCGTGTGATCAGGGTGTATTCATTCCGCCGATTCTGTTGAAAAACGTTCTTTAACAGAAGCTTACGGAATTAAATGGGAATAAACATATGTGAATTTGTCCAAATGAAACTTGTTTGCAACTTTTAAACTAATGATTACCCCCTAAATCAGCTAGATGCAGGCAAGAGTGTGCAAGGCTGTATTGAATGTGTCACTGTCTGTCACCTGAAATCTTTCTCTCGACCTGTGTGCACCTGCGTTCTAAACTTTCATTCATAGGCTAGGTTGTAGCAACCTTATGATGGGTATAGGGAAAATTTGAGTGTTATGTAGTAGCCTAGACCTATCGATGTTACATTGAGCTGGGTGAATGGAATATGAATAACAGTCATCCAATATGATGTAATATAAATAAGGCCATGCTCATAAAAACAAATATCGTCCTCCATCATCTTAAACGGCACTGACCCCCACTGTTGTACACTTTTCTCACCTTCCAATAATTCATGGATTGAATATGGCAACTTTCAGGATGAATCAAACCACTGTATTGTTTTATTCAACAATATACTTAGTGTGTAAAGGCTCTCCTCGACCTTAAAAAAAAATATTCATAAATACATTCCCAACCCGAAGTAATCTACAAGATCAGAGTATTTTTTAATCTTAAAGGGATGGCTTTAGATAAATGTACTGAAAACCCTATTGAGCGAACACTCCACGAGAGAATCTATTGGCCAGCCAGAGTGAGGGATTTTCAGCAGTTGAATTGAATGTATTCAATATGCGCAAGGGAGCCACACCCATAAGGTAAGTCTGAATACCAACGACTGAGAAGTTCTTGAATCAAAAAAAAAAGAAGAAAAAGCACAGATTTTCCAAGTCTGAATCGGCCCCCATGTGCAGATGAATGGGGGCTTTCTTTGGCATGCATGATATTTACAAGTCTTCATCTTCATTGATCCACACCAGCTCATCCACACTAATCAGCTTGACTGTGAATAGTTATTCAGCTCAGTTGTGTGATGCTGACCATGTTTCTCTTGCAGGCCATTCTGGATGTGGTGGTGAACCTCCAGTTCAGTCTAATAGAGAAGCTGTGGCAGACATTCTGGCGCTATTCCCCCTCTGACTTAGTGGAGGGCACCACCATCACAGAAAACAGGTCAGCTCTCTCTCTCTCTCGTTCTCTCCCTCTCTCCTGAAGGTCAGTTCTGGTGACTTTTTAAAAGGATATTCTACTCCAAAATCGGTGAAAATAAAATAATGCTGACACCATCTAAAATATCAGTTCTACCTCGAGAAATGAGCCCAATATCATATTGGTAAAATAATTAGCAGAAATTATTTTTACATATTGGAACATGTTTATAGCCTGTGCATGCTCCATATTATCAGGTATACTATTAGCAATACATATTATCACCCAGCTGTGTTAACCCGAGATTAAGTTGGCCTCGACTCTGATTCTTCTTGAATGCTTCAAATATCCTTTGATCAGTGGCAACGCTGAGGAGTATTTTTCTCTGCTCTGCTGAGGAGTATTTCTCTCTGCTCTGCTGACGAGTATTTCTCTCTGCTCTGCTGACGAGTATTTCTCTCTGCTCTGCTGACGAGTATTTCTCTCTGCTCTGCTGACGAGTATTTTTTTCCGCTCATGCAGGAGCAAAAAAGTCCTAGTGCACTTTGGTGCGATTTAAAAAAAATATATACAATATTTTTTACATGGGTGAGTTAGTTCATTGGGACAGTGCCCGACCCCTGTAACTAATGTAAAACTTCAATCAATCAATCAAACGCAAATATCCGCTTGTCCCTTTTTAATAGCTGGGCAACGGCACACTTTTCAGCAAATAAACACCAGTTTCAAATAAATACCTGGTTTAAATTAATTGTTTACAGGGTTTAAACACACACAGTAGGCCAAGTGAGATTGAGGTTAATCTGATCCCGTATGTGTAACTTTGAACTCCGTCTCCACAGTGGTATGAGTGAGATTGAGGGCCGTTTGCCCTGCTCCAGGCTGGTGGTGCTCTGTAGGAACGAGGCTGTGCTCAAGTGGATGAGTTCCTGTGACCACCTGATGTACCAGGCCCTAGTGGAGATCCTCATCCCTGATGTCCTCAGACCCATCCCCAGTGAGTGGCTGACACACACAGTCACACACACACTTTCTCGCTCATTCCTAGTTGGGTATCAGAATTCAAATGGTGATCTTTATATAGACTGCTGTCCGCTGTATCTCTCCCTCTCTAGGTGCCTTGACTCAAGCCATCCGCAACTTTGCCAAAAGCCTGGAAGGCTGGCTCAACAATGCCATGAACGTCATTCCACAGAGAATGATCCAGACAAAGGTACATACACTCTCTCTCACTCACTCACTCACTCACTCACTCACTCACTCACTCACTCACTCACTCACTCACTCTCACACACACAAATAAACTTAAATTGTCTCTATTTTTTTTGATCCTGACTTTCCTCTCTTATCTTTTTTGACTGGCCTTGGTCTGATTTTAATTGGCTGCTGTTTGATCCTCTGTGTGTTTGATTGGCCTCAGGTTGCCGCTGTTAGTGCCTTTTCTCAGACGATGCGTCGTTACACTAGTCTGAACCACCTGGCCCAGGCAGCCCGCGCCGTGTTGCAGAACACCTCCCAGATCAATCAGATGCTCAGCGACCTCAACCGCGTCGACTTCGCCAACGTGCAGGTCCGTCTGTCCCTCTGGATGGCTGTCTGTCTGCCTGTCCCTCCATCTGGCTGGATGTGGTTTGGTCTGCCTTGTCTGTGTATTTAGTTAGAGGGACACGTCTGTCCACCGTGTAGCCATCTGTCATTATTTCTATGTCCTCTCCCCGCTTGAGGTTGCTGTTTATTTCATCAAGGGGCTCCGTGTGCATCTGTGTTTTTGCATGTTTGTTTGTGTTATCCCACACTGACCCGTCCTCGCTCTCTCTCTTTAGGAGCAGGCGTCATGGGTGTGTCAGTGTGAGGAGGGTGTGGTTCAGAGGTTAGAGCAGGACTTCAAGGCCACCCTGCAGCAGCAGAGCTCTCTGGAGCAGTGGGCTGCCTGGCTCGACAACGTGGTCACCCAGGTCCTACAGCCCTTCGAGGACAGGCCCAGCTTCCCCAGGGCTGCGCGGCAGTTCCTGCTCAAGTGGTCCTTCTACAGGTCAGCTACTGTACTGTCCATAGAAATTGAATGGGTTCTATGAGTACCATAGAATTCATCCAAATTTTATGGTGAAAAGAAAACTGTGTTATTTTGGAACGCAACTCACAGAAAATGCAACGTACACACTTACAAAATATATATGTTTTTGCTCCCTCAACCAATTTAAGTAGTGTGTTGTGATATTTATTGTTTATCATATCAATTGATTTGGTTTGGCAGCTTATTAGCAGTTTTCCAGTGGTTGATCTCGTTGTCCATCTCTTTGTCAGCTCCATGGTGATTCGAGACCTGACTTTGCGCAGCGCGGCCAGTTTCGGCTCGTTCCACCTGATCCGCCTGCTCTACGACGAGTACATGTTCTACCTGGTGGAACACCGCGTCGCCCAGGCAACCGGCGAGACGCCCATCGGTGTCATGGGAGAAGTAAGGCCCCGATGAAATGAACACACACCACACACGCACATCATTTTAATGTTCCCATTACTCCTTGGCTCAGTCTCAGTATGGTTTCTTTGTGCTGCTTAATGTATTGCAGTTCGATGACCTCAATGCCATGTCGCCTGCTTACATGGACAAAGGTAAGCCAACCCCAAGCTGCGTCTACAGGCTAAGTCTCTGTAGGCTTCTGCTTCCACATTACATGGAGTTATTAAGCCCTTTGAAGCCATGTCCGTTCAACATTGCTGTGCGTCATTCTTCTTTTGTTACGCGTCGTACCTCCTTCTACCTTCGTCTCAACGTGCTGCAACATAGAGGATAGCAGTTTCAATTATTACCCATTCAAACATGTTATGGTCAACTGCAGTCGAGAAGCTATTGGATCATTTCACATTTTTGTGAAGCTACGTTTTAATACTAAGATGTTCATAAGAAAAGGCGAGGAACTTTTGTTAAACAGTTGCCGTGCCTAAACACCAGACTGTTACCGTGGTTACACCATGAATATCAGTCTGAAAGAAGTCGCTGTTAAAAAATAAGCGATAGTCTCTACAAGGCAGAATGTTGAGTAAGATGATATTTACACTTATTTTAACGGTTGTACATGCTGTTGGTCCTTTTGGCAGTAGGAGGTGGCGATAGGGTGTCCACAGGAAAGGGCTGATTACCCGACTTTTTGTGGCGCCTGTTGGTTCTGTCGCTTGTATTTTCCATCTGTTGCACGTTATGCACAATATGTAAACAATAGCTGAATGTAACCGAATGTAGTCGACCGAAGCACGTTTCCTCGCAATCAGCTAGAAGTGTTTGCCGTTCGGTTCGGCTCATCCGTATTGTGAAAGTTTTTGTCACGTGCGAATTGCATCAGTATTGAAAATAAAAACCAGAAATACAAACTATGTGCAGACCAACATATTGAATGTCGGGTTGATAACACGACTATGAAGATATTTTGTCTCACAAAAGTATGTGGACACCTGCTCGTCGAACATCTCATTCAACAATCATGGGTATTAATATGGAGTTGGTCCCCCCCTTTGCTGCTTTAACAGCCTCCACTCTTCTGGGAAGGCTTTCCACTACATGTTGGAACATTGACTTGGGGACTTCCATTCAGCATTCGTGAGGTCGGGCACTAATATTGTGCGATTAGGCCTGGCCCGCAGTCGGTGTACCAATTCATCAAAAATGTGTTAGATGGGGTTGAGATCAGGGCTCTGTGCAGGCCAGTCAAGTTCTTCTACACCGATCTTAACAAACTATTTCTGTGTGGACCTCGCTTTGTACCCAGGGCATTGTCACGTTAAAACAGGAAAGATCCTTCCCCAAACTGTTGCCACAAAGTTGGAGGCACAGAATTGTCTAGAATGTCATTGTATGTTGTAGCATTAAGATTTCCCTTCACTGGAATTAAGGGGCCGAGCCCAAACCATGAAAAACAGCCCCAGACCATTATTCCTCCTCTACCAAACTTTAAAGTTGGCACTATGCATTGGGTCAGGTACTGTTCTCCTGGCATCTGCCAAACTCAGATTTGTCCGATCGGACTGTCAGATGGTGAAGCAGTCCGACGGACAAATCTGCCAGATGGTGAAGTGTCATCACTCCAGAGAACGTGTTTCCACTGCTCCAGAGTTCAATGGCGACGAGCTTTTCGCCACTCCAGTGGATGCTTGGCATTGAGCATGGTGATCTTAGGCTTGTGTGCGACTGCTGGGCCATGGAACCCCATTTCATGAAGCTCCCGACGAACAGTTCTTGTGCTGGCGTTGCTTCCAGAGGCAGTTTGGAACTCGGTAGTGAGTGTTGCAACGGGGATAGACAATTTATACGCGCTTCAGCACTCGGCGGTCCCGTTCTGGTAGCTTGTGTGGCCTACCACTTCGTGGCTGAGTCGCTGTTGCTCTTAGGCGTTTCTACTTCACAATAACAGCACTTACAGTTGACCGGGGAAGCTCTAGCAGGAGAGAAATTTGACGAACTGACTTGTTAGAAAGTTGGCATCCTATGACAGTGCCACATTGAAAGTCACAGCTCTTCAGTAAGGTCATTCTACTGCCAATGTGTGTCTGGAGTTTGAATGCCTGTGTGCTCAATTTTATACATCTGTCAGAAATGGGTTTGGCTGAATTCAAATCAAGCTTTCTTTATACTGCATCTTTCAGACATGGAATGCAACACAATGTGCTTTACAGAAATTAAATAACAAAAATATTTACTGCACAACATACAGTGGGACAAAAAAGTATTTAGCCTACCACCAATTGTGCAAGTTCTCCCACTTAAACAGATGAGGCCTGTAATTTTTATCATAGGTACACTTCAACTATGACAGACAAAATGAGAAAATTATGGTGGAAAATAAGTATTTGGTCAATAACAAAAGTTTATCTCAATACTTTGTTATATACCCTTTGTTGGCAATGACAGAGGTCAAACGTTTTCTGTAAGCCTTCACAAGGTTTTGTGAAGAGCAGTGATGTTTTGGGGCTGTTGCTGGGCAACAGACTTTCAACTTCTTCCAAAGATTTTCTATGGGGTTGAGATCTGGAGACTGGCTAGGCCACTCCAGGACCTTGAAATGCTTCTTACGAAGCCACTCCTTCGTTGCCCGGGCGGTGTGTTTGGGATCATTGTCATGCTGAAAGACCCGGCCACGTTTCATCTTCAATGCCCTTGCTGATGGAAGGAGGTTTTCACTCAAAATCTCACGAGACATGGCCCCATTCATTCTTTCCTTTACACGGATCAGTCGTCCTGGTCCCTTTGCAGAAAAACAGCCCCAAAGCATGATTTCCACCCCCATGCTTCACAGTAGGTTTGGTGTTCTTTGGATGCAACTCAGCATTCTTTGTCCTCCAAACACGACGAGTTGAGTTTTTACCAAAAAGTTATATTTTGGTTTCATCTGACCATATGACATTCTCCCAATCTTCTTCTGGATCATCCAAATGCTCTCTAGCAAACTTCAGATGGGCCTGGACATGTACTGGCTTAAGCAGGGGGACACGTCTGGCACTGCAGGATTTGAGTCCCTGGCGGCGTAGTGTGTTACTGATGGTAGGCTTTGTTACTTTGGTCCCAGCTCTCTGCAGGTCATTCACTAGGTCCCCCCGTGTGGTTCTGGGATTTTTGCTCACTGTTCTTGTGATCATTTTTACCCCACGGGGTGAGATCTTGTGTGGAGCCCCAGATCGAGGGAGATTATCAGTGGTCTTGTATGTCTTCCATTTCCTAATAATTGCTCCCACAGTTGATTTCTTCAATCCAAGCTGCTTACCTATTGCAGATTCAGTCTTCCCAGCATGGTGCAGGTCTACAATTTTGTTTCTGGTGTCCTTTGACAGCTCTTTGGTCTTGGCCATAGTGGAGTTTGGAGTGTGACTGTTTGAGGTTGTGGACAGGTGTCTTTTATACAGATAACAAGTTCAGACAGGTGCCATTAATACTTTTAACGAGTGGAGGACAGAGGAGCCTCTTAAAGAAGAAGTTACAGGTCTGTGAGAGCCAGAAATCTTGCTTGTTTGTAGGTGACAAAATACTTATTTTCCACCATAATTTGCAAATAAATTCATAAAAAATCCTACAATGTGATTTTCTGGATTTGTTTTCTCATTTTGTCTGTCATAGTTGAAGTGTACCTATGATGAAAATTACAGGCCTCTCTCATCTTTTTAAGTGGGAGAACTTGCACAATTGGTGACTGACTAAATACCTTTTTGCCCCACTGTAAATTAGATTAAAAAAACAAAAGAATGACACCAACTGAACTAAAATGCACCCTAACACTGTAGCCAAACCATCCGGAAATAGATTTTGTCCCCCCACACCAAACGCGATCCCGACAGGCAGGTTGAAATATCAAAACAAACCCTGAACCAATTATATTTATTTGGGGACAGGTCAAAAAGCATTAAACATTTATGACAATTTAGCTTGCAGTTGCTAGCTAATTTGTCCTATTTAGCTAGCTTGCTGTAGCTAGCTAATTTGTCTTGGGATATAAATGTTGAGTTGTTATTTTACCTGAAATGTGCAAGGTCCTCTACTCCGACAATTAATCCACACAAAACAGTCAACCGAATCGTTTTTAGTCATCTCTCCTCCTTCCAGGCTTTTTCTTCTTTGGACTTTATATGGTGATTGGCATCTCATTTTCATAGTTACCACGACGACCGACCAAACTCAGTTCATCTTTCAATCACCCACGTGGGTATAACCAATGAGGGGATGGCACGTGGATATCTGCTTCTATAAACCAATGAGGAGATGGAAGAGGCAGGACTTGCACTGCGTTCAGCATAACAAATGGAACTGACTTCTATTTTAGCGCTTGGCAAAACAGGCGCTCGTTGGCGCACGCGAGCAGTGTGGGTGCAATAATTGAATCCACGTGTATCCACATGTATGCTTACATTTATTTTGCAACGCTCACGTATGCGACGCGATTGGTGTGGTCAGCATGTAAGGTACTTTTTTTGTTTTTGTTTTTTTTGTTTAAAAAAAATATATATTTTTACCCTGTTTTCTCCCCAATTTCGTGGTATCCAATTGTTTAGTAGCTACTATCTTGTCTCATCGCTACAACTCCCATACGGGCTCGGAGTTTGAAGGTCATGCGTCCTCCGATACACAACCCAATCAAGCCGCACTGCTTAACACAGAGCGCATCCAACCCGGGAAGCCAGCCGCACCAATGTGTCTTAGGAAACACCGTGCACCTGGCAACCTTGGTTAGCGCGCACTGCGCCCGCCCGCCACAGGAGGCGCTGGTGCGCGATGAGACAAGGATATCCCTAACGGCCAACCCCTCCCTAACCCGGACAACGCTAGGCCAATTGTGCGTCGCCCCACGGACCGCCCAGTTGCAGGCCCGGTTACGACAGCGCCTGGGCATGAACCCAGAGTCTCTGGTGGCACAGCTGGCGCTGCAGTACAGCGCCCTTAACCACTGCCCCACCTAGGAGGCGTAAGGTGCTTTTAAGATCTCTTTTAAATATGTCCACAGTTTCGGCCCCCCTCAGGTTCTCTGGTAGGCTATTCCCGAGGCTGGGGGCATAGTAACTAAAGGCTGCCTCTCCATGCCTCTTGGTCCCAGGCTTTGGGATAGTAAAAGGCCAGTGCCAGAGGACCCGAGGGACCTACTGGGTACATAACTTAAAAGCATGTCTGACATGTATTGGGATGCACAATCGTTCATTGGTTTAAAAACAATAGAAGAATCTTAAAGTCAATTCTAACACTCACAGGCAGCCAGTGCAGAGACCTTAAAACTGGTGTAATGTGTGCTCTCCGTCTGGCCTTGGTCAGTACCCGTGCTGCAGCATTCTCTATGTTTTGCAGTTGACCAATGTCTTTCTTAGGTAGACCAGACAGGAGAGCATTACAGTAGTCAAGCCTGATTGTAGTAAAAGCATGGATGTGTGTCTCTGTATCAGTCAGAGAGAGAAACAGCCGCATCTTGGCAATTTCCCTCAGGTGGTGAAAAGCTATTTTGGTCACTTTCCTAATGTGTGACTCAAAATTTTGTTCACAATCTAAAATAACACAGGTTTTTTTTATCTGGTGTTTTATCTTTATTGCTTGTGAATTCAAATGTGCGGCTAGATTTTCTCTCTGTGCTTCGGCTCCAAGTACCTTTGTCTTGATTCAGCTGGAGGAAGTTGTGAGTCATCCAAGTATTTAAATCAGTAATACAGTCAAATAATTTATCTGTGGAGCTAAAATCCTCAGGTGACACAGAAATGTAAAGTTGTGTATCGTCTGCGTAGGTGTGAAAATCAATGCTGTGCTTTCTGATAATGCTGCCAAGGCATAACATATAAACTGAACAGTACCGGACCCAAAATCGAACCTTGTGGAATGCCACATGTGATATGTTTTTTCTGAGTTATGTTCACTAAGGGTGACAAAAAAACTAATTGACTGGTTAAATAGGTCCAAAACCCATTTAGAACTGGACCTGAGAGGCCAACCTACCTCTCCAGTCTGTCCAGAAAGACGACATGATCAACAGTGTTGAATGCAGCACTTAACAGCTCTTTGGTCGTTGTACTCTTAGATTTATCTGTCAAGATAATTTACCACTTTAACTAAGGCTTTCTCTGTGCTGTGGTGGGCACAAAAACCAGATTGGAATTTTTCAGTTGGCAATACAGTTGGCACTTAAAACAATATTTTAGCTTTTTGAACACCAATTCATCCAGAATATTTCTTAAGAATGGAAGGTTGAGAATTGCTAATTGCTGAAGAATCTAAATTACTTTTCTTCAGAAGGGGTTTCACCATAGCAGTTTTTAGTGCAGTGAGGAAAGTGCCTGTGAACAGGCAGTGATTAACAATAGCTTGCAGTTGTTCAGATATGCGATAAAAACAGTTTTAAAGAAAGTGGTAGGGGAAGGATTGAGAAATCAGGTTTAAGGCTTAAGTTGTGATATCACTTTCCTGCGCATGTCTCTGTCAACTTCTCATCAGGCCTTGACTGAAATATGCCGCAAACTCATCACATTTCGACGTGGAGGAAGGTTCTCATAGGTTTGCGGGGGTGGGATTTATCAGGCCACCAATGGTCGAGAAGAGTGCTCTCTAATTATTCTGATTAATAGTGATCAAGTTAGAAAAATGAGCCCGTCTGGCAATTCTAATTGCGAATTTGCGCTCTCAGAATATCATAATAGACCTGCAACTTTTACTTTCACCACTTCCGCTCTGCCTTTGTGCAATTTCTCTTTAATTGATTAGTTTCCTCACTTATCCAAGGGGCTCTGCGTTTGGATGTGGCCTTTTTCAACTTTACTGGAGCTATGGCATCAATGGTTGCCCTTAATTTGCTATTAAAGTTATCAACTAAATCATCACAAGATGAAGGCAGAATGGGTGGTGGATTATTGTTCATACACTCAATAAAATCTGTAGCAACTTCAGAGGTAAGATAGCGTTTCTTAATAATGTGTTCAGTATTACCCTGTGCTATGGGCAACAAGGTAGTAGAAAATACACAGTGGTGATCAGATAAAGCAACATCAACAATAGAGGATATGTCAATACAAAGCCCCTTGGCAATAACCTGGTATGGCTGCAGCTATGGGTGTGCCCGGTAACATGTTGGATAAAGTCCATAGAGCTCAAAAGATTCATAAATTCAATGGCCTTTGAGTCAGTCTCTTTGTCAACATGAATATTAAAATCACCCAGCACAATGATTCTATCATCTTAAGGACAATAGGCAATTGTTCAGATAAACCTTTAAAGAAAGTGGGACAGTGCTTTGGTGGCCTATACAGGGTTATGGCCATCACTGGTGGCTGACTTTTAAACAGTACAGCATGATGCTCAAAATACCCAAAGTCGACAAACAAAATGTCCATAGAGCTAAGAGCATTCGTAAAAATAGAGGCTGATAGAGTATGAAAATCTGTAGTCCGAGGGGAAGGCTTCAATAAGATCGGCACTAAAGTCTGATGACAGCTATGTTTCAGTGAGAAACATGCAATCATCTTAATGCTCAGTAATGAGGCAATCACGAGAAAGATTTTACTTGTGATTGCTCTAACATTTCAAAGCACCATATTCAATGAGTGTGGGCTACTCTGCCACTGGGGCATCTGCCTTCGAGGTAACCAATAGAATAACAACCAAATTATTAACGTTACAACCACATTTTCTGACAGTCTCCAGTCTATCAGAATGGTAGGAGATAACAGTTTGTATAACCTCACTAGAAGGCAGAGTTAAAGGAACATACAGTGCCTTTGGAAAGTATAAAGACCCCTTGACTTTTTTTTTGCAAATGTATTAATAAAATACATAAATACCTTATTTACATAAGTATTCAGACCCTTTGCTATGAGACTTGAAATTGAGCTCTGGAGCATCCTGTTTCCATTGATCATTGCCGCCCGGCCAAATTGAGCAATCGGGGGAGAAGGGCGTTGGTCAGGGAGGTGTCCAAGAACCCGATGGTCACTCTGACAGAGCTCCAGAGTTCCTCTATGGAGAGAACTTTCCAGAAGTACAACCATCTATGCAGTACTCCACCAATCAGGCCTTTATGGTAGAGTGGCCAGACAGAAGCCACTCCTCAGTAAAAGGCACATGACAGCCCACTTGGAGTTTGCCAAAAGGCACCTAAAGACTCTCAGACCATGAGAAACATGATTCTCTGGTCTGATGAAACCAAGCGTCACATCTTTAAGAAATAGGGCACCATCCCTACGATGAAGCAAGGTGGTGGCTGCATGGGGATGTTTTTCAGTGGCATTATGGGGTATTGCTTTGTCATTATGGGGTATTGTGTGTAGATTGATGAGGAAAAATCAATCAATTTTAGAAGAAGGCTGTAACGTAACAAAATGTGGAAAAAGTCTGAATACTTTCCTGAAGGCTGTAAATTGGGTTACTCACAATAACCATAGCGCCATTTCTACAGGAGTTGATATGGTTTCAAAGTCCTCTGTTGCTTATTCTGACAGGGAGCACTGGAGCACTACCAGACAGACCCTGTCTGTCAGTCTCTAAAACAGTTTGTGATGTTGCTCGAAATAAGCCTGGAACCCCTGCGTTGTTACAAAAAGAGATTTTCCTGTCGTTGGAAAGTTTTCTTCAAGTACTTGTTCGAGGGCAAAGAGTTGTCTGAAATGTTCTGAAGCCCTTTGGTAGCACGGGAGGGTGCCAGATATAATTATTCTCTTCTATGTGCTAGTGAGGGTGTTTAAAACATGTTTGTAGTCCTGCGTCAGTTCCGAATCCACTAATTTGAAGGGGTGTCCACATCATTTTCTGTTTTATATAGTGTTCTTTCAAAAGGACCAACCACTCAGACAACCGGTAAAATATCATTTTATTCAGCATTCTGGCTTATAGAGAGAGGTTGTGAGAGAGAACTTTCCTGATCCAAACACTCATTATTTCCCAACGTAGAATTCTATGCAATTCAAAGTCGGGTCTTCAGGTCCATCAGCCTTTCCTGCAAACACAATGGTCCAACCTGACTAATGAGAATCCTGAAGAGTCGGCATTCTAACCCTGTACATCTGTCTGTCTGTCTGTCTACCTGTCTGTCTGACTGACTGACCCTGTCCGCTTGTCTTTGTCTCCAGACGAGGTGAGTGAGATGGACAGTGACCTGGAGGAGGACATGGAGGAGTCTGGGGAGCCGCTGGCCAAGCGGGAGAAGGCTGAGTTGCAGCATGAGCACCAGGTGATCCAGGTGATTCAGGTGGGGGCTCTGGAGGACGGCTGTAACCCCGTGGTGGGGGTGGTGCAGCCGGGTATCCTGCACTCCCTGCCCCAGCCCCCCCAGGACCACGCTGAGCACATCCTCACCCCTTCTGCCGCCACCCCCACCATCCGCCACTGCAGCGCCACCGGCAACACCTACGCCTCCGTCTGAAGAGAGAGATGCCCACAAACCACTCTTCTCTTGATCTGTCTGTCTCTCCCTCTCTATTTCAATGGGTCACGCTGTCTCACACACACGTCTGCACTATTTCCCTCTGTCATGTGCTGTGTTTTCTCTGCTCTCCTCCGCCCCCAGGCCACTAGAGGACGATGAAAATCACCATGACCACAGCCACTGGCGTCACACAAACCGTGGATAGATTAAGAGAGCTGGATGTGAATAGGAATGTGGGTGGGCCGCCTCAGTCTGCTGTCATCCCATATTTCTGTCCTCTGGGAGTGGATGCTGGGTGAGGGAGGAGGATTGGAAGGGGAGGGGGGTGACCCATGAGATACTGCCAGATGTGAGACACCGACTGACCCTAGCTGTGTAGGGGGGAGGGTATATATTCAAAGCTCAAATCCAAGCCACCAGCCCCAGATGAGCGATGTGATTGATTGATAAGAGTACTCTTGGTTCACTCTTAGATCGGGTTCTTTTGTATATAGTGCATATATAATAAATAAAACAGAGGTGCTGTTCTCTCACATTAGCAGATATTCCACCCAATCATGAGGTGATATACATTCTTACAGAGAAAGCATTGACACATTCCAGTTAAGGACATAATTGAGTTGAACGATATGAGATTTTTTGTTGTTGTTGACTTTTTTTTGTGTATTTCAAACCTTTGTTTAGATATGACATTCGGTGATGTATGATTGCTTGTGATGTGGCAGCTGTTTTGCGTTCTATGATTTATTGAATAGTGTATAATCGTAGCCATGATCCCCAGATAACCCCTAATGGCTTCTAGCCGTGAAGTTTGTTCTGCCCATGAAGAAAGACGTACTCTTATGCGTGCTGCTACTCTATAGAAACACGAGGCGAGACAGACAGACGGACTGGATGTACTATACCACTACAACACTGGCTTTTCTACGCACTTCATGCATCGTATGGGATGCTCTTGACTTATTGCCTTGGTTTGGTTGGATTTAGATCCTGGATAGTGTGATAAATATGTCATTAGTTAAGACTCGTATAATCTACCGACATGTTCTCAGTGTGTGTGTTTGTAGTTTCTATCTTGGCAGATGTCTTAAGTTGTGAATGGACCAAAAAAAACAAACCAACCAGAGGAAACTGGCAGAGAGTGAGAGCCATCATGGCCGCCACTGGTCCCAGCGAGGCTGCTGCGTGTCCCGTTTTCCTGTCCCAACAGTGCTGTGGGTGGTGTTGCAGAGCAGACTGAATGTCAGGGATTCTATGTACCTCGGCTTCATCCTAGTGCCTTAATAACCCTTACTGCAGCTGTCCATGTAGTCCTGACTGATTATGTGGTTGTGGGGAGGGATAGTACATTCTGCGTTATTGTCCCAGCCACAGCTTTGGCCCTCTCTCTGGTGACTTGTGGCTGGATTTGGGCTGGCTCGTTGGTGTTACTGAAGGCTGGGGAGGTGCAGGTTCAGAGGTGCTTGTAGTTTTCTCTGGATTGTGCCGGTTCTATTACTTTTTGTTTGTTTGTTCGGTTTCCCACTGATGTGGGTGTGTTGCCTCGTTCCTGCTCTCACTCTCTCTCTCGAGGCCTGCTCCTGCTTTGGCATGTGCAATCGGGTGAAGCGTGCGCGTGTGCCGACGTGAGCGCTCGACCTGATTGAGATGATGGTTGCGCGTAACCGTTGTGGTTGTTGTGGATGAATGAGTCCGAGCGTGGGTTTTGCGCACACCCACTAGTCACCCTACCTCACACCAGCGGTGCCAGCCTTTTAACACATGCAGCACGTCACCAAACCTTGTTCTCACACACATATGTATCCTTACTACTCCCACGACACACCACAATAACACTATATGCCTCTCACACTACACAGCTTAAAATACACATGGTCATTTTAGCCCATTCAGTCCTCAGTCCACATCATCATCTCTTGTTCTATCGGTTGTAAAGTGCATTTTTGTATAGTGGACCAAAAGTAGATATTTTCTGATATTTAAAGATATATATATATATATATAGATAGATAGATATATATAAGGATGATACAATACGTATGTATTCATCTTTATTTGTTTTGTTTTTCATGTGGTTGATCTGTCATCCGTGGTTGTTTTGTTGGTAGCTAGCTCTTCTGTGATTGGTCGATTGACTGTGAAATGGGCGGGGGCATGGGGACCAGCTTCTGACGACACTGGATACACATTTTGTACTTGAACTGTTATTGATCGCTTTTAGGAAATGGACAACACACTGGCAAAAGGTGTTGAACTGGAAGAATCTTGTTGATACTACTGAAATTACTTTTCTGTTTTTTGTTTAACTCTCATATCTGGAGAACTGTATGCACCAATGCTTTGCCTAGACTTTATTTATTGGTATTTATTGTGCTTTTGTTTGACTATTTGAGAGGTTATTCTTAAGTTATGCACACGTATCCATACCAGTCTTGAAAATGAAATTACACTATATATACAAAAGTATGTGGACGTCCCTTCAAATCAGTGGATTCAGCTATTTCAGCCACACCCGTTGCTGACAGGTGTATAAAATCATCGATCACACAGCCATGCAATCTCCATAGACAAACGTTGTCAGTAGTTTGGCCTCACTGAAGAGCTCAGTGACTTTCAACGTGGCACCGTCATTTCCAACAAGTCAGTAAGTCAAATTTCTGCCCTGCTCGAGCTGCCCCAGTCAACTCTAAGTGCTGTTATTGTGAAGTGGAAACATCTAGGAGTAACAACCACTCCGAAGTGAAGTGGTAGGCCACACAAGTTCACAGAACGGGAACACCGAGTGCTGAAGCGCGTAGCGCGTAAAAATCGTCTCTCCTCGGTTGCAACACTCACTAACGAGTTCTAAACTGCCTCTGGAAGCAACATCATCACAAAAACTTGACTACACAGACCCTGACCTCAACCCCATCGAACATCTTTGGGATGAATTGGAAGGCTGAATGCAAGCCAGGCCTAAAAGCCTTCCCAGAAGAGTGGAGGCTGTTATAGCAGCAAAGGAGAGACCAACTCCATATTAATGCCCATGATTTTGAAATGATATGTTCGACGAGCAGGTGTCCACATACTTTTGGTCTTGAAGTGTATGAGTTCTGACGATTTTTACTACTGAGAAACAAAATGTATCTGCTAAAAAATGGAAATTATGTTTTCAGAGGATCATGAATTTATTTTATCAACTACATTTTCTTTAGATATATATGGTACTTAGCAGATTGTGCATGTGTGATTTACTTTATGAGAAAGGGCCATTCTACTGATAATGCCTTTTACTAGTTCACTGAAGATAAAGTGCATTCACTTTAGACTGAAAAGGCAATTGACCTTGCTTACAGGTTATTGAAGGCTTTGGGCATTTGTTTACATGTCAAACTCTGACCACACAGAAATTACAAGATCTTACTCAACCTGACTGTACAGTCAGTCACCTAACATGTCATTAGAGATGGCTCTTGAACTTTGAACATTGACCTTTTTGTCTGGAAAATACTGAAGATGTTAAGATGAATTGTGTATTCATTTGTGCCTGGAGTGCAAACAGCTTACAGATGTGCTTTAGAATCTTGAAAGTGCTTTTTTTGATCTTGCATGCCTTTTTGTGCTGCTAGAATCTATTGGTTCGTCTACTTTGTGTTTGGTTTTCTTTGGAATATGTGCCAGATTGTAAATGCTGTATTCACTCTGCGACCTCATCAAACCTGCCTGTTTCAAAACTGGACTCAAGCCAATTCTGTCAACTCAAATTATGTTGTAATCATAGATAATCATTCACAAAAAGTAATACGTTTATTTGTTTGGAACAAAAAATATTATAGGTCCTTCCCCATTGGCTCCTGGCAACGTGTGGCGTTAGAAGACAATAGGGCCTTGATTAATTGAGCCCATTTCTAACCTAAAAGGTTTGATACAGCAACTACAACAACAAAAAATGAAAAGGAAACATATCAGCTATTCTCAAACTGTCAGTTGGAAGTGGTGAGAATACATCAGCTTCACTGATCCACAAGACTCCAGTGCCTTTAATTTGACCCAGACAGCTGGGCCTAACGTCTGGTCTGACTCCATGGCTCCAGACACAGGCTCTTTAGAGCAGACTTTATGGAAGAGGTGAAAATGGCTGCTCACATGGAGAAGAGGATATGGGCCTATGGGATCGTACAGTCCTATCCTTAATTCTGACCTCATCCAACTGACTACTGGTCAACTGTCACTGACCAATGACCAAACATGACAGTTTACACTGGGTGGGGCTTTCTCCACATATTTGCTGTTGGGTGGAGCTTTAGGAGAACTACTACAGATTTACATTATCACTAAACTAAGAAAGATTGGAGTACTACTGGACTGGGATATTTGCCAATGGCAACACTGTACTATCATTATCATTTCCTTTTGTTGTATGATATTCACTGATTGCTGTATGGTGGCTTTATTCAGTTTGATTTTCAATATTTTCTTGATCTATTTTAAGTGCCATTTGACGGTCTAGTGAGTTGTGGCCCACTGTAGCACGCTCTAATGCAAGCACAAGCATTTGGCAGTGGATATTAGGGAAACCTTTTCCTTGAACCCCTTTCCCCCTAAGATGTAAATATAGACAAAATGGGAAGAAATATTTATTTGTCTTTTAAATATTTGTTTTGTTCTTTTTGGATGAGTTTTATTTCATCTGATATGTTGGCAAAAGTACTTTGTGATTTCTCTTGTTTTGGATAATGTATTGTATTTATATATACATATCATGTGACTTTTTGTTTCAAGTTACGTCTTAGTATATACTATCTTCTGAAATTGGCAAGAGAAAACCAATAAGTGTAGGGTGATTTGTAATGTGTATTTTACATAAAAGATGAAACTGTGGAACTTTTATATTTATAAAGGCATATTAACATTAAGGCCAAGGGCTCTATTCAATTTAAAGGCAATGTTCCCACGTTAGCGGAGGCTGCATTCATGGTAAATGCTGCATATGTAACTTTTACAGTTCTATCGCGCAATCTGTAAAGCTTCAGCGATAGATTGAATAGAGCCCTCAGTGTGTCGTAATGATGGAAATATAGGAACTATTAATGACATGTAGTTTGGTTTTCTGAATATTTCAGACTTGAGCTCAGGCTAGCTTAGTGTTGTTTTCTTAATTTGTGGCTTGTCTTTAAATTAATAAACTTTTTCTTGTTAAAAATAAGTCATTTATGACTGTTGTCATAGAGAAGGGACACACAAGATGAACGGATAAAAGTATTGGTGAGCAACTGCTGCATAATCAGTGGTGAAGCAACATGTCGAATCGGCTGGAAATTTACACTACATATTTTTGTCAGGCAATAGGACAGCCACCTGCTGAAGTACTCGACTGATGTGTGTTTCCTCTTATACACCACAGGGAGAACCTTGCTGTGTGCTAGGACCAAGCGAAAGAATGAACACCAAACAAATTATACACCATTTTATTTCCATTCATTATGAAGGTAAAGGACAAGCACTGGATCACATCTGTCCTTAGCCTACATATATCATTTTCTAACTTTAAAACATATGGTCATAAGGCAGAAAAATATATAATTAAGCAATAAGGCCCAAAAAGGGAGTGGTATATGGCCAATATACCACAGCTAAGGGCTGCCCTTAGCGGTGCCTTATTGCTATTATAAACATGTCACCAACATAATTAGAACAGTAAACAAGTAGTTTTGTCTCATACCACGTCTCGAACAACCCGGTGACAAGTAGTCCAGGCCCACACAATTGCTGATATTCTCAATGCAGCATCTGGTCATAAAAACATGTATTTATTTACAACTTTCACACGACTGTGCTCTGAACTGTTTGGGTTCATTTGGCATCAAATATGGCTTCAGACTTCCTTACCTTTCCTACAATATCTCCAAGGAATGTTACCACAAGTCAATTCATCAGTCATGATTACAGTGGAGATAAAAATGTTAATGAACTGAACACCTGTCTAGACATTGAGGCATCTGAAAACATTATTGAAGTGAACACCATCTGGCCTGGATCCCACTCATCGCTACAAAAGCTGAATATTCTAAGATAAACTAGAAATGTATGTGGAAACTACCCCTCACACTGCATACCTAAACATACTGAAAACAAGCACAAGAAAAGCAAACCAATAAAGTGCTTAATTAAGCTAACATACTGAAAACAAGCACATGAAAAGCAAACCAATAAAGTGCTTAATTAACCTAATATGCCATAAAAAAAAACAGCATTGAAACTCAAATACAGTATATAAAGTGTCATGTCATGGCCTTCTGTCAGTCAATGAACAGGATGATATGAATAGAACAGAATGAAAAGCATCCATGAGTAACGACTGTATATCCTGATTCTGAGGCAAGTAGAAAACAGATTCATGAGCTGGTATCTTCAGAGAAGGAACCCTGGCTGGCTTTGATGCCAGTGGGTAGAAAAAAATTAATAATTCACACCCCTCTCTCATCCCGGACAGCTTAAATTGGCTAGCCTACGCGGCATGGGCAGTCAGTCAGTCCAGCATGTGGTGTTGTCAGTTCTAAACAAAGTCGAGATAGTGTTGCCGTTCTATAACTCAGTCCAGGGGCTGGGGGTCAGCGATGGGCATGGTATGCAGCACCTCATCCAGTAGCTGCAGGGCACGGTGGAGATGGATCTCGATCCAGCACGGAGTCTCCTTGATGCTCTGCCGGGGGTAGTCAGGCCCCCAGCCCTTCACAAAGCTCATCCTCAGGATACATAGCCTGCGCAGGTCGTCCACTCCTATACCTGCCGCCGCAGACAAACCTGGAGGGAGAGGGTTACAAACAATAGTTACATTTTTTTTTTTTTAACTAGGCAAGTCAGTTAAGAACAAATTCTTATTTACAATGACGGCCAAACCCGGATGTTGCTGGGCCAATTGTGCGCCGCCCTATGGGACTCCCAATCACGGCCGGTTGTGATGCATCCTGGATTCGAACAAGGTACTGCAGTGATACCTCTTAGACCGCTGCGCCACTCGAGCCCAGTTAGAGGGTAGTACTACATATTTGATAGAATGATTCACTGCCTATATAGAGTTACACATCTTAAGGCAGTGCACACGTTTAGCCATTTCTGTAAGGTCCTGAGATGCTCGGAGACAAGACAGATGGATATATTGCTTGGCAGACAGGTTAAAGGATGAATAGTGTGAAGAGAAAGACTCACTGATGGCGGGGGCGATGCCTCCTACAGAGCCAGGCCCGGGGATGTTTCCAGCCACTGCCGCTGCCTGTGCTGCGGCTGCCGCCTGTGCTGTGGCTGCCTGCTGCTGCATCTGCCTGTGGCACTGGCGCAGGTCAAACACCTGCACAGCACGCAGGGAGGGTTAGGGACTACACACAATGGGGCAAACTACACACATTTTCCGACAAGATAGAACTGCCAAAGGGGGCGGAGTAGCAATCTACTGCAGAGATAGCCTGCAGAGTTCTGTTTTACTATCCAGGTCTGTGAGCTTCTACTTTTAAAAATCCACCTTTGCAGAAACAAGTCTCTCACCATTGTTGCTTGCTATAGACCACCTTCTGCCCCCAGCTGTGAATTGATTGCCCACCATCTATCTTCAGAGCTTGTGCTGTTAAGCGACCTAAACTGGGACATGCTTAACACCCCGGCCATCCTACAATTTAAGCTTGATGCCCTCAATCTCACAAATAAACAATGAACCTACCAGGTACAACCCCAAATCCGTAAACTCAGGCACCCTCATAGATATCATCCTAACCAACCTGCCC
This sequence comes from Oncorhynchus masou masou, assembly GCF_036934945.1. NCBI lineage: Eukaryota > Metazoa > Chordata > Actinopteri > Salmoniformes > Salmonidae > Oncorhynchus > Oncorhynchus masou. Next base: position 49,726,773 of record NC_088239.1, on the reverse strand, counting down.
AAATACACCTCTGCTGTCTTTAACCAGGATCTCAGCGATCACTACCTCATTGCCTGCGTCCGTAATGGGTCTGCGGTCACGACCACCCCTCATCACTGTCAAACTCTCCCTGAAACACTTCAGCGAGCAGGCCTTTCTAATTGACCTGGCCCGGGTATCCTGGAAGGATATTGACCTCATTCCGTCAGTAGAGGATGCATGGTTATTCTGTAAAAGTGCTTTCCTCACAATCTTAAATAAGCATGCCCCATTCAAAAAAATGTAGAACCAGGAACAGATATAGCTCTTGGTTCACTCCAGACCAGACTGCACTTGACCAGCACAAAAACATCCTGTGGCGTACTGCATTAGCATCAAATATCCCCCACGATATACAACTTTTCAGGGAAGTTAGGAACCAATATACACAGGCAGTTAGGAAAGCAAAGACTAGCTCTTTCAAACAGAAATGTGCATCCTGTAGCACAAACTCCAAAAGGTTCTGGGACACTAAAGTCCATGGAGAATAAGAGCACCTCCTCCCAGCTGCCCACTGCACTGAGGCTAGGAAACACTGTCACCACCAATAAATCCACAATAATTGAGAATTTCAAAAAGCATTTTTCTACAGCTGACCATGCTTTCCACCTGTTTACCCCTATCCTGGTCAACAGCCCTGCACCCCCCCACAGCAACTTGCCCAAGCCTTCCCCATTTCTCCTTCAACCAAATCCAGATAGCGGATGTTCTGAAAGAGCTGCAAAATCTGGATCCCTACAAATCCGCCGGGCTAGACGGATTCTCTAATCCACCTCTACGCAGACGACACCATTCTGTATACTTCTGGCCCTTCTTTGGACACTGTGTTAACTAACCTCCAGACGAGCTTCAATGCCATACAACTCTCCTTCCGTGGCCTCCAACTGCAAGTATAACTAAATGCATGCTCTTCAACAGATCGCTGCCCACACCTGCCCGCCCATCCAGCATCATTACTCTGGACGGTTCTGACTTGTGGACAACTACAAATACCTAGGTGTCTGGTTAGACTGTAAACTCTCCTTCCAGACTCACATTAAGCATCCCCAATCCAAAATTAAATCTAGAATCGGCTTCCTATTTCGCAGCAAAGCATCCTTCACTCATGCTGCCAAACATACCCTCGTAAAACTGATCCTCAACTTCGGCAATGTCATTTACAAAATAGCCTCCAACACTACTCAGCAAACTGGATGTAGTCTATCACAGTGCCATCTGTTTTGTCACCAAAACCCCATATACTACCCACCACTGCGACCTGTATGCTCTTGTTGGCTGGCCCTCGCTTCATATTCGTCACCAAACCCACTGGCTCCAGGTCATATATAAGTTTTTGCTAGGTAAAGCCTCACCTTATCTCAGCTCACTAGTCACCATAGCAACACCCACCCGTAGCACGCGCTCTAGCAGGTATATTTCCCTAGTCACCCCCAAAGACAATTCCTCATTCAGCCGCCTTTCCTTCCAGTTCTCTGCTGCCAATGACTGGAACGAACTGCAAAAATCACTGAAGCTTGAGACTCATATCTCCCTCACTAGCTTTAAGCACCAGCTGTCAGAGCAGCTCACAGATCACTGCACCTGTACATAGCCCATCTGTAAATAGCCATTCCAACTACCTCACCCCCATACTGTTATTTAATTTATTTTGCTCCTTTGCACCCCAGTATCTCTACTTGCACACTCATCTTCTGCACATCTATCACTCCAGTGTTTAATTGCTATATTTTAACTATTTCGCCACTATGGCCTATTTATTGCCTTACCTCCCTTATCCTACCTCATTTGCACACACTGTATATAGACTTTTTCTATTGTATTATTGACTGTATGTTTGTTTATTCCATGTGTAACTGTTGTTGTTTGTGTCGCACTGCTTTGCTTTATCTTGGCCAGGTCGCCAACTTGTTCTCAACTAGTCTACCTGGTTAAATAAAGGTGAAATAAATAAAATAAATAAGAAAAGAGGGGTTCAACTAGAGATGGGCAACTGAAATAATTTCACTATTCAAATAAGATATTATGAAATTTGATATCCGGATAGTCGAAATACATTGGGGTTTTTTTGTACTTATTTTCTTTAACCTGAGCACTTATTGCTGCACGAGGGACAAGTGTTGGCACTCTGCTGTTGAAACAGGGGGAGGGGCCGGTGTGTTTGGGACGCAGGAGTGCAGGGCAAGCAGAGATGTAGAATGCATCAAAGCCGACTTGTGCTTTTTAGAAAACTTCTAGCTACCATAGGTTATTTATCATCCCATCTGATAGTGCTGGTCTCGACTGCATCGATTATAGCAATGTTTCCCAACTCCAGTACCCCCACAACAGCACACATGTTTGTCACAGCCCCAGACAAACATACCTGATTTAATTAATCAAATGGCTTGATGATTAGTTGACAAGTTGAATCAGGTGTGCTTGTCCACAGCTACAATAAAAATGTGTACTGTAGGGGCAATTTTTTCATTTTAATTTACCGGACATTAGAGAAATCTGCCGGACCCTTATGCATTGGGTGCGTAACCTTTAGGGTGTCTACCCGCGGTGCTCAGAATGACAGAAATCCCATGTAGATTATGCCAATTCATATTAAACAGAACATGCAAGTCGAGGATGCAACAATGTGCAGTCCTTACCGAATTCTGATGTGCAGAAGTTGGTTGGTTTTTTAGATATGATCTATTCTATTGGTCATCTTGTCGAGGTAGAAATAGACTATTCCAAACCGACTCTGGGACAGTTGTGGGAAGATAGATGCCAAATTCATACAATCAGTAGGCCTAGGTTAAAAAAAAAATTTAAGTTAAAAAGCAAATGAGTCCGATCCAACAGATCAGAAAGTTTAGCTTAAAATGTTGCTGAACTATTCTTCACATTATAAGCACAGCAATGCGCACAAGGCATTAGACCATGTGCAAATGTTTGATCTATAATGCAATTAGCGGGAAAACACAGTTGTCAAAAGGGCACCGCCCATGCAAGCGGTTTTATGAGACAGATGAAAATATCCATAGCTGCGGGAAGTAGGGGTGCTGCGGCACCCCCTGAAAAATCCGTTTTTGATACAAAAATAATGCACTGGGCCTTTACTAGTCCTGTATTAGCAGAACAATATAGCTGTCTGTAGCGGGTGCAAAATATTTATTTAACGGCTTTTCTATAATCTTTTTTACAACCCTAACGGAAACCTTGTGTTGGATGTACTTGAGGACTGGAGTTGGGAAACACTGGATAAAAGAAGCCAGCTAGGCTAATTGGTGCTATATTTTGTTATGCTTTCTCCCTGTCCTTGTTTACACATAACACCCATTCAGATTAAACAACCTACCTGTTGGCCTACTACTCCTCCCTATTAGTTAACTTTTAATACTGTCATCTTGATTCCATCTTGCATTGATTAAATATCTCATCAATTCACTTGCTAGAAATGTAGCCTTTAAATGAATAAAATCCCGCTTCGATTGGCCGACAAAAATATAAATATATATGTAAGCTACTGAGTGTGCATGTCATAAGAACTACATTCAAACATTTGTTGTTTATTACATCAAATGTCATGGTATATCCTTGTATGTAACAATGTCACGTGGATAATCGAATTTAGCTTTTTAACTTTTAAAACTGGCCTTATTTGTATCTTCTCAAAAATGAATACTAAAGTTAGTTCAGATATTTGAATAACTGTGCTCATCCAAAGGTTCGACGGTCTAAATCATAAGGATTTTAACCAGTTTTGAGAACAATCAACCTTCCATAGCAGTCAAATAACCACTGAGACAATGCATGTAAATAATACAGATCAAAAAACATGTCCTTGTTTACTTAGGGGTGCCATTCCTTAGCAGTGAGTCTGTGGGCTGTGATATCAAATGTATTTGTCATATGCACAGAATACGCATAGTGTGTACACAGTACAATGACATTCACTTGCAGGTAACCCTCTCAACTTAACGACAAAAATAAGAATAGAAGTAATTCAAATAATAAAAAAAGTACAAAATAAAAGGAATACAATAAAAAATGTAATATCTCACCTTGATGTAGGCGCTGGGGTAGATCTTGTGCACTGCATCTCCAGGAGCACGTCCTGCCTCCCTGTCCAAGTAATAACTCTGCACAAACACTGCATGATCGCTAAGGCAACGCACCCACACGTCCCCTTCCCCTTTACACTCCAGCTGCACCCCTTTACCAATGTGAAGTCTATAGAGCCGGGAAGAAAGAAGGGAAGAAGAGAAGCAAACAGAGACAGTATGACAAGATATTTTATCTGCCTAAAAAAATACTTTATATTGCTATGGTAAACTAATACTCTTCCAAAAATATGAATGATATAAAAAAACTGAAGGGAGTGGAAGGCACTTTACTTAGCCATTTCATTTCGCAAAGACATTAAATCCTTCCTTTTTCTATGGTAGAGTACCTGGCTCTCTCGATTGCCTCTGTCCTGTGGACATTGCTGAGCTGACCCAGGCAGAAGCGGTCCCCTCCCGAGGGATCCACGTACCCGTCCACAGTCACCGTGGGGCAGCTGGCCGGAACCTTAAACGTCTCCCCAACCTGAACATCCATTTCAAAGTAGGCAATGGAACACCAGTAGTCAGGTGCTGGAACAGAACGAAAGAACCACCATCAATTGGTCTTGGTCTCTATACCGTCTACAATCCCTACAGAAAGTATTTATACATCTTGATTATGTCCATATTGTGCTATTACAAAGTAAGATTGAAATGGATTTAATGGTCTTTTTTTGTCAACGATTACATAAAATACTCATGTCAAAGTAGAATTGTATTTTTATTTTTTTTTGTATGGAAAATAAAAGCACTTAATCTTCATTAGATAAGTATTCAACCCCGAGTGTTAGAATCAACTTCGGCAGCTGTAAGTCGTTCTGGGTAACTCTCTACGAGCTTTGCACACCTGGATTGTACAATATTCGCCCATTATTCTTCAAAACAATTATTCAAGCTCTATCAAGTTGGTTGTTGATTATTACTAGACAGCCATTTTCAAGTCTTGCCATAGATTTCCAAGCCTATTCAAGTCAAATTTGTAACTAGGCTACATTTAATGTCGTCTTTGTAAGCAGCAACTCCAGTGTATAGTCCTTGCCAATGAGAAGCATACCCATAACATAATGCAGCAACCACCATGCTTGAAAATATGAAGAGTGGTACTAGGTGATGTGTTGTGTTGGATTTGCCCCAAATATAATACCTTGTATTCAGGACAAATAATTACATTTCTTTGCCACATTATTTGCAGTATTAGTTTAGTGCCTTGTCGCAAACAGGATGCATCTTTTGGAATATTTTTATTCTGTACAGGCTTCCTTCTTTTCACTCTGTCATTTGTTAGCATGGCAAAATAACTACAATGTTGTTGATCCATCCTCAGTTTTCTCCTATCACAACCATTAAACTCTAACGGTTTTAAAATCACCACTGGCCTCATGGTTAAATCCTTCCTCTCCGGCAACTGAGTTAGGAAGGGTGCTTGTAAGTTTATTGACACCATCCAAAATGTAATTAATAACTTCACCATGCTCAAAGGGATATTCAATGTCTGCTTCTTTTTTACCCATCTACCAATAGGTGCCCTTCTTTGCAAACCATTGGAAAACCTCTGTGGTCTTTGTGGTTGTGCTTGAAATTCACTGCTCAACTGAGGGACTTTACAGATAATTGTATGTGTGGAGTAGAGATGAGTTAGCCATTAAAAAAATAATGTTAAACACTATTGCACACAGAGTGAGTCCATGCAACATATTATGTGACTTGTTATGCACATTTGTACTCCTGAACGTTAAGCCTGCCATAACAAAGGGGTTGAATACTTATGGACTCAAGACATTTCAGCTTTTCATTTGTTTAAAAAAAATAATGTAAAAACATAATTCCACTATGACATTATGGGGTGTTGTGTGTAGGCCAGTGAAAAACATCTAAATGTAATCAATTTTAAATGTAGGCTGTAACACCACAAAATGTGGAATAAGTCAAGGGGTGTGAATACTTTCTGAAGGCACTGTATTTCACACCTCATGCCGGATCAGATGGGGGGGACACATACTCTCTGAATAACATTGCACACAGACTCACCAGGGTGATTGGATATGGGGGTCTGGAATGCAATCTCATTATGCGAGAGCCCTGGAAGAGAATGGCAGGTAAATAAGACAACAATCCAGAGAATGGTGCTGTTTGTACTGCTCGTGCTAAATGAACAAAAAATGTATGTTGAATGGCATAAGTACAAACTCACATAATTTCTGGAAAATAGCTCTCATTTCACAAGACCATAATCTTTGTTACATGAAATCAATGTTAGCTTGTTGCTTTGTGGGAGACAACATATGTTAGGCTCAGATGTTGGCGGCAGCACCACTAGCTGTATACAAAGAGAGGGGGCCAACACAGCCACTCACAGTAGTGTGGGGTGTTGGGCATGGGTTGGTGGTGCTGCAGGTGCCCATTCTGGTGGTGAGGCACTGAGGGGGAGAAGTTCCCGTTTCTCAGCCAGCCTGAGGTGGCACCTGAAAGCAGAACAATCACCCGTTGCATCAGTCCATCAATATAGCAAGAAAAGACATAGCTTTGAACTAACCACAACTCAAAAATCACACTCGACACATATATAGGTTACAATCACAGGGGTGAGAGGAATTCTATAACTGACCGAGGAGGAATAAACCCGCTGGAGATGCAATGTGGTAATGCTGAAAAGCTTTTTTGAGAGAAGAAAAATGTTGAGAATGTCCAGGTTCTGAGAAGTTAATAGGGTTACTGTGAAAAGCAGCAGGGAGGAAATATGAAGGCTGTTATGGTATATGGAGGGCGGATGAATGTGAGTGCTACCTGTAATGGTTGCTTGTAAGTGCAGGTCATTTCTGTAATTGCTAATAGCATAGGCAGTGAGAGTTATATTTAGGCTGATGAATGCAGGTGCCCACTCCCTTTAAAGGTCAACTTGCCCTTGGAATCAACTTCTCTGGTTTTAAATGGCCTGTCGGGCATCAATACGAGTCAGAAACACACATTTGTGTCAAAATTGACTACAAAGTGGTAATATGCTCATTTTTGTCCTAAATTCAGTCTCGTACATAGACTCGTACTGAGTTTTGTAAATCAATTCGTCACGACTTGCTGGAGAGTTGGGGATATGGATTATGATCATGCCCACTTTCTCAGTGCACACTAACATGAGAGAAGCATCTGTGCTGACTGTGCTCAGCTGTGCGCTCTATCCAATCATAGAGCCAGAACCTCCAGACAGTGTGATGGACCTGGGCTGCGTTCAGTACTTGTTTACGTTCTGGCATATTCAATTGAATGGAAACGGTGCTGTACTGAACGACCAGTTGGAAAACTGGGAGGGGTTGGGTTGTGGAACGCCGTCAGCGTGGCCACTGCCCTTTAAATACATCACTTATTGCCTCAAGCCACGCCCACCAAACGGGAGCAAACATACATCAAAGTCTGTTGTAGAACGTGCAAGAACGGTTTGGGAAAACGCGTCGTTCAGCACAAACCGTTCCGCAACATAGTAAACGTTCAAGCAAACTGAACGCATCCCTGGACCCGGTTTCCCAAAAACATCTTATGGCTAAGTTCATCATTAGAACCTTAGTAGCGGCATCATTAAATCTCTGTGGTGTTTCCCAAAACCAGCGTAACTAAAGCTGCACTTGTTATTTATCGACTGCCTCAGACCACTCGTAGAACAGCTAAGTGCGTTGTTAGATAAAGATCGCCGCTAAACATAAAATCAAGAGGTTTGTCTGACTGTGAAGGCTGATAACTTTTGACTACAAAGTTGCCAAAGTCTTTACAATGGTTACAAAAAAAGTGAAGGATGACTAGGCTACACGGGCCTATAATATATTTTTATATATTTCAATCACTTTCATGTTCAATCAATTGAGCACTATTGTGCCAATAGGCTACTGTCAAATTTCTTGCCTCAAAATATTTATTGGGTAGCCTTGAATAATAAGCCACCTTGATATTTACAGCCATAGGTGATAGCGCTCTAGAAACTGATCCGTCATCATTATTGTGAAGCAATTATAATGTTAAAAGGTAAGATTTGAATGAATAAAGCTGATCCGAGAGCAGTGATGGTTCTATTTTCTAAGTATCTAACAACGCACTTAAAGAACGTTCTCTGCATGGTGTTTTGGGAAATGCACGTTACATCTTCGGCCATTGTAGGAACAATGCATCGTTAACACAAGTGATGGCCCATATACACATCATGACATATTTAATTTAAGCAATAAGACACGAGGGGGTGTGCTATACAGCCAATATATTTTTCCACCAACTGTTGTGTCGTCAGCGAACTTAATGATGGCGTTGGAGTCGTGTTTGGCCACGCAGTCGTGGGTGAACAGGGAGTACAGGAGGGGCCCCGGTGTTGAGGATCAGTGTGGCAGGCATTGTCGCCTACCCTTACCACCTGGGGACGGCCCGCCAGGAAGTCCATGATCGAGTTTCACAAGGTGTTTAGTCCCAGGATCATTAGCTTAGTGATGAGCTTTGAGGGCACTATGGTGTTGAACGCTGAGCTGTTGTCAATGAACAGCATTCTCACATTGGTGTTCATTTTGTCCAATTGGGAAAGGGCAATGTGGAGTGCGATAGCGATTGCGTCATCTGTGGATGCCTTTTGCAGTGGGTCTAGGGTTTCCGGGATGATTGTGTTGATATGAGCCATGACCAGCATTTCAAAGCACTTCATGGCTCCCGACGTGAGTGCTACAGGGCAGTAGGTATTTAGGCAGGTTACCTTCGTTTTCTTAGGCACAGGGACTATGGTGGTCTGCTTGAAACATGTAGGTATTACAGACTTGGTCAGGAAGTGGTTGAAAATGTCAGCGAAGACACTTGCCAGTTGGTCCCCTCTGTATACACATCCTGGTAATTCATCTGGCCCCATGGCCTTGTGAATGTTGACTTGTTTAAAGGTCTTGCTCACATCAACTATGGAGCGCGTTATCACACATTCGTCTGGAACAGCTGGTGCTCTCATGCATGCTTGCCTCGAAGTGATCATAAAAGACATTTAGCTCATCTGGTAGGCTTGCTTCGCTGGGCAGCTCGCGGCTGGGTTTCCCTTTGTGATCCGTAATACTTTGCAAGCCTTGCCACATCTGACGAGGGTGAGGGAGAGCTTTGTATGCATCTCTGTGTGTGAAGTAAAGGTGTTCTAGAGTTTATTTTCCTCTGGTTGCACATGCTGGTAGAAATTAGGTACGTCTGCCTGCATTAAAGTCCCCAGTGCATTTTCTTGTTTACTTATGGACTTATACAGCTCGTTGAGTGCGGTCTTAGCGCCAGTATCGGTTTTGTGGTGGTAAATAGACAGCTATAAATAATATAAATTTAACTCTTAGTAGATAAGTGTGGCCTACAGCTCATCATGAGGTACAATTCCTCAGACGAGCAATACCTCGAAGACTTCTTTAATATTAGACATCATGCACCAGCTGTTATTGACAAATAGACCCCCCACCCCTTGTCTTACCAGTCGTGGCTGCTCTGTCCTGCCGATGCACGGAAAACCCAGCCAGCTCTATATTAGTCAAGACGTTGTTCAGCCACAACTTGGTGAAACATAAGATATTACAGTTTTCATGTCCCGTTGATAGGATAGTCTCAATCATAGATCCTCCAGTTTATTTTCCAGTGATTGCACATTGGCCAATAGAACAGATGGTAAAGGCAGTTTACCCACTTGCCAACAAATTCTCACAAGGCACCCCGACCTCTGCCCCCTGTATTTCCATCTTTTCTTCACACGAATGATGGGAATTTGGGCCTGGTCTTGGGGAAGCAGTATATCCTTCCTGTCAGATTCATTAAAGAAAAGTATTGTACCTGGTATTGTATTCAATTTGGAGGGCTGAGTGTGGGTGCTTACTGTGATGGTATGTGGCACTCTGTGCCAGGGGATAGCCGTTCTGCTGTGAGCTCTGTCCCTGTGCTGGGCCTGGCCCTGAGGATAGCTGCCGCAGACCTTCACTGATATGGCTCCCTGACAGAAGGCTACTGGACTGGGCTATAGGGACAGAAGCAGGACGGGCCAGGGTGGGTGGGTATGGAAAACAATAAGCACACACAGCCAAACACAAACACACATACATACACCACGATACAGACACACACACAAACAAAAGTGATCAGGAATGACACATCTGAAAAACTTCTCAGCATGACCTTGACTTGGGGTACGAGGGATGCACTGTGTCCTGTATTTATGTCAGAAGCTTATTCACCACAAAATGAAACTTTACATTTAAAGGGAGTAATGAACTACAAGACAGGGGAGGGTTAAACACAACACAGTGTCTCACTTGAAGCTCCAGCAGCAAGGCTGGAGAAGGCAGAGGTGGAGGCTGAGCTGCTGCCCTCGGGGGAAGTGAGCAGGGCCGGGCTGCTGAAATCCTGGGGACCCCCCGGTCTGGAGGGTTGGTGCTGGATGGTCTGATGGTGGCTGTCCGTGCCGGAGTGAGATGGCTGGTTCTCAAATTCATACTCATCTTTGACCATGAGTGTGCCTGGTAGGGCAGGTAGGGTGAGAGGGTTGAGGTTTTGGGGAACTTCACTTTAATCCTCCATTGTGAACTTCAAATTACTAGTGCAGAGCGAGAGCCTCTCTTACCTGAGCTTGAAAGAGTCAGTCCTGAAAGGTCTGTGAAGAGAAGTAGGACACAAATGAGATCCAACTTAGAATTCAAAGGAAAAGTCAGAGGGGCTAAACAACAGTATTCAAGAGAGGAGAAAATAAATCCCACTCACCAATCCCTGGTGATACCACCCTCTCGTAGTGGTATGGGTTAACACACACGTTGTCAGCTTTGAGGTCAAAAGCAAACTGGCAGTATTTCACATGCTTCAGTTCATTTTTGTGCAGGTCAGGCCACCGCCACAGTCTTGCATAGATCACATGGGGGAAGCCTTTACGCCCCGCAACCTGAGCAGAGATGAGAAGACAAGAGTTATGAACATAGTACAGCAGTCTTGTAATGCAAGTGTAATATCTCCTCTCTATCACCAAGGTGGAACTCATTATGCACCAAAGGGACTGAAACAGTGAGGGACGATCAGAACTTGTCCAATAAGAAACGCTCTTTTTCATTTTAAGTTGCAAAATGTTTTACTTCGGGATGCCCTAATGAATGACCAAGCTACCCCATTACCTGCAGGCGTCCATCCAGGGTGCGCTGTATGGTGACACACTTGCTGGGATGAGCTCCGTTGGTGGTGATGGCTGTGATTAAAGAATCTAGCTCATCTTTCTTCTCCTTCAGTTTCTTAACAAGGCTCTCAATGGCTCGCTTGGCGAAGGTCTCGCTCTCTCCACCCTGTCTGTGGCACATCAGGCTATGCACGATGCTCAGACAAGCGTCATTGCTTGTGGGGGTGTTTGTGATCGACATCTTGCTCACCGTTCCAGTCTCTATAACTTGGAGTTCAATCTTAAGGAGGCTTCCAGTTCAGTCGTCACTCCAGATCAATGAGTCAAAAACACATTTTCTGAAACCTTTTGCCAGGGTTAGAATGGAATGTGTTCCCTCTTCACTCTACAGGTGGGGTGTACAGGACAGGCTGCAGTGAGGGAGCAAGAAAATAACGTTAGAGCACTACCGTACTATCAATGCATAGAAGCATTGACTGGCAGCAAATTAATAATGCCACCATGTTTAGTTAGCTAGCAAGCAAACGTTAGCACCACAAACTTAGCTAGCTACTTTCCTACACAACCTTAGCTAGGTAGTTTCAAAAATATTACTTACAAAAGCTAACTATTTTGCATAAAATTCCTCGTTTTAACGTTAGCTAACGCAAATACCCAGCTTACTGGCTAAATAGCTATGGTTAACGTTTACATATGTAACAGCATAATACGCTAACTAGCTAGCTAGCTACAGTAGTAGGCTCGCTTAAAATCAAAAAACGACGTGCCCCGTGTGGATAAGTTGTAGCTAATAGTCAGTGTAGCTGAAATTACCATTTCAAAAAAAAAATGCTAATACTTTCTCGTAGCAAACCTAAAATGTTATTATCGTTGAACTAGTTAGCTTGCTCGCCGACAAAAAAAACAGTGTTCTTTGAATCGAAGTTCGAGCCAATACTTGACTATCTTCTAATTCTGAGATATGGTGCGACTCTGATGTTTCTCAATTGTGCCAGTGGCGAAACAAGACAAACAATGGTCGCAATATACTGACTGGTAAACAATGCTAAAGCGCTAGCTACGAAAATAAACAATTCCCTCTCTCCCTGCAACGCCCTCGCGACTCCAGTGCAAATGTGCAATGGGGTGCATTGCTCCACTGCTACTCATGTCAGCAGGGGGAGCATGTTCAGAGAACCAGGCTGGGCAGCAAAAAACATGGCCCTAGGGCTGATAAGGTTCCGTTTTGATTTCTTATCGGTGTGTTCATTCTGTTTTCCATTCATGACACACACATGTAATTTATACAATATTAATGTAATTTTCACCTGCAGCTGTCCTACAAACTCATGTAGAAGTGTTCATAAGTCCCATAAATTTGGTCTGAGTAACCAAGATGTGCCTTCATGAGTCAATCTCTGCTCCTGGTTTATAACCTACAAGTGTAATTAGTTTCCAAGTAAATGTACCATATACCTATGTGCTTATCCAACATTCTGGAGATTTCATCTGGCATTTCATTCAACAACACCATATGCCAACCGTGTCTTCGTGCTGCAAAACAAATAAAGTTTATTTTTCCTCAAAATAATTAATTTCCACAGGATGCAGTAAGTCTACTGAACTTTCACATGCACATCAAATTTACTAAATAAATAACCATCACCTTTCAAGTCATGAATAAATACTCTGAAATAATATCTGTAACAGCTCAATAACTATTAGGTACAGTATACAGTATAGTTTTGATTAACAAATGCATGGCAGTGAAAAGCAAATATTGACTGAGAACCAAGTCCAGTTGGTTTAAAAGTTCAGCGTGATTCCATAGAGGTTGTCTATCCTTCAGTCTGCTGACAGCAGAAGAGGAGTGGTGATGTGACATGTTTTTTTTCCATCTGTACTGCAGGCAACGCCATGATAAGGGCCCCAGAGTATCCATGCCAGAGAAGGGAAGTGGGAGTGTTTGTGGCCAGGCAGTGGTGAATAGAGAGAGTCTGGCCAGTAAACAGAGGCTGGCTGGGGGGTGTATTGAATGTTCCATAGAGATTGTTGGTGTTGGGGCCCAGGAATCTGACAGCACACTCTCCCTACTGCTCTCCACTTGGAATGGTTTCTCATCCTGAGTGATGGTCTACACGTCTCCAGGCCCTAACACCTCCTTATCACCAATGCTTGCATTGCATGTGGCTCTAGAAGGATGTGTGATGGTGGGGTGGTAGAGGGTGTGAGTTGGACTGAGGCAGATAGATTAGCCCAATAATAAGTGGGCAGAAATTATTTAAAACATTCATTTGGTTCCATGGACATGGACAGTACATTATGTATTCAGGAAAAATATTTTTTTTTCTGGCAAACTTAATCTAAGGCTTTGTACATCATCTGTACCTTTTTGCTTCTGCTTTCTCCAAATGTAGAGGTTTGACATTTTGCAGAGACATAAAGTCATCTGCAATAAAAAAAAAATACAAAATAAAAAGCCATAACACCTTCTAAATTGTTCACCCTTTGATTTCACATTCTCTGACCTGATATGACACTCCTCTTGAAAGGTTTTAATATATATTTTTTAATTAAAAAATATATATATATTTTTATACCAAATACAAACAACCACTTACAGATGCACACAAACAACGACTAAATCTCTACTGCCCAGACCCACATGCTCACATCTCCATCCCTAGTGTCTGCGTTATTGTTGCCACATGGCCTTAAATTGAACCAATTCACTTTTCTCGTTTGCCCTTGCTATTTCAATATTTCCATAATAAATCATTTGATTTTTCCATTGTGTTAATGATGGTGGATTAATTGATTTACACGTTTTTTTATTTAATCAAATTCAAGATGAGTGATGAGAGGAGAATCGTCCAGGCCATTGGGTATCTCAATACACCTCCATATGCCATGTCTTGAAATATGCAGACAGATTAAAAGTACATTTACATTGTAATACTTCAGACACCCAACTTTCTAGCTCCGCTCACAATTTCTGGACATTATAGCATAACCCAGATAGAATGGATTATTGAATCATTGTTAATTGTACACTTCAGACCTGACTCTGCCGTTATGCTGTGGAATTTGTGAAATTTGTCTATTCTATAATAACATTCTATATTCAAGGTTGCTCTGATGTCCAAAATATTTCAAATCGGCATTTTGTGATATATAACTTTTAAATTGTATGTATTTGAAACTATACATTGGTCAGTCCAAAATTACTTTTTGAATTCTGTCATGGAAATAAATGTTTTTCCGGTTACCAAGTCATTTCCAGTTTATATGCCTTTGGTTTTCCATGTGGACCAATTTATCAGTGAATTCAGAAAATCATATCCACGATTATTACATAATGTTAATTTCCTTCCATATTGTTATAGTGTTCTTAACTATGAAGTTGTTAATGTTCTTAGCTTTATCCTTAGAAAATAGACAAGTAAACAGATTCTGGGGATGAGCATGCTCATCTTCAATATGCACCCATTGTTCCTCTTTAGTGCATTTAACGATATGCGGCAAGTGAAAGCCTTGCTTTGCGAGTTAATACAATATTCCAAGTCTGGAAGGTTAAAAACCACCCTTAGACTTAGGTAGATGTAAAAACCTACCTTTTTATTCTATGAATTTATTAGCCCATATAAAGTATGTTATGACCGAGTGTACTTTTTTAAAGAATGTCTCCGGTCGGGTAATTGGTATTACCGAAAAGAAATATCAAAACTTTTGGAGCAATGCCATTCTTGAAAGGTTTTTCATATGGCAGTTGCATTGATCAATACCATGTTGCACAATGCCACTCTATTCAAATCTATGCAAGATTAACTTCTGTAGTGAACATGTATTCTTGGCTTTCTCCACAGGCATTGGAAAAAGACGACCTCAAACAAAGTTGCATTCCCATAATACATTTCTGGAACACATGTGTTTCTATAATACATTTCATTTCACATTTTATGACATCTCGTCCATCATGGAAGCACTCATATTTGAAATATCAAACACCATTCATCCTGCACTCTTTTAGAATGAGCATCTGTCTTTGCATGTAGAATATACGGTTATATTTATGTAACAGCATGTATATATACTGGGCATGCAGGAGTGATCTGTTTTGTTTTTCTGTCATTTAAACCAAGAGAGTTTTGTGTATATCTGACAGTACATACCAACAAATCGTCACGATTAAAGTCAAATGTAAGATGACAAACATATACAAACTATAAAGAACAGCATAATATTCACATTCAAATCTTTTTTGTGTTTCTCTTTTGTTTTTACAAAATCACATTGTATTGCTGGCATTGTAAAATAGCATTTTATATAATCTCCATATACTAACAAATGTACTTTCACAAATGACAAATTTCCATCATATAATGCACCCTTTTGCTCTGTCATCTTTCTATTTACTCCTCCCTGTTTATCTTTATCTTAAAATGTAGTTGAAGCTGCGTGTTCATTAGATACTGTAAATATAAATTATTCATGCCCTACTATATATCAGTTACTAGCGCACAAAGCAAGTATCCTTGATGCTTGTGGAAATGGATGTGTTATTTTCAAATCGGCACTTTTGATCTGGATTTCTTCTTTGATAGTGAAATTGAGGACCACTCAGTCTATGCTAATCCAAAGTCTCTATAATTCTCTCCTGCACCTTTAGTCAGTTCTATGACTATCTACAGCCGCACTCTGCCACCACCATGCCCTCGTACTTGTGCATGTAGGTGACCACTCCTCCATCCTCGTAAAGGAGTGAGATGGGCTCTAGCTTGGTGGGAACACAGCAGGCTGGTGACACCTTCTGTGGAATCTTACTGCTCAGCCGAGTCTGGACAATGGCATGCTTGGTAGGCGAGACCTCAGAGGTCATAGGGTAGCTGCATACACCATTGCACTCGTAGGCTTCATAGCCCATGGGCTGTATGACCCAGGTATCCCAGCCAATGTCCTTAAACTCCACATAGAGAGGGATCTTCTTACAGGGATCACCCTTGGCGTTGCGGCGGATTCGAGGAGGAGTGTCGTAATAGAGGTTGGAGTGCAGTTGCATGAGAGTCTCCTCATCCAGCTCCACTCCATCCGTGTTCCTAGCATCGCTCCCAGCCTGGTCCCCCCGGTTCCCGTGTGGACTCAGCTCCAGGTCAGCCGGCACATCGTTCTCATGTTCCATCATCCGGTTGAGCTCCCCCTTGTCCTCCTCACGATGGTCTCTGCTTTGATCATCTGAGAAGACAATCACCACTGGCTTGTGTTTCTCATCCAAGCCCATGTCAACATACACATCGACCAACTCTTTCTTTCCAGCCTCTTTTCTGACTTCCTGGCGGGTCTTCCCACCTTTGCACCTCAGACTTGCAATGTGGACCTCCAGTCGGTGGGTGGAGCTCTCTGCCTTCCGCCAAAGGTTGACCTGATTGGTCAGGTCGAAGGTGACCCAGACATCTTCTTTACCATAGACGTGCCGTGTTGCCAGCTCCTCCATTTCCTCAATTTCATCTGTCTCCTGCTCATTCCTTCTTCTGTCCCTCCCCTCTTCTTTCCTCCAGTGCCCCCCCTCATGTATCTTGTAAACGGTCACCTTGCGGTTAAGGCCGGCGTAGTGTCTGCGGTCCTTCTGGACCAGGGTGTAAAGGCGAAGCTCGGCGGTGAGGATGTGCTCGTGGTGGGGGATGGAGATGTTGAACAGCAGGGGGTGTCTCCTCACGCCCCTGACCGTCACACTGTAGGGGGAGGAATCTGGAATTAAAATATCAACGAAGGTCTGAATTGGGTTTAGACTTCAATTGGATTTAATCAATTTGAAATGAAATAATGCATCAATAATAAGGGTTTCATTTTAGCTCTTTTGTTAATGGTTAGATTTTATTGCAATCATATCATCTGACTTCAAGAAGAGGAAATAATAAGCAACTGTTAAACCAATTTCAATTCAATAAAAGTTTCTTTAAGGGCAAATAAAATGTTTTATTCTTGTCAATTTAGGGCTAAAGTTCATAAAACTTGCTTTAAAGTCAATCTCAGTTAACCTGAGCACAAAACAAAAAGTGATTTACAGTTACAGTCGAATATTAACTCCTCTAAAAGAAAACAAACAGCTGTGTATACCTTTTGACATACTAAGTTGTATTAGTCAATATATTGTATAATGATATATTTCTCAAATTAAACAAAACTCATTTGAGTGGCTTTTCATGTTAGCTCAATTAACAATTAATAATATCAAAAGATACATTTTCAGGATGATAAAAATAAGGGAAAAAAAAATGTCTTCAGACAAATAGAAGTAAGTGTTCTACCTTCATTCTTGAAACTACGCACTATGTTGGCAGAGGGCACCGCTGTGTGATCGTTGGCAAAGCGGTTGTACAGTTCCAGCATGTATTCTGGTGGCTCTTTACGGGTGGCACGGGGCCTTGCTCGGGCCTCCAGCTCTGTGAGGTTCAACGTAGACAGAAACTGACCCAGAGAATCCTGCATGTCCAGCTCTACATCCTGATCCTGCTCCAACATGGACGTATCCACCAGACCCCTGGCCCCAGGGCCCAGTCGAGGCTCCTCAGGGGACATGATGGGACTGCCCTGGCTCCAACCAGGCAGTAGCAGGGGTAGGAGGCTAAGAGAGTAGATGTATCCGAGTATGGAGAACACCGGAGCGACCATGACTGAATGACTCAAGGGCAGGTTCAGGTCCAAAGGATGAGTATCAAATATGGAAATATGAAAGGATCCTTAGCAGAGGACACCTGCGGAACAGTTCCCCCCTATCCAGCTGCAGTTTGTCTCAGTTGGGGCTGAAAGGGTAGTGTGTGGGTCGAGGGAAAACAGCTTTGTCCTTGTTGATCTTGTGATCGGGTGCAGAGGGCAGGGTGAGATGTGTTGTCCACCCCACTGTGCTGACATGTTTGGAGATGTCACTAGGGCTCTGCTCGCCCCCTGCCTCTCTCCGGGCCCGCCAGCCTGCTGACGACCTCTAACTCCAACTCCACTCATCTTCTATGTACTACTTTCTATGCATGCTTTTCTCTGGCTGTTCGCAGGCCACTGCTGAGGGGAGACTTGCCTTGTACACATCATTTTCTGCTTGAATTATCTTTTATGTAGAATCCACCCGAGAACATGTTGCTTAATGCTTGTAGGCACTAGAGTGAGGGCACTAGATATCAGCATACATGCATTTTCAGAGTAACCTCTGAAAAGTGAGTCAGAACCACTGTCATTGACAAGCTAATGCAGTGCTACAGGTGTTCCACAAGAGGTCAGAGTACATCGATCCATGACAGTGCTTTCCTTTGTTGAGTTCACTATATAGGGAAAGCGAGATACCTCATTAGTTGTACAACTGAATGCCTTCAAGTGAAATGTGTCTTCTGCATTTAACCCAACCCTTCTGAATAAGAGAGGTGCAGGGGGCTGCCTTAATTGATCAACATCCATGTCTTCAGCACCCAGGGAACAGTTAAATGCCTTGCTCAAGGGCAGAAATAAATATTTATACCTTGTCAGCTCGGGGATTTGATCCAGCAACCTTCCGGTTACTGGCCCAACACTCTAACCGCGAGGCTATCTGACACCCAATAGTACATTGGTTAGAACAATATGCTTATCAGTAGTTCTAATATTCAACAATGAATTTCAATACATTTCCTGATTAGATGTTTCAGCGACATTTATTGATTAGATGAAAAATAAATTAATTTAATAAGCATACTCTAAAATCTGCAAGACCAATTACAAAGCTTTGATATCTCTTGGTGAGGTATTATTGATTGATTGACATCTCACAGCTGATTTTAATGAAGCCCTCTGCGCTACCTAATGACAGCCTCTGGGCAGACTGAGTAGTGCTTAAGGCTTTGATATACTTTTACAGTAGGGGAGAGTGGGGTAGGCTTACGTTTAGCAAAAACATTTATTCAGCATCACTTCATCAAGGGAAATAGAGTAGTATTCATAACAACGATATGTAAGTGAAAATCAAAGAGGGGCTATGCGTTCAATGGAAAATAATGAACGACGTGGAGGTGTGTTCGACGCGCTAGCTGAGTGGCACTGACCTTCCACTTAGTTTAATTATTTTCCAGAGAACGCATAGAACACCGAGTTGATTATCCCTTTTATACCACGACTATAATTTAACACATTTGCCTCTAGAAATGTGTTAATTTGCCGGAAGAAATGTGTTCAACATCCACTGCAGTAGCCAGTAAGTTTACTAGAAAGCTGCGGTAGTTACCGTGGTAACCAAACAAACAGACTTGTTAGTTTCGTTAACCCAACCCTCAGTCCCAGTTTGCCATCATGAAAATCGAATTTAACAATGCCAATAATGTTTTCAATTCGACTTTTGCTTTCAAAAGGAGCTCAAACATAGAACATGTAAGAATTGAATTCCACCATGCAAATATACTGTGCGTTATAGGGAAATAATACGCGCTCTAGAATGCCAATCAGAAACAAGTATTCAACAGAGGAGGAAGGGACGCGCTACAAAGGTACACAATAGTACATTTTGGTAGATAGAAGGTGCTCTTTGGTAAAAGGGGTAAATTGGTCATCAAAAAGAAAGGAGGACCAAGGCACTTTTCATGTAATTAATTAAAATGCCTTTATTGGTATGTCATGTTCAATAGAAACAAAACAGTTTAAAAAAATTGTTTCTATTGAACATGCCATACCAATAAAGGCATTTTAATTAATTATATGAAGAGTGCCTTGGTCCTCCTTTTTAATGCCATGGTATATTTAAGCAATCAGGCCCGAGGAGGTGTGGTATATGGCCAAGATGCCAAGGCTAAGGGCTATTCTTATGCACGATGCAAGTGCATGGATGCCTGGATACAGTATTTATACCACAAACCCCTGATGTGCCTTTACTGCTATTATAAACTGGTTACCTACTTAATTAGAGCAGTAAACATAAATGTTTTGTCATAGCCGTGGTATACGTTCTGATAAATGTAGTTATGGACTGAGTGGATCGAGTCATGAATGCTGATTGCAGGGTTCGTACAGACATTGGCAAGTCAAACGTTCAAGTACTTTTTCAAGCATTAATATTTATTTTAAAGGGCCATCAATTTGTCATAGTTAATATTATGCAATTGTTTGTAGTCGCCACCAGATGGCAGTATATCGCCACATCATCGTAAAAAATAACTAATTTAATATTCATCACTACGTTGTTTCACTACTTATTTACTACATACATGAGTGGTGAAGTCAGTACTGATGATTTTGTCATTTGAGCAAAGTAGTGATGAGTAGAGTTTTGGGACATGCCGCCTACTGGTTGGTACACAACTTTCCTATTCGCATTACTACACAATTCCAGCTTATTAATGACTGTGTTTTACTGGCCATTTGGGAATCTACTACTTAATAGCTACGAAAACGCGAATTGATTCCGACTGGCAGCTTTGGTGAGGAAAACAGCACCTGAACGGCCGCCAGAACTGCAGGAGCACGGATGCCACTTAATAAAGCGGTATATCGCAGGCGCTCCGTGCATGAGGTGATTGGCAAAACAGCTCTGGGTGTTATTGTAGAGAAAAAGTATCATGATGTAGAACTGGCGCTAGCATAGTATGCAGCGTTACGCCTTCCCCCCTTCATGTGGCTCTTCAGGGCCGACTCACCCATGTAATGTCAGTCTGAAGCATTTTCTGAAGCATTTTTTGCACCTTACACGGTGTGTGTTGGTTGGGTCCAGTGATGTAGAGGGAAAAAGTTGGTTAAACTATACTGAACGGAAATATAAAACGCAACATGTGAAGGTTAGGTTTAAAATCTGATTAGAAGATTATTGTTTTTTTTTTAAATAGGCAGGGTTTATGATTTTGTGGCTATGGTAACTAATGACGACCATGGATGATGGTAGCTGGGTCATTCCTTGCGTACGGTGCTTTTTCTGTCCCCAGTGTAAAATGTGGATTCGAAAAGGCTTTAAATATAAGGTTAGGTGTGCTTTACCTTAATAACAGTCAAATATAGATCCTGAAAGGGAATTTTACGCATTTTTAACACTTTTTGTCAGTGGATGTAGGCGTTTTTGCCATGTCCCCGGGTGTTATGTATCAACTTCCACAATAAATATAAGCCATAAAATAATTACAATTTTAAAAATGGTTCTCATTATTTTATAGTCCTATTTTTTGATTATTGTATGTGTGGCCCTGACACTACTTTCCACCCTGTTAGTTTGATGTAATTCTCCATTTAAGAAAACAACCCCTTCCTACAATGGCCCCACATTCATGAAGTGTCATAGGCTAAACTATAGAATTAGTTTTTTATTTTTTTAAATGGTAAAATACATTTGATAGAGAAGTTAAAATCCTGTTCAAGTGTTCACTATTATGCTCGCTCAACCTTGCTCACTCACAGAGCTATGGCTAATTTAGGCAAACAATTCCACCCTGTTAGGTTCCACCCTGTTATGATTATGCACCTAACAAATTGGAAAATGCCCCCCAAAAATGTTTAGGTGCCTGAGCTTGACCAATATGTTTTTCCTGAAAGTCAAACATGCCCTTTTTCTGATGGAATACATGTTTTTTTAAATGGTCCACATTGTAGGAATGACCCAGCTATGACGTAGACTACCTCATGTTAAGGTTTTTCCGCTTCTTCTCTTGGGTTTAAGAGGTGCAGCCAGCTACTGTACGTTGTGATCAACACTTTTTTCAAGTGGGTGAGGCGGTTTAGGGAGTTGCATTTATTACTAGAAAGGGACCGTTTGTATTGCCTTAAATATATGTGCCTTCTAAAAGTTTAATAAACATTGCTTTGTGCCTTGTAATTCCGTTATGAAAAACCCACATATCTTTAAGATATTTTCCGATTTTTAAAGAAAGTTCACAGAAGTAACAAGTAAAGGTAGACCTACAAATTAGTTATAGTGTTTTTAATGATATCAAGCTTGTTTTTGAATTATTAACTGATTAAAACCTGTAATTCTGTTATTTGGCTCTTCGCGCTCTAGCGGCTCCTTGTGGCGGGCCGAATACCTACAGGCTGACCCCGCCACCGGGGTTGTGGCTGGCTTCCTGGCTAAACTGCCGGGTGTTAATAAGGATCTGCCCCCTTTTTTTTCACCCCAAAATTACAGAACCAAATCAAACTGCCTGTAGCACAAGCCTTGAAGAAAGGATATGCATATTCTTGGTAACATTTGAACGGAAACACTTTGAAGTTTGTGGAAATGTGAAAGGAATGTCGGAGAATAAAACATAATAGATCTGGTAGAAGATAATACAAAGAAAAAAACAAACCTGTTTTTTGTACCTTCATCTTTGAAATGCAAGAGAAAGGCCATAATGTATTATTCCAGCCCAGGTGTAATTTACATTTTTCCAAATGCACATAGTATTGCCTCTGCATGGTAAGTCAAGACTGGGTCATTGCTCTTTCCCTGTAGATGTAGCCCTTTTACAGATGTTGAACTCTATTGGCAGACGAAAGTTCCTATAGAGCACAGTGAAAAGCTGTTTTGTTGTTCTGTTGAACTGAATTTTAAAAATTGCAGCAGAATGCCACCTCTATCAAGGTTCGCAGTTGAACCAGAGATGAAGTGCAAACGCCCTTGCTTCTCTGAATAAAATAAAAAGCTGGTTTAAAAATACAATAATATTCTTTGGTGAATAAGCACATCAAGTCATTCTAAGTGATAAAAACTAGTCATACATTTTTTTCCATGGTTCTACCAAAATGCACAAAGGGTTGTTCCATCTTCACTCTCAGATGTAGAGGTTTTTGTTTGTAGATGAAAGCCTTGCTTTTTTGATGAGCAGATGTTGTGATATAACAGTAAGATAGTATTAGTAGTATTTGCTGTAGCTAGTTCTGTTTTGATTCCTTCGATCCAATGCTACTGGCTGTTGATATTGCTGATGACAAAAGTGCAATTTTCTTATTATGGAAGTGAATCATTTTCATAGTGGCTGGCTATTTTCCTTCAGAATACCATCTTTGGCAGAATTGCAGAACATTTATTATCTAGGGTCACTCTGCTTCTGTTCTCGAATGCTGCCTATCCGAGGTGGTACAATGGTAATTCAGTGATATGTATTGTGTCTAAAGGAGGACACCATTTAAAAAAGTTAAACCACTTTCAGAATCACTTTGCCAACTAAAGTACTGTACATTTCAGTGCAATCATACATTTTTCTCTTTACTTAAACTATTAAAATGTTTATGACCATAGTCCAGCAGTTCTTAAGCTTTTTCAGCCTGTGACCCAAATGAGAAATTCAGTGTTTTCCTGCAACTCAAGCTCATGAAAACATGCCCCCTTTTTGGCAACCTGAGTGAGATTTGGTTGGTGGGACCCCAACCTTGCAGGTAAAACATTTTAGTCGCCAACCTCCTGACAGTGGAGAGAATATTTTTTGTTTTAAAATTAATTTCCTGCAATTCTACACATTTTGCCATGACGTGTGCTATGATATCTAAGTGATAGTGACTAACAAAATCATTCGGGGCCCCCTTGAGGTCAGGGCCCCTGGGCACATGCTCTGCATGCCCGGTCGATATACGGCCAGATTTACTACAAGTTTAGATAGCTGGCTAGACTCATTTACCAATCTAAAAATTGTTAGCTGACTTGGCTAATTGAGTGACTGTCAGTGACATAGCAAGAGAAAAACCCCTGATGCACAACCACATTTCGACCCATACTTTATGCACAACCACGAACCATACTTTGAAGGTGCAATCTGCAGTTGCTACATCCATTTTTGGACCTATAAATTAATGGTGATATGTACCCATTTATTATTGAAGAAAATAACTTATAAATGCCTCGAGCTTAGTTCAACTGTTGGTAAAAACTTCCCTTGACACCCAGCGTCATAACACGTTATGATATGATCATAACTGTCAGGATTTGGCCAGGGTTGTTCCGGGTTTTGGTCAGTAGATGTCCCCATTGTGCTTTTTGTCCCTATGTTTTTCCCTTGATCCCCATTATTATTTGCACCTGTGTCTCGTTTCCCCTGATTGTATTTAAACCCTTTGTTTCCCTCAGTTCTGTGCTCTGTGTTTGTATGTTAGCACCCTGCCCTAGTGTTCTGTGTGCTCTTGTCGATTCCGGGTGAAGTTCTTGTGGTATTCTGTTTTTGTTTATTTTTGGTGAGTTTCTTTTGAGGTCTTTTTGTGTTTTTCCTTCCACCTTTTGGATTTGCCATTTTTTGTATTTTAGGATTTTTTCTTTATTAAATTACACCGTCTTAAGTACTGCTGTGTCTGCCTCATCTTCTGGGTTCTGCTGTCTATTCGTGGCTCAGTTGGTTAAGTGACTGTTTCTCACTCCGGAGACCCAGGTTCGAAACCGGGTCCTGACAGAAACACAGAGCCAAAAATGAACCCAGAGGCAGCCAGTTCCCAGGACCTTTTGCCACGCTGTCCCACCACCAGGAGACTGTCCAACGCCACGAAGCCGTCCTGGTTCAGCAAGAGGCCTTAATGGCTAGACATTCTCATCTTCTGTCGGAGATGCTGACTTCCATTAAGCAAATATCTGATCGACTTACCCCGGCAACAGTTTCCGTCCCAGTACCTCAGGTTCACGTACCCATGGCAGTTAACCCCCTGGCTGAACCTCGTCTTCCACCTCCCCAACGGTTCTCAGGTGATCCAAGTGCTTGTAAAGGCTTTCTCACTCAATGTTCTCTCTCCTTTGAGCTGCAACCCTCGTCGTTTCCCACCGACCGGTCTAAGATCGCATATATCATTACCCTGCTGTCGGAAAAAGCCCTGGCCTGGGCTACTGCTGTGTGGGATGCCCATAGTTCCTGCTGTGCCAGCTACTCTGCCTTTGCTGAGGAATTCAAACGAGTGTTTCAAGGCCCAAGCAGTGGTTCTGACTCAGCCAAACAGCTCCTGACTCTCCATCAAGGTTGGCGCAGCGTGACGGACTATGCCATCCAGTTCCGCACGGTGGCAGCAGCGAGTGGCTGGAACAACGAGGCGCTCACGGTGTGCTTTCTGAAGGGCCTTTCCGACACTATCCAAGATGAACTGGCCACTCGGGAACCACCGGACAATCTCGAGTCCCTGATCAAGTTGGCCTCACGCATTGACCAGCGTCTGAGAGAGAGAGAACTCAACCGTAGACCTCTAGCCCCTATCAGTCCCAGCTCCGAGTCCCCACCTTTATCATCGCTGGCTCCACCGGAACCCATGCAGATTGGACGCATCTCCCAGGCTGAGAGAGACCGCCGGATGAGGGAGCGACGCTGTCTATATTGCGGCAAACCGGGCCATTTCCGTTCCACGTGTCCCGGGCTCCAGGGAAACGCTCTGTCCCGTACAGACCGGGGGAACTGTAACGGGAAACATAACCTCCTCCCATCCGTCCAACTCCCGTCTGCTCATTCCAGTCACCCTCTCCTGGGACAACCACAAGCTTCACCTTCAAGCCTTGGTAGACTCTGGAGCCGCAGGTAACTTCATGGATGGTGTCTGGGCGAAGGAGAATGGCGTTCCCTCTGAACCTCTGGGTGAACCCATGAGGGTTACTACATTGGATGGAAGCCCTTTGGGATCTGGACTTGTCACTCATGTCACTACCTCCTTGAGACTTTCAGTTTCACAACACCAGGAATTGATGAACTTTCATTTGATCTCCTGTTCCGAGTTCCCTCTCGTCCTTGGATACCCCTGGCTTCACAGCCATAACCCTCACATCGACTGGTCTGTGGGCACTATCAAGCAGTGGGGTCCTACGTGCCAAGCTACTTGTATTTTCCAGAATTCCCCGAGTTCTACTCCCGAGTCTTTAGAATCCATCGACCTGACCCGAGTTCCCGAGTGTTACCATGACCTCAAACTGGTGTTTAGCAAACAGAGGGCCACCATGCTAGCACCCCATAGATCTTACGATTGCCCCATCGACCTGTTTCCGGGCACTTGCCCCCCAGGGGTCGGATCTTTTCCCTATCTCCACCCGAACGAGCTGCTATGGATACCTACATCAAGGACTCTCTGGAAGCAGGCCTCATGCGTCCATCAACCTCCCCGGCGGGAGCAGGGTTTTTCTTTGTGGCCAAGAAAGATGGTGGATTACGTCCTTGCATCGACTACCGGGGACTCAATGACATAACCGTCCGTAACCGTTACCCGCTACCCCTTATGGCCACAGCCTTCGAGCTGCTCCAGGAAGCAGTTGTTTTCACTTAGCTTGACCTGCGGAACGCATACCATCTTGTGCGGATCAGACCTGGTGACGAGTGGAAGACCGCTTTCAACACGCCTACTGGTCACTATGAATACTTGGTGATGCCCTTCGGCCTGACCAACGCCCCAGCGGTGTTCCAAGCGCTCATAAACGATGTGCTTAGGGATATGCTTAACATATTTGTGTTCGTTTACTTGGATGACATCCTCATCTTTTCGAGCTCCCTTCAAGAACACACTAAGCATGTCAGACAAGTACTCAAACGCCTCCTGGACAGCCATCTGTACGTTAAGCCGGAAAAATGTGAATTCCATTCATCCCGAGTACAATTCCTGGGATTTGTAGTGGAACCCGGTCGAGTCCAAATGGACCCTAGGAAGGTAGGGGCGGTAGCGGATTGGCCCACCCCCAAATCCGTTAAGGATGTTCAGCGTTTCCTGGGCTTCACAAACTTTTACCGCAAGTTCATCAAGAACTTCAGTTTGGTGGCAGCTCCTCTCTCAGCTTTAACCAAAGGTGGCAATGCAAGGTTTGTGTGGGGAAGAGAAGCTGAGACGGCCTTCCAAGGACTCAAGCAGCGCGTCCTCTCTGCTCCCATCCTGATACTACCGACTACGGATGAACCATTTGTGGTGGAGGTAGACGCATCAGAGGTTGGTGTTGGAGCTGTCCTGTCTCAGAGGGGTGAAGACAAGAAGCTTCATCCGTGCGCTTTCTTCTCACACCGGCTTACCCCGACTGAGAGGAACTACGATGTGGGGGATCGTGAATTCCTAGCGGTTAAGATGGCATTGAAGGAATGGAGACACTGGCTCGAGGGGGCTTCTCACCCGTTTCAAGTGCTTACGGACCACAAAAATCTGGAGTATATCCAGCAGGCGAAGCGGTTGAACTCTAGACAAGCTAGATGGTCTCTTTTCTTCAATCGATTCCAGTTCATCCTCACCTATCGGCCCGGGTCGAAGAATCTCAAACCGGATGCCCTGTCCCGAGTCTACGCTCCTGCCATTCGAGATGACACGGACATGCCTGTCCTTCCTGCTGCTAAGATTGTGGCTCCGATCTCGTGGCAAGTTGAGGATACCGTGAGACGTGCTCAAGCTAGCGAACCGGACCCTAAAGGAGGCCCTGCCAATCGGTTGTTTGTCCCCAAGGCAGTGAGGACTCAGGTCCTTCTGTGGGGGCACTCCTCTCGCCTCACCTGTCATCCGGGCGTAGGTCGCACCTTGGAGTTCATCCAGCGTAAGTTCTGGTGGCCTACCATAAGAGAAGACGTTGCCACTTTCGTCAATGCCTGCCCCGTGTGCTGCCAGGGCAAATCTTCTCACCTCCGCCCTCAAGGACTCCTTCATCCTTTACCTGTTCCCCACAGACCCTGGTCCCATATCTCATTGGACTTTATTACTGGACTTCCTCCATCCCATGGCAATACTACTATCCTAGTCATAATCGACAGGTTTTCAAAGGCGGCCAGGTTCGTCCCTCTGACTAAGTTACCTTCTGCCAAGGAAACGGCTGAGTTGGTAATTAATCATGTGTTCCGAGTCTTCGGCATTCCTCAAGATGTGGTTTCTGACAGAGGTCCCCAGTTCGCCTCAAGGTTTTGGAAGGCCTTCTGCCAACTCATGGGGGCTTCTGCCAGTCTATCTTCAGGGTACCATCCGGAGTCCAACGGCCAAACAGAGAGGATGAATCAAGAGCTGGAAACCACCCTCCGATGTATGACTCGTGACAACCCGTCCACATGGTCATCCTTTATTGTTTGGGCCGAATACGCGCACAACACCTTGCGCTCCTCCTCCACTGGTATGTCCCCGCACGAGTGTCAGTTTGGCTATGCTCCTCCATTGTTCCCGGACCAGGAGGCAGAAGTCAGAGTGCCTTCAGCCTTGAGGTTCGTCAGACGCTGTCGGCTTATGTGGAGGAAGACCCGTCTTAATCTGATGCGTTCCTCACAGAGGTATCAACAACAAGCCAACAGACGTCGCCGTCCCGGGCCTACCCTGCGCCCCGGCCAGAGAGTCTGGCTTTCCACAAGAGACTTACCTCTACGGGTGGAGTCTCGCAAGCTGTCCCAAAAATACATCGGTCCCTTCAAGGTTGCCAGGAGAGTTAACCCAGTTTCTTATCACCTACACTTACCCAGATCCCTTAAGATTAATCCCACATTTCATGTGTCATTGTTAAAACCTGTTGTTTTTTCTCCCCTTGTCCCGGCAGACAGACCTCCCCCTCCGCCTCGTGTCATTGGAGGCCAGCCGGCTTATACCGTCCACCGGATACTGGATTCCCGCCAGGTGCAGCGGTCCTGGCAGTATCTGGTGGACTGGGAAGGCTACGGTCCTGAGGAGCGCTCCTGGGTTCCTGCCAAAGACATCCTGGACCCTGACCTCATTCGTCAGTTCAGGGTCCTCCACCCTGAGAGAGCTGGTAGGAACGTCAGGAGCCGTTCCTAGGGGGGGGATTCTGTCAGGATTTGGCCAGGGTTGTTCCGGGTTTTGGTCAGTAGATGTCCCCATTGTGCTTTTTGTCCCTATGTTTTTCCCTTGATCCCCATTATTATTTGCACCTGTGTCTCGTTTCCCCTGATTGTATTTAAACCCTTTGTTTCCCTCAGTTCTGTGCTCTGTGTTTGTATGTTAGCACCCTGCCCTAGTGTTCTGTGTGCTCTTGTCGATTCCGGGTGAAGTTCTTGTGGTATTCTGTTTTTTTGTTTTTGTTTATTTTTGGTGAGTTTCTTTTGAGGTCTTTTTGTGTTTTTCCTTCCACCTTTTGGATTTGCCATTTTTTGTATTTTAGGATTTTTCTTTATTAAATTACACCGTCTTAAGTACTGCTGTGTCTGCCTCATCTTCTGGGTTCTGCTGTCTATTCGTGGCTCAGTTGGTTAAGTGACTGTTTCTCACTCCGGAGACCCAGGTTCGAAACCGGGTCCTGACACATAACCATGTCATAATATGTCATAACAGCTGACATAACTTGCCACAACCTGTTATAATAAATCAAATCAAATGTTATTTGTCACATGCGCTGAATACAACAGCCTTACCGTGAAATACTTACTTACAAGCCCTTAACTAACAATGCAGTTTTATGAAAATAGAGTTCAGAAAATATTTACTAAATATAACTAAAGAAAAAAAAATAACACAATAAAATAACAATAATGAGGCTATATACAGGGGGTATTGGTACCGAGTCAATGTGTGGGGGTACAGGTTAGTCAATGTAATTTGTACATGTAGATAAGGGGTAAAGTGAATATGCATAGATAATAAACAGCGAGTAGCAGCAGTGTAAAAACAAAGGTGGGTGTCAATATAAATAGTCCAGATGGCCATTTGATTAATTGTTCAGCAGTCTTAAGGCTTGGGGGTAGAAGCTGTTAAGGAGTCTTTTGGACCTAGACTTGGCGCTCCGGTACCACTTGCCGTGCGGAAGCAGAGAGAACAGTCTATGACTTGGGTGACTGGAGTCTTTGACAATTTTTTGGGCTTTTCTCTGACACTGCCTAGTATATACAGTATCAGTCAAAAGTTTGGGCACACCTACTCATTGAAGGGTTTTTCTTTATTTTTACAATTGTCTACATTGTAGAATAATAGTGAAGACTTCAACACTATGAAATTACACATATGGAATCATGTAGTAACCAAAAGTGTTAAACAAATCAAAATATATTTAATGTTTTAGATTCTTCAAAGTAGCCACCCTTTGCCTTGATAACAGCATTGCACACCCTTTGCATTCTCTCAACCAGCTTCATGAGGAATACTTTTACAACAGTCTTGAAAGAGTTCCCACATACGCTGAGCACTTGCTGGCTGCTTTTCCTTCCCTCTGCGATCCAACTCATCCCAAACCATCTCAGTTGGGTTAAGGTCGGGTGAATGTGGAGGCCAGTTCATCTGATGCAGAACTCCATCACTCTCCTTCTTGGTCAAATAGCTCTTACACAGCCTGGAGGTGTGTGTTTGGTCATTGTCCTGTTGAAAAATAAATAGTAGTCCCACTAAGCGCAAACCAGATGGGATGGCGTATCACTGCAGAATGCTGTGGTAGCCATGCTGGTTAAGTGTGCATTGAATTCTAAATAAATCACTAACAGTATCACTAGCAAAGCACCCCCACACCATCACACCTCCTCCTCTATGCTTCACGGTGGGAACCACACATGCGGAGATCATCCATTCACCTATTCTACGTCTCTACAAAACACGGCGGTTGGAACCAAAAATGTCAAATATGGACTCATCAGACCAAAGGACAGATTTCCACCGGTCTGATGTCCGTTGCTTATGTTTCTTGGCCCAAGCAAGTCTCTTATTATTATTGTTGTCATTTAGTTATTTTTTGCAGCAGCAGCAATTCAACCATGAAGGCCTGATTCACACATTCTCATGTAAACAGTTGTTGAGATGTGTCTGTTACTTGAACTCTGTGAAGCATTTATTTGGGCTGCAATCTGAGGTGCAGTTAACTCTAATGAACTTATCCTCTGCAGCAGAGGTAACTCTGGGTCTTCCTTTCCTGGGTTGGTCCTCATTAGAGCCAGTTTCATCAAAGCGCTCAATGGTTTTTGGGACTGCACTTGAAGAAACTTTCAAAGTTGTTGATATTTTCCTGATTGACTGACCTTCATGTCTTAAAGTAATGATGGACTTTCATTTGTCTTTGCTTATTTGAGCTTACCATAATATGGACTTGGTCTTTTACCAAATAGGGCTACCTTATGTATACCACCCCTACCTATACCAGCCCTACAACACAAGTGATTGACTCAAACGCATTAAGAAGGAAAGAGATTCCACAAATTAACAAGGCACACCTGTTAATTGAAATGCATTCCAGGTGACTACTTCATGAAGCTGGTTGAGAGAATGCCAATCGTGTGCAAAGCTGTCATCAAGGCAAAGTTGGCTACCTTGAAGAATCTCAAATATAAATTTTATTTTGATTTGTTTCACTTTTTTGATTACTACATGACTCCATGTGTTATTTCATAGTTTGATGTCTTCACTCTTATTCTACAATGTAGAAAATAGTACAAAATAAAGAAAAACCCTTGAATGAGTAAGTGGGTCCAAACCTTTGACTGGTACTGTAGTGTCACGACTTCCGCCGAGGTTGACTCTCCTGCCCGTTCAGGCGGTGCTCGGCGGTCGTCGTCACCGTCCTACTAGCCACTACCGATCCCTTTTCTTGTATCTGTTGGTTTTGTCTGATTGGTTTCACCTGTGTGTTGTTTAGTTAATTAGTGTCTGTATATAATGTAGGTTGTCCCGCCCTTGTTTTGTGCGGGATTGTTTATTTGTCAAATCAAATCAAATTTTATTTGTCACATACACATGGTTAGCAGATGTTAATGCGAGTGTAGCGAAATGCTTGTGCTTCTAGTTCCGACAATGCAGTAATAACCAACAAGTAATCTAACTAACAATTCCTAATCTACTGTCTTATACACAGTGTAAGGGGATAAAGAATATGTACATAAGGATATATGAATGAGTGATGGTACAGAGCAGCATAGGCAAGATACAGTAGATGGTATCGAGTACAGTATATACATGTGAGATGAGTATGTAAACAAAGTGGCATAGTTAAAGTGGCTAGTGATACATGTATTACATAAGGATGCAGTCGATGATATAGAGTACAGTATATACGTATGCATATGAGATGAATAATGTAGGGTAAGTAACATTATATAAGGTAGCACTGTTTAAAGTGGCTAGTGATATATTTACATCATTTCCCATCAATTCCCATTATTAAAGTGGCTGGAGTTGAGTCAGTGTCAGTGTGTAGGCAGCAGCCACTCAATGTTAGTGGTGGCTGTTTAACAGTCTGATGGCCTTGAGATAGAAGCTGTTTTTCAGTCTCTCGGTCCCAGCTTTGATGCACCTGTACTGACCTCGCCTTCTGGATGATAGCGGGGTGAACAGGCAGTGGCTCGGGTGGTAGATGTCCTTGATGATCTTTATGGCCTTCCTGTAACATCGGGTGGTGTAGGTGTCCTGGAGGGCAGGTAGTTTGCCCCCGATGATGCGTTGTGCAGACCTCACTACCCTCTGGAGAGCCTTACGGTTGAGGGCGGAGCAGTTGCCGTACCAGGCGGTGATACAGCCCGCCAGGATGCTCTCGATTGTGCATCTGTAGAAGTTTGTGAGTGCTTTTGGTGACAAGCCGAACTTCTTCAGCCTCCTGAGGTTGAAGAGGCGCTGCTGCGCCTTCTTCACGATGCTGTCTGTGTGAGTGGACCAATTCAGTTTGTCTGTGATGTGTATGCCGAGGAACTTAAAACTTGCTACTCTCTCCACTACTGTTCCATCGATGTGGATAGGGGGGTGTTCCCTCTGCTGTTTCCTGAAGTCCACAATCATCTCCTTAGTTTTGTTGCCGTTGAGTGTGAGGTTATTTTCCTGACACCACACTCCGAAGGCCCTCACCTCCTCCCTGTAGGCCGTCTCGTCGTTGTTGGTAATCAAGCCTACCACTGTTGTGTCGTCCGCAAATTTGATGATTGAGTTGGAGGCGTGCGTGGCCACGCAGTCGTGGGTGAACAGGGAGTACAGGAGAGGGCTCAGAACGCACCCTTGTGGGGCCCCAGTGTTGAGGATCAGCGGGGAGGAGATGTTGTTACCTACCCTCACCACCTGGGGGCGGCCCGTAAGGAAGTCCAGTACCCAGTTGCACAGGGCGGGGTCGAGACCCAGGGTCTCGAGCTTGATGACGAGCTTGGAGGGTACTATGGTGTTGAATGCCGAGCTGTAGTCGATGAACAGCATTCTCACATAGGTATTCCTCTTGTCCAGATGGGTTAGGGCAGTGTGCAGTGTGGTTGAGATTGCATCGTCTGTGGACCTATATGAGCGGTAAGCAAATTGGAGTGGGTCTAGGGTGTCAGGTAGGGTGGAGGTGATATGGTCCTTGACTAGTCTCTCAAAGCACTTCCTGATGACGGAAGTGAGTGCTACGGGGCGGTAGTCATTTAGCTCAGTTACCTTAGCTTTCTTGGGAACAGGAACGATGGTGGCCCTCTTGAAGCATGTGGGAACAGCAGACTGGTATAGGGATTGATTGAATATGTCCGTAAACACACCAGCCAGCTGGTCTGCGCATGCTCTGAGGGCGCGGCTGGGGATGCCGTCTGGGCCTGCAGCCTTGCGAGGGTTAACACGTTTAAATGTTTTACTCACCTCGGCTGCAGTGAAGGAGCAGTGTCAGATGCACTGTATTGTCCTCAAAGCGGGCAAAAAAGTTATTTAGTCTGCCTGGGAGCAAGACATCCTGGTCCGTGACTGGGCTGGATTTCTTCCTGTAGTCCGTGATTGACTGTAGACCCTGCCACATGCCTCTTGTGTCTGAGCCGTTGAATTGGGATTCTACTTTGTCTCTGTACTGTACGCTTAGCTTGTTTGATAGCCTTAAGGAGGGAATAGCTGCATTGTTTGTATTCAGTCATGTTACCAGACACCTTGCCCTGATTGAAAGCAGTGGTTCGCGCTTTCAGTTTCACACGAATGCTGCCATCAATCCAAGGTTTCTGGTTAGGGAATGTTTTAATCGTTGCTATGGGAACGACATCTTCAACGCACGTTCTAATGAACTCGCACACCGAATCAGCGTATTCGTCAATGTTGTTATTTGACGCAATACGAAACATGTCCCAGTCCACGTGATGGAAGCAGTCTTGGAGTGTGGAGTCAGCTTGGTCGGACCAGCGTTGGACAGACCTCAGCGTGCGAGCTTCTTTTTTAGCTTTTGTCTGTAGGCAGGTATCAGCAAAATGGAGTCGTGGTCAGCTTTTCCGAAAGGGGGCGGGGCAGGGCCTTATATGCGTCGCGGAAGTTAGAGTAACAGAGATCCAAGGTTTTCCGCCCCTGGTTGCGCAATCGATATGCTGATAAAATTTAGGGAGTCTTGTTTTCAGATTAGCCTTGTTAAAATCCCCAACAACGATGAATGCAGCCTCCGGATAAATGGTTTCCAGTTTGCAAAGAGTTAACTAAAGTTCGTTCAGAGCCATCGATGTGTCTGCTTGGGGGGATATATACGGCTGTGATTATAATCGAAGAGAATTCTCTTGGTAGGTAATGCGGTCTACATTTGATTGTGAGGAATTCTAAATCAGGTGAACAGAAGGATTTGAGTTCCTGTATGTTTCTTTCATCGCACCATGCCTCGTTAGCCATAAGGCATACACCCCCACCCCTCTTCTTACCAGAAAGGTGTTTGTTTCAATCGGCGCGATGCGTGGAGAAACCCGTTGGCTGCACCGCATCGGATAGCGTCTCTCCAGTGAGCCATGTTTCCGTGAAGCACAGAACGTTACAGTCTCTGATGTCCCTCTGGAATGCTACCCTTGCTCGGATTTCATCAACCTTGTTGTCAAGAGACTGGACATTGGCAAGAAGAATGCTAGGAAGTGGGGCACGATGTGCCCGTCTCCGTAGTCTGACCAGAAGACCGCTACGTTTCCCTCTTTTTCGGAGTCGTTTTTGGGGTCGCTGCATGCGATCCATTCCGTTGTCCTGTTTGTAAGGCAGAACACAGGATCCGCGTCGCGAAAAACATATTCTTGGTCGTACAGTCATCTATGTCTGTCGGTGTATCTTGTGTTCTTATTCTCCGGTTCGTCTTTTATCCTGTGTTGGATTATTCACCCTGTGTGTATTGGGTTGACCGTGTTTCTTGTTCACCGGAGAATAAAACTTTCATATCGCTATCTGTTCTCTGCGCCTGATTCCACCCACCTTGATTAGACGTGACAGAATCCCGCAACACCATGGAATCAGCAGGAGCAGCAGCGTCTCCTCTCCCATCGATGGAAGAGAGGGTCCTCCATCATACCAGCGTGCTTCACCGGATTGGTTCTGCTATGGACCAAATGATGGAGAGAATGGATCGATGGGAGAGGAGTGGCCTCCCCACCTCATCTCTAGCAACCCCTTCTCCAGCACCTCCTGTTTCTGCGACCACATCAGGCTCCGGGGCTCTTCGGCTGACACTCCCACGGGAGTTTGACGGATCGGCGGCTGGGTGCCAGGGTTTCCTCCTTCAACTGGATCTATACCTGGCTACCGTGCGTCCTGCTCCCTCTGGAGAGGAGAGCGTGTGCGCCCTCATCTCCTGCTTGACTGGGCGAGCCCTCGAGTGGGCCAACGCAGTGCGAAATGGTCCGGACTCGGCTAAGGATAATTACCCAGAGTTCACCCGCCGATTCCGAGCTGTTTTTGACCATCCACCCGAGGGTCGGGCGGCGGGTGAACGGCTGTTCCACCTGCGTCAGGAGACGAGGAGCGTACAGGATTTTGCCCTAGAGTTTAGGACTTTGGCAGCAGGAGCAGGATGGAATGACAGGGCCTTGATTGATCATTTTAGATGTAGTCTCAGGGAGGACGTCCGCAGGGAGCTGGCATGTCGGGACACCACATTCACACTGGATGGACTTATCGATCTGGCTATCCGTCTCGACAACCTGCTGGCTGCTCGCAGGCGTTCGGATCAGGTTCTGTTGTTTCCAATCCCCAGCCCCCCTGTTCCTATCCCTATGGAATTAGGAGGTACGGCTTCGAGGGGGACCGGAGGAGGAGTGTCCTCCTGCACCAGTTGTGGTCGACGAGGGCACACGTCCGACCGGTGCTGGAGGAACTCGTCTAGGAGTCGGGAGGACAGGCAGAACACTGCTCGATCACCCCAGGTGAGTAAGCACCAAACTCATTCAGAGCTTCCTGCCGGTCATGTGTTTGTATTGATTTCTTACCCTGGGTTTTCCCCCTCTCTACAGCATAAGGCGCTAGTCGATTCAGGCGCAGCTGGGAATTTTATGGATCGTGGGCTTGCGTTAAGGCTAGGGATTCCCCTGGTGCCGTTAGATCGACCTTTCCCCGTGCACTCCTTAGATAGCCGACCATAAGGGTCAGGAGTAATTAGGGAGGCTACGGTGCCGCTGGACATGGTAACGCAGGGTGATCATAAGGAGCAGATTAGCCTGTTCCTTATAGATTCACCTGCGTTTCCAGTGGTGTTGGGGGTTCCCTGGTTAGCTCAACACAACCCGGTGATTTTCTGGCGACAGGGGGCTCTTAAGGGGTGGTCAGAGGAGTGTTCAGGTAGGTGTATAGGAGTTGCCGTTGGTGCGACTACGGTGGAGAGTCCAGACCAAGTTTCCACCGTGCGCATTCCCTCTGAATATGCCGATTTGGCTATCGCCTTCAGTAAAGGGAAGGCGACCCAATTACCACCACATCGTCGAGATGACTGCGCGATAAACCTTCTGGAAAACGCTGCACTTCCTAGGAGTCACGTGTATCCATTGTCCCAGGAGGAGACAGTTGCGATGGAAACATATGTTTCTGAATCGCTGGGACAGGGGTACATTCAGCCCTTCATATCACCCGTCTCCTCAAGCTTATTTTTTGTGAAGAAGAAGGATGGAGGTCTGCATCTGTGTATTGATTATAGAGGTAAATTATAGAGGTAAATTCCATCACAGTGGGGTTTAGTTACCCACTACCTCTCATCGCTATGGCAATGGAATCATTTCACGGGGCGCAATTCTTCACAAAACTGGACCTGAGGAGCGCGTATAATCTGGTACGTATCCGGGGAGGAGATGAGTGGAAAACCGCATTTAGTACTACTTCTGGTCATTATGAGTACTGCATCATGCCATACGGATTGAAGAATGCTCCAGCCGTTTTCCAATCCTTCGTAGATGAGATTCTCCGAGACCTGCTCGGGCAGGGAGTGGTAGTGTACATTGATGACATCTTGATCTATTCTGCCACACGCGCGGAGCATGTGTCTCTGGTGCGTAAGGTACTTGGGCGACTACTGGAGCATGACCTGTATTGCAAGGTGGAGAAATGTGAGTTTTTCAAACAGTCCGTTTCCTTCCTGCGGTATCGTATTTCCACCTCCGGGGTGGTGATGGAGGTGATCGCGTTACATCCGTGCGTAATTGGCCGACTCCGACCACGGTGAAAGAAGTGCAGCAGTTTTTAGGGTTTGCCAATTACTACCGGAGGTTTATCCGGGGTTTTGGTCAGGTGGCTGCTCCCATCACCTCACTGCTGAAGGGAGGACCGGTGTGCTTGCGCTGGTCAGCAGAGGCGGGCAGAGCTTTCAGTCGTCTGAAGGAGCTGTTCACCAATGCGTCCGTGTTGGCGCATCCGGACCCCTCTTTTAGCGTTCATAGTGGAAGTGGATGCGTCCGAGGCTGGGGTTGGAGCCGTGCTGTCCCAACGCTCGGGCGTGCCATCCAAGCTCCGGCCGTGTGCTTTCTTTTCGAGCAAGCTCAGCCCAGCGGAGCGAAACTATGATGTGGGGGACCGGGAGTTGTTAGCTGTAGTCAAGGCTCTGAAGGTGTGGAGACATTGGCTTGAGTGGGCTAAATACCCTTTCCTCATCTGGACTGACCATCGTATTCTCGAGTACATCCGGGCAGCTAAGAGACTAAATCCACGTCAGGCTAGATGGGCCATGTTTTTTACCAGGTTCCAGTTTACCCTCACATATCGGCCAGGCTCCCAAAACACCAAAGCTGACGCACTGTCTCGCCTCTATGATACCGAGGAACGGTCAGTTGAGCCAACTCCCATCATTCCACCGTCATGTCTCGTGGCACCGGTGGTATGGGAGGTGGACGCTGAGATAGAGAGGGCCTCACGGTCAGAGCCGGCTCCTCCTAACTGTCCAGTAGGGACCAAGTATGTGCCGAGGGTGGTCCGGGACAAGCTGATTCGGTGGCTCATACTCTTCCCTCCTCGGGTCATCCTGGTATCAAGAGGACAGTGCAGAATCTGAGAGGGAGATACTGGTGGCCCACACTGGCTAAAGACGTGAGATTTTATGTCTCCTCCTGCTCAGTGTGTGCTCAGAGCAAGGCTCCTCGGCACCTACCTAGAGGGAAATTACAACCCCTCCCCGTTCCACAACGGCCGTGGACACACTTATCGGTGGACTTTCTTACCGACCTTCCCCCGTCCCAGGGAAGTACTACGATCCTGGTCGTTGTGGATCGGTTTTCTAAGTCTGTCGTCTCATTCCGTTGCCCAGTCTCCCTACGGCCCTGCAGACTGCTGAGGCTTTGTTTACCCATGTCTTCCGGCACTATGGGGTACCTGAGGACATCGTCTCTGAACGGGGTCCCCAATTCACGTCCAGAGTGTGGAGGGCGTTTATGGAGAGACTGGGGGTCTCGGTTAGCTTAACCTCAGGTTTTCACCCCGAGAGTAATGGGCAGGTGGAGCACGTAAACCAGGATGTGGGCAGGTTTCTGCGGTCCTATTGTCGGGACCGGCCTGGTGAGTGGGCAAGGTATGTTCCATGGGCCGAACTAGCCCAGAACTCCTTACGCCACTCCTCTACTAACTTGTCTCCTTTTGAGTGTGTGTTAGGTTACCAGCCGGTCCTGGCTCCATGGTATCAGAGTCAGACCGAGGCTCCTGCGGTGGAGGAATGGGTACAGTGCTCCAAGGACACCTGGAAAGCCGTTCAGGACTCATTACAGTTAGCAGGAGAACGGCAGAAGAGGAGCGCTGACCAGCACCGCAGTGAGACCCCCGTGTTTGCACCGGGGGACAGGGTCTGGCTCTCGACCCGAAACCTGTCTCTCTGCCTGCCCTGTCGGAAGCTGGGGCCGCAGTGTGTGGGGCCGTTCAAAGTCCTGAGGAGAATAAACAAGGTGTGTTATAGGTTACAACTTCCTCGGTATTACCGTATTAACCCCTCGTTTCATGTGTCTCTCCTCAGGCCGGTGGTGGCTGGTCCCCTGCAAGAAGGTGAGGTGCCTGAGGTCCCTCCGCCCCCTCTGGACATCGATGGGCCCCCGGCGTATACAGTTCGAGGCATTCTGGATTCGAGACGCCGGGTGGGGGGCCTACAGTAACTCGTGGACTGGGAGGGGTACGGCCCGGAGGAGAGGTGCTGGGTTCCGGTGAGGGACATTTTGGACCCTTCTCTCCTGATAGAATTCCACCGCCTCCACCCGGTTCGCCCAGCACCTCGCTCCCCGGGTCGTCCTCGAGGACGGTGGCGGAGCGCTGCGGGAGCCGCGCTTCAGGGGGGGGGGGTACTGTCACGACTTCCGCTGAGGTTGGCTCTCCTGCCCGTTCAGGCGGTGCTCGGCGGTCGTCGTCACCGTCCTACTAGCCACTACCGATCCCTTTTCGTGTATCTGTTGGTTTTGTCTGATTGGTTTCACCTGTGTGTTGTTTAGTTAATTAGTGTCTGTATATAATGTAGGTTGTCCCGCCCTTGTTTTGTGCGGGATTGTTTATTTGTCATCTATGTCTGTCGGTGTATCTTGTGTTCTTATTATCCGGTTCGTCTTTTATCCTGTGTTGGATTATTCACCCTGTGTGTATTGGGTTGACCGTGTTTCTTGTTCACCGGAGAATAAAACTTTCATATCGCTATCTGCTCTCTGCGCCTGATTCCACCCACCTTGATTAGACGTGACATGTAGGTTCTGAATGGCAGGAAGCTTGGCCCCAGTGATGTATTGGGCCATACGCACTACCCTCTGTAGCACTTTACGGTCAGATGCCAAGGAGTTTCCATACCAGGCGGTGATGCAACCGGTCAGGATGCTCTTGATGGTGCAGCAGTAGAACTTTTTGAGCATCTGGGGACCCATGCCAAATCTTTTCAGTCTCCTGAGGGGGGAAAGAGGTTGTTGTGCCCTCTTCATGACTGTCTTGGTATGTTTGGTCCATGATAGTTTGTTGATGATGTGGACACCAAGGATCTTGAAACTCTGGACCCGCTCCACTACAGCTCCGTCAATGTGAATGGGGGCGTGTTCGGCCTTTCTTTTCCTGTCGTCCACACCCATCTCCTTTGTCTTGTTGAGGGAGAGGTTGTTGTCCTGGCACCACACTGCCAGATCTCTGACCTCCTCCCTATAGGCTGTCTCATCGTTGTCGATGATAAGGCCTATCACTGTTGTGTTGTCAGCAAACTTAATGGTGTTGGAGTCGTGCTTGGCCATGCAGTCGTGGGTGAACAGTACAGGAGGGGACTAAGCACGCACTCCTGAGGGATCTGTCATGCCAAATAATGTCCCCCTTTGCGTCACAATGAGATTCGATAAACTATTAGCGTCGGTTGCTATATCAACGGTGTGATGACCTAATGATTCGAATTTTGGAGACCGTTACAGCCTAAATTACGTTATTTTCATCATCGCTACGTAAACAGGGCTGATTTCCGCAACAATGTTTCTGTTTAAACAAGGTTTGTTTTGCTAATAAAATGAAAACATTAATTCAAACTACTTTTGGGTACCTTGTTAACATTACATGAAATCCTTGTCTTAAACTTTGCTATGTTTCGGAAATGGCAAAGAAAAGGTGTAATCTGCTTGACACAAAGTTACTTACAGTGCCTTGCGAAAGTATTCGGCCCACTTGAACTTTGCGACCTTTTGCCACATTTCAGGCTTCAAACATAAAGATATAAAACTGTATTTTTTGTGAAGAATCAACAACAAGTGGGACACAGTCATGAAGTGGAACGACATTTATTGGATATTTCAAACTTTTTTAACAAATCAAAAACTGAAAAATTGGGCGTGCAAAATTATTCAGCCCCTTTACTTTCAGTGCAGCAAACTCTCTCCAGAAGTTCAGTGAGGATCTCTGAATGATCCAATGTTGACCTAAATGACTAATGATGATAAATACAATCCACCTGTGTGTAATCAAGTCTCTGTATAAATGCACCTGCACTGTGATAGTCTCAGAGGTCCGTTAAAAGCGCAGAGAGCATCATGAAGAACAAGGAACACACCAGGCAGGTCCGAGATACTGTTGTGAAGAAGTTTAAAGCCGGATTTGGATACAAAAAGATTTCCCAAGCTTTAAACATCCCAAGGAGCACTGTGCAAGCGATAATATTGAAATGGAAGGAGTATCAGACCACTGCAAATCTACCAAGACCTGGCCGTCCCTCCACTTTCAGCTCATACAAGGAGAAGACTGATCAGAGATGCAGCCAAGAGGCCCATGATCACTCTGGATGAACTGCAGAGATCTACAGCTGAGGTGGGAGACTCTGTCCATAGGACAACAATCAGTCGTATATTGCACAAATCTGGCCTTTATGGAAGAGTGGCAAGAAGAAAGCCATTTCTTAAAGATATCCATAAAAAGTGTCATTTAAAGTTTGCCACAAGCCACCTGGGAGACACACCAAACATGTGGAAGAAGGTGCTCTGGTCAGATGAAACCAAAATTGAACTTTTTGGCAACAATGCAAAACGTTATGTTTGGCGTAAAAGCAACACAGCTCATCACGCTGAACACACCATCCCCACTGTCAAACATGGTGGTGGCAGCATCATGGTTTGGGCCTGCTTTTCTTCAGCAGGGACAGGGAAGATGGTTAAAATTGATGGGAAGATGGATGGAGCCAAATACAGGACCATTCTGGAAGACAACCTGATGGAGTCTGCAAAAGACCTGAGACTGGGACGGAGATTTGTCTTCCAACAAGACAATGATCCAAAACATAAAGCAAAATCTACAATGGAATGGTTCAAAAATAAACATATCCAGGTGTTAGAATGGCCAAGTCAAAGTCCAGACCTGAATCCAATCGAGAATCTGTGGAAAGAACTGAAAACTGCTGTTCACAAATGCTCTCCATCCAACCTCACTGAGCTCGAGCTGTTTTGCAAGGAGGAATGGGAAAAAATTTCAGTCTCTCGATGTGCAAAACTGATAGAGACATACCCCAAGCGACTTACAACTGTAATCGCAGCAAAAGGTGGCGCTACAAAGTATTAACTTAAGGGGGCTGAATAATTTTGCACGCCCAATTTTTAAGTTTTTGATTTGTTAAAAAAGTTTGAAATATCCAATAAATGTTGTTCCACTTCATGATTGTGTCCCACTTGTTGATTCTTTACAAAAAAAATACAGTTTTATATCTTTATGTTTGAAACCTGAAATGTGGCAAAAGGTCGCAAAGTTCAAGGGGGCCGAATACTTTCGCAAGGCACTGTACCTTACAGATCACAAAGTCAGCTAATTTCCACTCCATTCATATGCAAATCCATTTGATTCATACTGGCTTGTCTGGCTGTCATGTTTTCATTTTA
Source organism: Oncorhynchus masou masou (assembly GCF_036934945.1). Classification (NCBI taxonomy): domain Eukaryota; kingdom Metazoa; phylum Chordata; class Actinopteri; order Salmoniformes; family Salmonidae; genus Oncorhynchus; species Oncorhynchus masou. The sequence goes on along the minus strand of NC_088239.1, from coordinate 49,684,276 downwards.
ACCTGCCCTTATCTTCGCTGAAATAATATAATTTCAGTACTCCTCTATTATGATTCCTTTTGTTCTATCTCGCATAGCTCATTAGTACCCCCTTGTGGTTGGTACCCCCTTATATTTATCTATTGAGGGTCCTAGGTTACAACGATGAATAATGCGGAACAAAGAAATGCCATCAAAGAATACCTTACAAAATACAATAATGAACACCTTGTGAAACAACTGTGAAAACCAAACTGGTAATATATAACATTTTAATACATAAACTTGTATATTTTTGTAATGCAGGCGTGTCATTCATTTTCACAGATAATTGTTTGCACACACATGGCAATCAGACTGAAATACTTCATTCTGGTTTGTGGAATAGAGAGGTGGGTGCTGTGTGGTTGGGAGGTTCTGCCTGTCACCAGAATGTCAGCCAGTCTCAGAAGGGGGACTTGAAGACGGTGAGTACGAAGTCCATGCACTACTGCCCTCTTTGTTCTGTTTGCGGTGCTAGTTCTTTAGTTAATCTGTGTATCTCATATATTATGTGCCCAGTATGATACAGCTAGCAAATTTTATTCACAGATAATCACAACAACCATAGCTTTAGATGATGTAATGAGATGGAGGAGGGGGATGGGATGAGTGGGCAGATTGTTGGGTAATCAGACGTCACTTGATGCTGAATTACGTCTGGAGGGAGATGAGAGAAAGAGTTAAATGAGGAGATAGAGTCAAGAGACAGGTGCTGCAGCAAGTTCTTCCTGTCACCTGTCCTCAACAGGCAACCTGTCACGGTCGTCATAATGAGGAGACCAAGGCGCAGCGTAGTAAGCAAACATCTCTCTTTTATTAAAGAGAGAACACTGAACAGAACAAAACAACAAAACTAACCTTTAAGCAATATGGCTAGTGCAGAACAGGCAACTAAACAGAATAACAACCCACAAATACTCAAGGAATATGGCTACCTAAATATGGTCCCCAATCAGAGACAACAATAAACAGCTGCCTCTGATTGAGAACCAATCTAGGCAACCATAGACAAACACCTAGACTAGAAAAACCCCTAGACATACAAGACCCCCTAGACAATACAAAAACTAAACAAACAACCCTTGTCACACATAATAAAGATGTAATATAATAAAGAAAACAAAGGTAACTAAGGTCAGGGGCGTGACACAACCACTCTCAGTCAGGGATGGTGGGACGGAAAAGCAGACAAAGGATACTTCAGTTTCAATAACATGGTCCTGGTTTAGTTGGAAGCCCTCTCACCACGTCAAGGTACAGGCAGAGAGAAGTTTATTTTAAATGTTTATTACCCAGTTTAATTAAAGCCTTTAACCCCCTATTCTATCTCTGTAGTGTTTGACCTGATGGGGCTTGGATAGGTGTAGCAATATGGTGATGAATCAACCCTGCTGTGTAATGGACTCCAGGAGACTTCTGCAATATTACATACACAAATCTAGAACCTCCAGGTATGCAAACACTAACTAGAAACCAATGTCCAATTCCATACCAACCCCGGCCTAAAATTGGATTCATGGCTAGGGAGAATGGGTAAAGGATCAGTAAGGAACTGGGCAACTGAACAGTCAATGGAACATTTTAGCAGGTTTAGAATATTTACCAGCAAACAAATGGAAAAAATATACAAATATTTACATGCTTGTAAACGTTACTTTCAAAGCAAGACATGATACATGTGCTGTATACTTACCAACCAACTTCACAGCCAATGTCTGCAAGAAAACACATCTTTATACAAATTAGAAACAGTATTACACAGGTTATTAGCAATAACATACAGTTTACAAAAAGATGCAGTTGTAGTAAAATACCTACCGTATTGAGGTGGGGAGCCGGTCAAGCAGTGACAACAAGGGTGGAGAAAACAGACTAAACAGATGACAGACGATGGACAGACAAATTCACACACATTGATGACACGAGACAGACAAGACATGAAAATGCTTGCACTGGGCCACCTCCTTACCTTCTCACGTATTTCCAACAGAAGCACTGGACGCTGACCTCTGTTGTGTAGGGTGTGGACACCTTGGGAGGCCTGGACCCAGGACGGGGATTGGAATCGGGACTGGGAAATGGTGCCAGGTACCCAGCCTGAAAACTAGAGAAAAAATGATTTCTCATGGATTTCTGATGGTCTCATGCCATGGAAGGGTTCCTCATCTCTGCAGAGACTAAGACTGTTTGCAATAGCAAACAGCCCGCAATCTGTTTCCCCTTTCTGCCATTGGACGGATGGCCACTCCACAGTCACAGAGGTCAGTCGAAAAGATAAGAGAGAGATGAGTTGTGAGAGGAACTCTGGGCTGGTGTCATGACCACTGGAGTCATACACCTTAACAGTACCTACCTGGCAGCGGAGGTTACTTACCGTGACTCAGTGGTTAGCCTTGAGATTGACTCTCTGGACAAACCCCTGGACTAGTTGTCACGTTCGTCGTAAGAATTATCGGACCAAGGTGCAGTGTGATGTGGTTTCCACATATTTATTAATTGAAGCGCACAAAAACAATAAAGACACTAGTGTTGGTACAGCTGACAGCATGGCGATGCTGCCCACTGCAAGGAGGCCTTCTACTTCTGGATGCTGCACCTGCAAAAGAGCTTGAGCTTGAGCATGATCAATTGTAAATCTGTCTAAAGAGGAACGTGACGGAAGAATGACCCCCGAAAGTCCTCCATCCGGCCACAGAGATGTCGAAGTTCAGTCTCGCCTTGATTGATAATACTGTATACTTCATATTATTACAAATACATCTCTTACATATCGCTTGGAGGGCCAGGCAATAAATGAAAAAAAACTCCACATCCTTCTCAGCCCGTGTTTGAACGTGGTCCTCGAAGGCATTCTGATCTGGTTCGACAATTTCCACCACATCAGGTGGAGTTTCAGTGATCTGAAAGTATGTTATTCAAAAAATAGCAATAGACAAACACATTAAGTTAATCACACATTTGAATGACTGCAGTAAATGCAATAATTTGATTGTTTACCTCAGTAAACAGCTGCGGCTCCCGTCTGTATACAGTAGGCGATAGGGTGAGTACTCTGGAGGCCTGGACACTGTTGTTGTGTGCAGTCTTGGGGGTCTGGTTGGTCCGTTAATCAAATCCTAAATTGGGTGAATTTTGACCCATTGGGTGAATTGTGACCCAAAATTCACCCAACTTATTGCGGGAAGGTTGTGGAAGGCTACTCAAAATGTTTGACCCAAGTTAAACAATTTAAAGGCAATGCTACCAAATACTAATTGAGTGTATGTAAACTTCTTGTTTTCTTCTGGGGAAAGAGAGGCGGACCAAAACGCAGCGTGGTTACTTGTAAACATCTTTAATAAAGATGAACAATGAACAATCTACAAAACAAGAAATGTGAAAAAAACGAAACAGCCCTATCTGGTGCAACAACGCCCTATCTGGCGCTGGACGTGGACCCCATTCCAACAGTGTCTGTCCACCTCCTTGCTGACTGGTGGTTCCGACAGATCCTAGCTGACTGGCAGTTCTGGCCGATCCTGGCTGACTGGCAGTTCTGGCCGATCCTGGCTGACTGGCAGATCCTTGCTGACTGACGGCTCTGGCAGATCCTGGCTGACTGACGGCTCTGGCAGATCCTGGCTGACTGACGGCTCTGGCAGATCCTGGCTGACTGGCAGTCCTGGCGGCTCCTGGCTGACTGGCGGCTCCTGGCGGCACTGGCGGCTCCTGGCGGCACTGGCGGCTCCTGGCGGCACTGGCGGCACTGGCGTCTCCTGGCGGCACTGGCGGCTCCTGGCTGACTGGCAGCTCCTGGCAGACTGGCGGCACTGGCGGGTTCTGGCAGACTGGCGGCACTGGTGGCTCCTGGCAGACTGGCGGCACTGGCGGCTCCTGGCAGACTGGCGGCGCTGGCGGCGCTGGGCAGACGGGTGGCTCAGGCGGCGCTGATGGCGCTTGGCAGACGGGTAGCTCAGGCGGCGCTGGGCAGACGGGAAGCTCCGGCAACGCTGGAGAGGAAGGCTCCGGCAGCGCTGGACTGAGGAGCTCTGGCGCCTCTGGACTGAGGGGCTCTGGCGCCTCTGGACTGAGGGGCTCTGGCGCCTCTGGACTGAGGGGCTCTGGCGCCTCTGGACTGAGGGGCTCTGGCGCCTCTGGACTGAGGGGCTCTGGCGCCTCTGGACTGAGGGGCGGAAACAGGCGGGAGCACCTGTGTTGATGGGACGGAGAGACAGCCTGGTGCGGGGTGCCGGCACTGGTGGTACCGGGCTGGGGGCACGCGCCTCAGTGCGAATGCCTTGCATTCTATGCCAAACCAACAGCCTTCTCTCTATTCTGTCCAATACATCCTCAACACTCTCAGACTCAGCACTCAGCTTCGCCGACAGCTCCAATTCCATCCATGTCTCCTTATGGTAAACAGGGGGAGTTGGCTCAGGTCTGACTCCTGACTCTGCCACACTCTCCCTGTGCCTCCCCCCCAGGAAATTTTTGGGGCTGCCTCTCGAGCTTCCAGCCGCTCTGCCGTGCTAGCTCCTCCTGCTGCTGCTTTTGCTGCTACTGCTGTTGCTCCTGCTGCACCTGTTGCTTCTCCTGCTGCTGCCTCTGTTTACCATGCCGCTTGGTCCTTGGTTGGTGGGTGATTCTGTAATGGTTTTCTTCTGGGGAAAGAGAGGCGGACCAATACGCAGCGTAGTTACTTGTAAACATCTTTAATAAAGATGAACAATCTACAAAACAAGAAATGTGAAAAAAAACTATACAGCCCTATCTGGTGCAACAAACACAGAGACAGGAACAATCACCCACAAGAGACCTAAAGAATATGGCTGCCTAAATATGGTTCCCAATCAGAGACAACGATAAACACCTGCCTCTGATTGAGAACCACTCTAGGCAACCATAGACTTACCTAGAGTACTACTCTAACCACAATACCATAACTACAAACAAACCCAGACAAAACAAACCACATAAATCCCCATGTCACACCCTGGCCTCACCAAAATACTAACGAAAACACAGAATACTAAGGCCAGGGCGTGACACTTCTGACCAACTGGGAATGATGAAAGAAATAAAAGCTGAAATAAGTCATTCTCTCTACTATTATCCTGACGTTTCACATTCTTAAAATAAATTGGTGATCCTAACTGACCTAAGATAGGGAATGTTTACTAGGATGAAATGTCAAGAATTGTGAAAAACTGAGTTTAAATGTATTTGGCTAAGGTCTATGTAAACTTCTGACTTCAACTGTATATGCACAAAGAGACAAATTTAAACACTGTGTGCGCTCTGATATGACAGTCATCGAAATCATAATAATTTCAGATATAATAGCATGTGATTGATAAACAAAATATTATTTTACATGCCCAGCTGTCCACATCCTTGACAATCCCACGCCAGAAGAAGCTTAGGTTGATTTTGGCAATTATGCGCTTCACGCATAACTTGCGCTGCAAGTTCTAGCAACAGCCCTAGCGATGTGTTGTTGCATACCCTTACCACCTGGGAGCGGTCTGGCAGGAAGTCCAGGATCCAGTTGCAAATTGAGGTCCCAGACTGTGAATGTTGACCTGTTTAAAGGTCTTGCTCACATCGACTATGGAGAGCGTGATCACACAGGCTTCCGGGAACAGCTGGTGCTCTCATGCATGCTTCAGTGTTGCTTGCCTCAAAGCTAGCATAAAAGGCCCGTCTGGTAGGCTCGTGTCACTGGGCAGCTCATGGCTGGATTACCCTTTGTAGTCCGTAATAGTTTGCAAGCCCTACAACATCTGACGAGCGTCAGAGCTGGTGTAGTAGGATTCAATCTTAGTCCTGTATTGACGCTATGCCTGTTTGATGGTTCGTCTGAGGGAATAGAGGGATTTCTTATCAGCGTCCGTATTAGTGTGCCGCTCCTTGAAAGCAGCAGCTCTAGCCTTAAGCTCAGTGCGGATGTTGCCTGTAATCCATGGCTTCAGGTTGGGATATGTACATACGGTCACTAATATGGTCATAACACTGTCATGGCACATATACTGTATTTAGACCTGTTGTGACATATATTACACTATTTTATGGCTGGTTATGACACCTGCATAAGAGTGTCAAAACCCACAAAACCTACCACACAAGGCAAAACATTGCTGTACACCATAGCCTACGTGTCAACAGTATGTTTATGTTATATAAAAAATGCACCATATTAAATGATCATTGTAATTGCACATTGATGTCAGACATGCACCTACCCCAATGTTCTGTTGCTGATGACCTGGATGAATGCAGGACCAGGTTTCAGGAGTAGGACAAGACACCCTATTTTTAACTGATGAAGACTGATATAAAAGCATGTACGTGATGTGCCTATCTGGCTTACATGATTATCATGGTCATGATGCTTCTTGATGGTGTCATGAACAGTGACACAGTAAGGTCCTAATGCTGCTTTATTTTCAACTAGTTATTTAAAATATGATTTAAAAGACATGACTGTAAAGATTTCATAACAACAACAAAACGTTGGTATTACATTTTTGCATCTGAGCTCCTAGAGTGTGCGGCTCTCTTTTATTTTCAAGTTTCTACTCCGCTAGCCAGCACCTCGTCTTAAAAGGTGTGCATTTCTTCTTCTTCTATAACCAGTGGTGACCCATCATTCAGAGTTGCCCCGTTTTTGTTGTTGCCTGTTTTGCATGTTATTTTGGTGTTAATACGTGTCACATAAACAAATAAATAATTGAATTAATAAAGCCGCATACAAACATGGTGTCTTTTTTGCTTTCTTGAGTAAGGCAGGTGTTTCAGCTTAGCTTAGTGCTTTCTTGAGTAAGGCAGGTGTTTCTGTGGTGGTGGGCAGCCATCGGAAAATACGGAGCATAGGGGTTGGTGATGTTCTCTAGTTGCGCCGTGATTGGCTCAGTGTTCTGTCATTCATGGTGACAATGAGTGGTTTGGAGGGAATCAGTGGCTAACTACAAGCGTTGCAAAACAATCACTAGCCTGCTATTCAGTGGAGTGGGTGTGTGGTTCAAGTCTGGGTTTAATGGTCTCTTCTCCAAGCTTAAAGGATAAACATTCAACACCACGGGCCAGAAAAGTTTGATAACAAGATTTTCTCACAAGGACTGCCGCACCACCTTCCTATTCAAGTGAGCACAGCACAACAAGTTGAGTCCAAAAATGGCTTGTATGCTGCTGCATAAATGATGTAATATGCCAGGGAGATATGTATACTGTAGCTAAGAAAATAATACTAAGTGTATGTTGTGTAGTAAGCTGTTAGTAGCCCTTGTGCCTCACCCTAATAATTTGTTCCCCTTCCCCCTCATAATATAGCCTACTGTTCTGACAAGGTGGTGCACATGTAGCCTATACCCTGTTTTAGAGAAATGTAATTATAGAATATTGTAAGAGCTTTCATTTTCTGCTTATACGCCCCCTTTATTTATCCTATGGTTCTGACTTGGTGTACAGGGAGAATACTGTAAGAATGACCCATGTTCGGTATTCTATCTCTGTACATTTCAAAAGTGCTGAACAAATAGTTATATTGACTACGTCCGTCCGAGCTCGCTCATTAATGTCTTAATCGAAATTATGGATTGCCTCTTATCCGCTCATCATTCCCTTATGCCATAGTTTGTACATCTCAATTGTGAGAAGAAACTACATTTGTTTATGCAAGTTAGCCATATCAGCAAAAAAAATTAAAGGCAGTAAATAAGACTGAATGAACTGTTTCAATGCCAGACAAGGCTCCGCTGATAGCCAGGTGTACCAGTGGTAATGATTAACTCCATGGTGCTGAAAAGAAAGCTCTGCTGTTGGGACCGCTTTATGTAGGCCCTAACAGTTTGTGGGCACCGTTTGTCACCGTTACAGTGTAATTCATGTATTGTTTAGTGTTGTGTTGTGTTTTATAGTGGCTTTGCTGGCATGCATCTAAAACAACTGTTTTTGAGTTTGTCCCGCCAATATTGACATGCTAAAATCGCTGCAGGTCATAACTAGCCATATAATATTGCACTAAATGTCACAACAGGTGTAAATATATTGGGCATTACAGTGTTATGACATGTTATGACATATTCATATTCATGACATAAGACCATGGTGCTTGCCTACGGAGCTGTGAGGGGAACGGCACCGCAGTACCTCCAGGCTCTGATCGGGCCCTACACCCAAGCAAGGGCACTGCGTTCATCCACCTCTGGCCTGCTCGCCTCCCTACCATTGAGGAAGTACAGTTCCCGCTCAGCCCAGTCAAAACTGTTCGCTGCTCTGGCCCCCCAATGGTGGAACAAACTCCCTCACGACGCCAGGACAGCGGAGTCAATCACCACCTTCCGGAGACACCTGAAACCCCACCTCTTCAAGGAATACCTAGGATAGGATAAGTAATCCTTCTCACCACCCCCCTTAATGATTTAGATGCACTATTGTAAAGTGGCTGTTCCACTGGATGTCAGAAGGTGAATTCACCAATTTGTAAGTCGCTCTGGATAAGAGCGTCTGCTAAATGACTTAAATGTTAAATGTTATTCCCTCTAAGCTCATCTGGGACTGCCACGCAGAAATATCAGCCCACAGATAAATGCACGAGATTGAATTTCAGGAAACTTTCTAGAGCAGTGGTCACCAACCGGTCGATCGCAATCCACTAGTCGATCTTCAAGGCATTCCTAGTCGATCTCCAAGGCATTCCTAGTCGATCTCCAAGGCATTCCTAGTCGATCTCCAAGGCATTCCTAGTCGATCTCCAAGGCATTCCTAGTCAATCGCCAAACATTTCTGTTAAAAACCTAACGATAAAGTCTTTTGTTCCCATTTTGCATTATTCGTCTCGGGCTGTTGGTGCACCCAATTTAGCAGCCCTGCACGCCGGGTAGGCAAACTGTTGCTATTTTGAACCATTTCATGTGTCTGAAGGTACAAACTCTGTCTTCCCGGTGGGCCCAGAGAGCAAATCAAGTGCACTACAGGCCTACCGCTGGCCAATTGGATGGCTCAGATTACTGTGTCTGCAGTGACGTGGCAGTCATAAAAGAAAGCTACTGCAAAGTTGATACTGTGAGACTTCAAAACGTTTAAAACCATGATTAGATAGAGACTGTTAACGAATACAGTTGTTTAAGTTCTTACTCAGCACTATCAATACTTTGTATTCAACACTTTTATAAGCCATAAAATGCATGTTCTTCCTATTTCCACTCAGCGCTACAACAAGCAGTGTAGCAGTAATGAATGAGTAGGAAAGTGTATCTATAGGCTAGATTTGTTTGAGGAATTTCACTTTCTCTGTCCATAAGAGTAACAACGTGAATTTGTGCATGAGGCAGAAATAATGCGTTGCGTCTTGAGTTTCCCCATCAGCTGAAAAATGTGTCCCTTTTTGGTCAGTTTCAGTGGAGGAAAGGGAGAGTGGGGATGTTGAGAGGCGGACCCTCAGTCTGTGTCACGATCTTGGAAATGAGCGGACCAAGGCACAGAGTGAGTATAGTTCCACATATTTATTTAAGTGAAACTAACAAACCAAATAACAAAACGTACAAAGACCGTGAGGACGTAGTGCCCAAACACACTAACAAACAATCAATATCCCGCAAAACACAGGTGGGGAAATAGCTACCTAAATATGATCCCCAATCAGAGGCAACGATAAACAGCTGCCTCTAATTGGGAACCATATTAGCACCAACATAGAAATAGATATACTAGATCACCCCCTAGTCACGCCCTGACCGACTACACCATAGAGAACCAAGGGCTCTCTATGGTCAGGGCGTGACAGCCTGCTGCTCTCTCCCTCCTCTGAGACTGATCATCAGATGCAGGCACCATCAGCCCTGTAAAATAAAAAACAAAAAGCAATAATAATAATAATTTAAATAATGTAAATGTATGCAAATAGACCATTGCCATATATGTATCTGTGCCATTTACTTTGAACTGGACTGTGTTTACAGCATGAGCGGTGGTGAGTAGATGCACTTTGAGATCAAAGCAAGAGCTGCATGTAGCCATGTGTGAACATTTTGTTCATATCCTTTGCTAGTTAGTGAGTTATTAGCCCAGTTATAGATCATTTATAGTCAGCAATAGGGGAGTGACTGCTTTCTACAAGAGCACAAAAAGTCTACATTTCTAGGCATCTTTGAAAAGCGAGTCAAGTAATGAGCTTTTTTTGTCGTAAAGTGGCAGTGTTGTATTTTGAAACAGGCTTGAATAAGCTAAGTGGCCAATAGGCAGAGGGTAGCATAATTTGTCTGATTCTCTGTAATAATGGTATAGGAATAATAATGCATTTTATTTTGTAAAGTGGTTGCTTGCATCAAACAACACAACAACATTTTCAGTCACCTCCTTGTCTGAAGGACAAGTGGATGAACAGGTTAATGTCAAGCCCTGCATATTTTTTTTCAAAGTCTCAATGAATGTAGGCCCACATTGAGCACCAGACATTGGCTGCTACTTTAGGCTGAGTGACAGAACAGCTATTTCCATGTTGAAATGTTATGGGATGTATTTTCCCCATTTGTTTTTGATGGTAGGCCACTCTGATAGGCCTACATTATTATCAAATAGCCACAGTAGCCTACTTGGCCGCTGTTAAAACTGTAACTTAAAGTGGGTACAGCCTCAGGTTTCACAGTAAACGTGTGCTGGAAGCTGCACAGAATTTTCACAATGTTCAAGTTTGCGCTCGGCAGACCTGAAATTTGCTCAGTGCCGAACATTTTTTAGAATGAACATTGGTAATGTATTATGACACTGGGTAGTCAAGTAAAGTGTTACCCCAAAATCTAATATCATGGATGGCCAGTCATTGCATCCGTAGCTCTGGCTATGAATTTAAGAATGGGGCGGGAAGAACGGTTTGTTATTGTTTCACCTTTGATTGACGCTTTAACAGAGCGTTTACACAACACAAGCAGCACTTGCCTAGCCACGCTAGCCTCGTCTTCATATGGGCGCAAATAAGCTAGCAAGCAAGCTACAATGAGGGAAAAAAGTATTTGATCCCCTGTTGATTTTGTAAGTTTGCCCACTGACAAAGAAATGATCCATCTATAATTTTAATGGTAAGTTTATTTGAACAGTGAGAGACAGAATAACAACAAAAAAATCCAGAAAAACACATGTCAAAAATGTTATAAATTGATTTGCATTTTAATGAGGGAGATAAGTATTTGACCCTTCTGCAAAACATGACTTAGTATTTGGTGGCAAAACCCTTGTTGGCAATCACAGAGGTCAGACGTTTCTTGTAGTTGGCCACCAGGTTTGCACACATCTCAGGAGGGATTTTGTCCTGAGATGTGTGCAGATCTTCTCCAAATCATTAAGGTTTCGAGGCTGACATTTGGCAACTCGAACCTTCAGCTCCCTCCACAGATTTTCTATGGGATCAAGGTCTGGAGGCTGGCTAGGCCACTCCATAGAAGGGGCTGCAGGTTCCCAACTGGGAACACCCCCCCCCCCCCCTTCAGCCCAAACGGTGGCGCAGGGAAAGCAAAAATATTCTTAAAAATATTTAACCTCCACACATTAACAAGTCCAATAGCTTAAATGAAAGATAAACACCTTGTTCATCTACCCAGCATGTCAGAATTTTAAAATGTTTTACAGTGAAAACATAGCACATATTTATGTTAAACCACCACTAGGAAAGCATACAATATGTAGCCACATTGCTATGCAAAATAGCACAATCACAAACGCAGGATTAAAAGAAAAATAGTTCCCTAACATTTTGAAAATCTTCATCAGATGACAGTAATAGCACATGTTACACAGTACATTTATGTTTTTTTCAATAATATGCAATTTATATCCATAAATCTCCGTTTACATTGAGCCATGTTCAAAAAATGCAGCAGAAATGTCCGGAGAAATTATAAATAGCTCCGGCAGCTAACGCCAGATAACAGCAATAAACATCATAAACTTTGACTAAATATACATGTTCTACATATATTTAGAAAGATACACTTCTTCTTAATGCAAACGCTGTGTTACATTTATTTTTAACGTTACAGAATTCGTTCACTATTCAATAATCTGAGACGGCGCTCAGGCATTAGCATTATTTCTCTACAATGTTGGATTCGACAAAAATACAATTTTATAACATAAATATTCCCTTACCTTTGATTGTCTTCGACAAGAATGTCGTGGAAGGAGTTATACTTACCTAATATAACGTTTGGTTGCTGTTGGTGTGTCTTTGTATTAGCAAACGCTAACATCTTCAGGTGAATTACCCCAAAAAGGACTTCTGATCACGAAAATTGCGCAACAAAACTTCAAATTTACATATTATATGTCGACTAAACTGGTCAAACTAAGTGCAGAATCAAGCTTTAGGATGTTTTTAACGTACAAAACAATTGGCGATTAAATCAAACATAACGAACTCTCCTCATGCAAGCTGGAAAAAAAGACCCTTTTCACAGAGCGCGCACCTGAAAACTCGTGACACCTCAGTATTTTGCCCGCCAAGCAGTCAAAGCTCGTGCTATTTTCTCCGTTCCACGTCTCATTGAAAGACGAGAGCACGCTGAAGAAATAGAAACTGTTCCCAGATCCGTAGCTGGTTGGGAAGGGTGGGGGCGATGACGTCAAAGTTGGAGCAACTTTCTTAGGAGAGAGAGAGAGTTTGGGAGAATGGCTGCCCTGTGAGTTCTGCTTTACATACAGACATAATTCGAACGGTTTTAGAAGCTTTAGAGTGTTTTCTATTCAATAATAATTTTTATATGCATATATTAGCAATTTTTGACAGTTTTTTTTAGTTTACTTTGGGCACACAATTCATCCAAAGGGGGCAGTATTGTCCCGAGCCTTAACTTAATGTGCTTCTTCTTGAGCCACTCCTTTGTTGCCTTGGCCGTGTGTCTTGGGTCATTGTCATGCTGGAATACCCATCCACGACCCATTTTCAATGCCCTGGCTGAGGGAAGGAGGTTCTCACCCAAGATTTGACGGTACATGGCCCCGTCCATCGTCCCTTTGATGCGTTGAAGTTGTCCTGTCCCCTTAGCAGAAAAACACCCCCAAAGCATAATGTTTCCACCTCCATGTTTGACGGTGGGGATGGTGTTCTTGGGGTCATAGGCAGCATTCCTCCTCCAAACACGGCGAGTTGAGTTTATGCCAAAGAGCTCCATTTTGGTCTCATCTGACCACTACACTTTCACCCAGTTGTCCTCTGAATCATTCAGATGTTCATTGGAAAACTTCAGATGGGCATGTATACAGTGCCTTGCGAAAGTATTCGGCCTCCTTAAACTTTGCAACCTTTTGCCACATTTCAGGCTTCAAACATAAAGATATAAAACTGTATTTTTTTGTGAAGAATCAACAACAAGTGGGACACAATCATGAAGTGGAACGACATTTATTGGATATTTCAAACTTTTTTAACAAATCAAAAACTGAAAAATTGGACGTGCAAAATTATTCAGCCCCCTTAAGTTAATACTTTGTAGCGCCACCTTTTGCTGTGATTACAGCTGTAAGTCGCTTGGGGTATGTCTCTATCAGTTTTGCACATCGAGAGACTGACATTGTTTCCCATTCCTCCTTGCAAAACAGCTCGAGCTCAGTGAGGTTGGATGGAGAGCATTTGTGAACAGCAGTTTTCAGTTCTTTCCACAGATTCTCGATTGGATTCAGGTCTGGACTTTGACTTGGCCATTCTAACACCTGGATATGTTTATTTTTGAACCATTCCATTGTAGATTTTGCTTTATGTTTTGGATCATTGTCTTGTTGGAAGACAAATCTCCGTCCCAGTCTCAGGTCTTTTGCAGACTCCATCAGATTTCTTCCAGAATGGTCCTGTATTTGGCTCCATCCATCTTCCCATCAATTTTAACCATCTTCCCTGTCCCTGCTGAAGAAAAGCAGGCCCAAACCATGATGCTGCCACCACCATGTTTGACAGTGGGTATGGTGTGTTCAGGGTGATGAGCTGTGTTGCTTTCACGCCAAACATAACGTTTTGCATTGTTGCCAAAAAGTTCAATTTTGGTTTCATCTGACCAGAGCACCTTCTTCCACATGTTTGGTGTGTCTCCCAGGTGGCTTGTGGCAAACTTTAAACGACACTTTTTATGGATATCTTTAAGAAATGGCTTTCTTCTTGCCACTCTTCCATAAAGGCCAGATTTGTGCAATATACGACTGATTGTTGTCCTATGGACAGTCTCCCACCTCAGCTGTAGATCTCTGCAGTTCATCCAGAGTGATCATGGGCCTCTTGGCTGCATCTCTGATCAGTCTTCTCCTTGTATGAGCTGAAAGAGGGACGGCCAGAGGGAGGGACGGCCAGGTCTTGGTAGATTTGCAGTGGTCTGATACCCCTTCCATTTCAATATTATCGCTTGCACAGTGCTCCTTGGGATGTTTAAAGCTTGGGAAATCTTTTTGTATCCAAATCCGGCTTTAAACTTCTTCACAACAGTATCTCGGACCTGCCTGGTGTGTTCCTTGTTCTTCATGATGCTCTCTGCACTTTTAACGGACCTCTGAGACTATCACAGTGCAGGTGCATTTATACAGAGACTTGATTACACACAGGTGGATTGTATTTATCATCATTAGTCATTTAGGTCAACATTGGATCATTCAGAGATCCTCACTGAACTTCTGGAGAGAGTTTGCTGCACTGAAAGTAAAGGGGCTGAATAATTTTGCGCGCCCAATTTTTCAGTTTTTGATTTGTTAAAAAAGTTTGAAATATCCAATAAATGTCGTTCCACTTCATGATTGTGTCCCACTTGTTGTTGATTCTTCACAAAAAAATACAGTTTTATATCTTTATGTTTGAAGCCTGAAATGTGGCAAAAGGTCGCAAAGTTCAAGGGGGCCGAATACTTTCGCAAGGCACTGTATGTGCTTTCTTGAGCAGGGGGACCTTGCGGGCGCTGCAGGATTTCAGTCCTTCATGGCGTAGTGTGTTACCAATTGTTTTCTTGGTGACTATGGTCCCAGCTGCCTTGAGATCATTGACAAGATCCTCCCGTGTAGTTCTGGGCTGATTCCTCACCGTTCTCATGATCATTGTAATTCCACGAGGTGAGATCTTGCATGGAGCCCCAGGCCGAGGGAGATTGACAGTTATTTTGTGTTTCCTCCATTTGCGAATAATCGCACCAACTATTGTCACCTTCTCACCAAGCTGCTTGGCGATGGTCTTGTAGCCCATTCCAGCCTTGTGTAGGTCTACAATCTTGTCCCTGACATCCTTGGAGAGCTCTTTGGTCTTGGCCATAGTGGAGAGTTTGGAATCTGATTGATTGATTGCTTCTGTGGACAGGTGTCTTTTATACAGATAACAAACTGAGATTAGGAGCACTCCCTTTAAGAGTGTGCTCCTAATCTCAGCTCGTTACCTGTATAAAAGACACCTGGGAGACAGGTATCTTTCTGATTGAAAGGGGGTCAAATACTTATTTCCCTCATTAAAATGGAAATCAATTTATAACATTTTTTACATGCGCTTTTCTGGATTTGTTTTGTTGTTATTCTGTCTCTCACTGTTCAAATAAACCTACCATTACAATTATAGACTGATCATTTCTTTGTCAGTGGGCAAACGTACAAAATCATCAGGGGATCAAATACTTTTTTCCCTCACTGTAGGTAGTGCTACGTATCAACAGCCAGTGCGCTCTACTTCTACATACAGGACTTCTCAGTTGGAACATTGCAACTCTTATGACCTAACAGCCATTAGCTTAAGTACTCGGAATAAAATGACTCACTTTGTTCCAAACCCCAAGTCAAGGCCTGTATGACATAGCTTTTTTTTCTTAAATAGCATCTACTGGATCTGGGCCACATGGCTTCAGAATCAATCAGTCAAATTAAATGCACTTTGGACTGCCTTATAAATATGGAACATGTAGGCCTACCCCATTTAGCTGTACCCTCCAGTTCCCCTGTTATTGTGGTGATCAAGAGACAGTGGGAGGCCTGATAACATGCAGAACACAGAGACAGACAGTGCATCTCACCAGTAGCTGATTATCATCTGCTGAGTGGCAGCGAGTCACAAATAAATGGCACAAACTCTCACTCATTTATCAATGTTAATACATACACTACCGTTCAAAAGTTTGGGGTCACTTAGAAATGTCCTTGTTTTTTATAGAAAAACTATTTTTTTGTCCATTAAAATAACATCAAATTGATCAGAAATACAGTGTAGACATTGTTAATGTTATAAATTACTATTGTAGCTGGAAACAGCTGATTTTTACTGGAATATCTACATAGGCATACAGAGGCCCATTATCAGCAACATCACTCATGTGTTACAATGGCACGTTGTGTTAGCTAATCCAAGTTTATCATTTTAAAAAGCTAATTGATCATTAGAAAACCCTTTTGCAGTTATGTTAGCACAGCTGAAAACTGTTGTTCTGATTAAAGAAGCAATAAAACTGGCCTTCTTTAGACTAGTTGAGTATCTGGAGCATCAGCATTTGTGGGTTCGATTACAGGCTCAAAATGGCCAGATTCAAATAACTTTCTTCTGAAACTCAGTCTATTCTTGTTCTGAGAAATGGCTATTCCATGTAAGAAATTGCCAAGAAACTGAAGATCTCGTACACCGCTGTGTACTACTCCCTTCACAGAACAGCGCAAACTGTCTCTAAGCAGAATAGAAAGAGGAGTGGGAGGCCCCGGTGCACAACTGAGCAAGAGGACAAGTACATTAGAGTGTCTAGTTTGAGAAACAGACGCTACTCAAGTCTTCAACTGGCAGCTTCATTAAATAGTACCCGCAAAACACCAGTCTCAACGTCAACAGTGAAGAGGCCTTCTAGGCAGAGTTGCAAAGAAAAAGTCATCTCTCAGACTGGCCAATAAAAAGAAAAGATTAAGATGGGTAAAAGAGCAGTTCCTCTGTCCAGTGTCTGTTCTTTTGCCCATCTTAATCTTTTACAACATTAACAATGTCTACACTGTATTTCAATTTTGTCAGGACCCGGTTACGAACCTGGGTCTCCGGAGTGAGAAACAGTCACTTAACCAACTGAGCCACGAATAGTCAGCAGAACCCAGAAGATGAGGCAGACACAGCAGTACTTAAGACGGTGTATTTAATAAAGTAAAAAAGGAGAAGTCCTTCAATACAAAAATGGTAAATCCAAAAGGTGGTAGGAATAGCACAAAAAGCCTTAAGAGATACTCAAAAACAGAATTCCACAAGAGCATCCACCGGAATCGACAAGAATACACAGAACACTAGGGCTGGGTGCTAACATACAAACACAGAGCACAGAACTGAGGGAAACTAAGGGTTTAAATACAATCAGGGGAAACGAGGCACAGGTGCAAATAATAATGGGGAACAAGGGAAAAAACATAAGGTCAAAAAGCACAATGGGGGCATCTAGTGACCAAAACCCGGAACAACCCTGGCCAAATCCTGACAAATTTGATGTTATTTTAAAGGACAAAAAACAAGGACATTTCTAAGTGACCTCAAACTTTTGAACGGTAGTGTACATACAAACACGCACTCGTTCTTCATCATGTTTTATACATGTCAAGCAATTATCATAATGGTAAATCCTGTTAACAAATGTTTTTAACACTGATGACTTCAATAACTGATTTTTGATTCCCAGTAACAAGAGACAACATGGGGGTGTGCATGTTAACATTTTGTGAACTTTATTCAAAGAAAACAAGCCATTTTTAATATATTATTGATCCAGGAAGCAATTAACTTGTGCCTCTGTCGGAGATGGGAATTTGACGTGAAAGGGAACTAATTGGAGATATCTCCTTACAACATGCACTAGCGAGCAATCTACAGGAAAACAACATTTGATGGGATGAATGTGATGAGAGGATGGTAATATTCAGAATAAGGAGGATGCAGTGCTAAATTTGGTAGAGAAGAAAATGGAATAGTTTTTGTAATATGGATAGGTTCACTCAAATTTCCATTAAAGGTAGAGCTTTATACAAGAATACAACTTAACAGCAATTTCCACTTAACAACCAAGGCAGGACCTAAGGACAATATCTAACATGAGACAAATATTAAGAAATATAAACTCAGTGTGAGGTCGGTATTGTATCTACAACAATCCATCATCATACTGAAATCGGGTAATGCAAACGTATCTCAAGATCACTTATACTTAAGCAATAAGGCCCGAGGAGGTGTAGTATATGGCCAATATATCACGACTAAGGGCTGTTCCTATGCCCGATGCAACGCAGAGTGCCTGGACACAGCCCTTAGCCGTGGTATATTGGCCATATATCACAACCCACCGAGGAGCCTTTTTGCTATTATAAACTGGTTATCAACGTAATTAGTACGATAAAAATAAATGTTTTGTCATACCCGCTGTCAGCCAATCAGCATTCAGGGCTCAAACCACCCAGTTTATAATGTACTATACACAACCACAGTCATTGTCTGTCACTCTTTTACTATTCCAACAGTGAAAGCAATAGTCTGCGGTAGCTGCAAAAATAAATACACAAAAATATACTGAGAATCACAAACACAGCATAAATAACTTTTCCACATTATAAACACAGCACTTTGATCTGTATTCATACACAGTGCACACCAACATCACCTGTTGGATCATTTAAGGTTGCATACTTCAAGGGTATGTACAGTTTCATTACCAATTAGCCTTGCAACAGCTTGAAACTCTTCTAACTTAATTTCTGTTACTTTCTCAGTGTCATATCTGCTCTGCATTTTACCAACCTGGAATAGGCGCATATTTGGTTCACAAGTTCATACAGAAACAGGAAACTTTGTTAAGAAAAATGTTATAGTTTAAATTCAAAACACGTTGCTCTCATGCAATGTCATTCCTTGACCAGAAGAAATCGAAAAAAAGTGCTATTTACATGTGAAAATGTAATGGGAGGAATATTCTGCATTGTCTTATTTTTTTACCAACTCTTTCTGGGCTCTCTGGTTGAGTTTATTGGCTAATTAATGTCAGTGATACCCAGTTAGTAGTGAAATATGAATGTCCTCCTGCATAACCTAAAGATTTCCCTAATCATTGTTAACCAATATTTGATCTTTAGTTAAGCAACCTGTAACAAGTAATTCTGTAGCTGGGGGACAGCAATGCAGGTGGTTCACTTCATTCTTCCCTCACGTGGATGCTATAACTGGTTCTCTGTAGGTGAATAGAGGGTGCCTATATGGGACACTAAGAGCACTGACTGAAATGTTTGGGGCGTATGTACTGCACATCTGGTAGCTACAGTCAGGTGTAAAAAGCTCTTTCACAGTCAAATGTCATGTCAGTACCTTCTAGTGCTGAGTGATTAGTGCTTTTTGAGGTCAGTTCAGTTTCTGTTTGTTCTGAAAAATAGTCACAGTTTTCGATTTCATTTTTTTGGGGGGACATTAAATGCACTATGTATTATGTGGGTTGAGTTCTGTAATAAAACAAAGAATAAAACAATTAATAAAGTTTGATAATGGTAGTGACTGCTCATTACTGCTTATCATTTATTAACCATCAATTATTCACATTACTTTACTGTAATAATATATTTCAGTTGTTGTGTATATTACATTTGTTTTATTTCATTATTTGATTAATTCCAAGTCATCATCTCATCTCTATAGAGCTGCTGGCTATGCTGTCTGACAAAATCACTATTTTAGTAGTTCTTCAAAGTAAATAAGGCATACTTTATAACTTCTTAATACCAACTATCAATCACTTAGATCATGTATTTTCAGGTAGATTCCTTGCAGAGCAACTGCTTTTTATCCCTCTATCTCTCTCCATCACATGTTCTCTCTTCTCTCCGTCTCGTGTCTGCTCCACACAGACTGGACAAGTAGGCTGGTGCACAATGGATTGTGATCATTGTAGTTTATTATTATGTTTTCTGTGCTAAGCTATGTAGAATATTGGCCTGTTGGACACTACAACTCACTACTACATAGCACAGTTCGGCAAGGCTCCAGGCATAAGCGACTCCAGACATAAGCGTTATTAGCAGTCGCTTTGGCCCCCGACCTAAAAATTTTATTTTTTATTTTTTTATGAACTCAGTCGGGGTCTCAATTTACTGTTGCGAGTTAGAATAGTAGAATACACAGGGTGCAAGTTAGACATTTGGTTGTGTATCAGCAGTTTTTATCTTGTTGGGTCAGTCACTGACAGTCACTCAATTAGCAATGTCAGCTAAGAATTTTTGGATTGATAAATTAGTCTAGCCAGTTATCTGAACTGATCTCCAGGGGGGCCCCATTGATTTTGTTAGTCACTCTCACTCAGATATCATTATGATGGCATACTGAAAGTCATGGCAAAATGTGTAGAATCGCATGAAATTTGTTAGATATATTTTTGTTGTTGTAATGTCTCTGCCCCATGCACCAAAAATGTTTATTGCAGGAAATTTGCTTTTAAGGGCAACTCCACCACTTTTCAACCTTATTTGCATTATCTCCAGCACGAATACCAGTGTCAACATATGTGAAAACAGCTTATTTCTTAGTTTTGTAGAAATACAATGCCTTCAGAATGTATTCATACCCCTTGACTTATTCCACATTTTGTTGGGTTACAGCCTGAATTCAAAATGGATTAAATATGTTTTTTCTCACCCATCTACACACAATACCCCATAATGACAAAGTGAGAACATATTTTCAGAAAACAAAAATATCTAATTTACATAATTATTCACAACCCTGAGTCAATACATGTTAGAATCATCTTTGACAGGGATTACAGCTGGGAGGCTTTATGGGTGTCTTTAAGAGTTTTGCACACCTTTTTATATTCTTCAAGCTCTGTCAAGTTTGTTGC
The DNA here is from genome assembly GCF_036934945.1 of Oncorhynchus masou masou. Taxonomy (NCBI): domain Eukaryota; kingdom Metazoa; phylum Chordata; class Actinopteri; order Salmoniformes; family Salmonidae; genus Oncorhynchus; species Oncorhynchus masou. The sequence continues at coordinate 49,663,445 of NC_088239.1, read as the reverse complement.
TGATCATTGCTAGACAGCCATTTTCATGTCTTGCCGATTCAAGCTCAAACTGTAACTAGGCCACTCAGAACATTCAATCTCATCTTGGTAAGCAACTCCAGTGTATATGTGCCCTTGTGTTTTAGGTTATTGTTCTGCTGAAAGGTGAATTTGTCTCCCTGTGTTTGTTGGAAAGCAGACTGAACCAGGTTTTCCTCTAGGATTTGACCTGTGCTTAGCTCTCCTCCGTTTATTTTTATCTAAAGAACTCCCTTGTCCTTGACAATGACAAGCATACCCATACATGATGTAGCCACCACCATGCTTTAAAATGTGAAGAGGGGTACTCAGTGATGTGTTGTGTTGGATTTGCCCCAAGCATAACGCTTTGTATACAGGACATAAAGGTAATTTATATATATTTTTACCCATCTACCAATAGGTGCCCTTCATTGCGAGGCACTGGGAAAAAATCCCTGGTCTTTGTGGTTGAACCTGTACTTGAAATTCACCGCTCGACTGACGGACCGTACAGATAATTGTATATCTGGGGTACAGAGATGAGGTAGTCATTCCAAAATTAGGTTAAACATGAGGTCCATGCAACTTATTTTGTGACTTATAAAAAAAAGTTTTACTCTGGAAGTTATTTAGGCTTGCCATAGCAAAGAGCTTCAATACTTATTGACACGAGACATTTCCGCTTTTCATTTTGAATTAATTTGTAAACATTTGTAAATACATAATTCCACTTTGACATTATGGGGTATTGTGTGTAGGCCAGTGACAAAACAATCTCAATTGAATCTATTTTTCATTCCGACTGTAGCACAACAAAATGTGGAAAAAGTCTTGGGGTGTGAGTACTTTCTGAAGGCACTGTAAATAGAAAGTTAAAAAGTTCTACCCGATGACATCATCAAAAGATAAAACCTTTTTAAATACTTGATTTTCAAACAATATGAGATTCACAGTGACGTGGGGAGCAAAAAAAATACCCTCCCTTAGGTTAGAAACTCGTTGCAGATTTTGACCCTACCATGTGATGTCACAGAGAAGCATCTTTTTTTGTACCTTGTTTTTTTAACCACAGATCATAGAAAATAGCTGTTTTAACATACACTTCATGACCAAAAGTATGTGGACACTTGTTTGTCGAACATCTCATTCCAAAATCATGGGCATTGATATGGAGTTGGTCCCCCTTTTGCTGCTATAACAGCCTCCAATCTGATGGGACGGCTTTCCACTAGATGTTAGAACATTGCTAGAGGGACTTGCTTCCATTCAGCCACAAGAGCATTAGTGAGGTCGGGCACTGATGTTGGGCCATTAGGCCTGGCTCGCAGTCGGCGTCCCAATTCATCCCAAAGGTGTTCAATAGGGTTGAGGTCACGGCTCTGTGCAGGCCAGTCAATTTCTTCCACACTCGACAAACCATTTCTGTACGGATCTTGCTTTGTGCACAGATGTACAGTAGGGCAAAAAAGTATTTAGTCACCCACCAATTCTGCAAGTTCTCCCACTTAAAAAGATGAGACAGGCCTGTAATTTTCATCATAGGTACACTTCAACTATGACAGACAAAATGAGGGAAAAAATCCAGAAAATCACATTGTAGGATTTTTAATGAATTTATTTGCAAATTACGGTGGAAAATAAGTATTTGGTCACCTACAAACAAGCAAGATTTCTGGCTCTCACAGACCTGTAACTTCTTCTTTAAGAGGCTCCCCTGTCCTCCACTCATTACCTGTATTAATGGCACCTGTTTGAACTTGTTATCAGTAATAATCTGCAATAGGTAAGCAGCTTGGTTGAAGAAATCAACTGTGGGAGCAATTATTAGGAAATGGAAGACATACAAGACCACTGATAATCTCCCTCGATCTGGGGCTCCACGCAAGATCTCACCCCGTGGGGTCAAAATAATCACAAGAACAGTGAGCAAAAATCCCAGAACCACACGGGGGGACCTAGTGAATGACCTGCAGAGAGCTGGGACCAAAGTAACAAAGCCTACCATCAGTAACACACTACGCTGCCAGAGACTCAAATCCTGCAGTGCCAGACGTGTCCCCCTGCTTAAGCCAGTACATGTCCAGGCCCGTCTGAAGTTTGCTTGAGAGCATTTGGATGATCCAGACAAAAGATTGGGAGAATGTCATATGGTCAGATGAAACCAAAATATAACTTTTTGGTAAAAACTCAACTCGTCATGTTTGGAGGACAAAGAATGCTGAGTTGCATCCAAAGAACACCATACCTACTGTGAAGCATGGGGTGGAAACATCATGCTTTGCGGCTGTTTTTCTGCAAAGGGACCAGGACGACTGATCCGTGTGAAGGAAAGAATGAATGGGGCCATGTATCGTGAGATTTTGAGTGAAAACCTCCTTCCATCAGCAAGGGCATTGAAGATGAAATGTGGCTGGGTCTTTCAACATGACAATGATCCCAAACACACCGCCCGGGCAACGAAGGAGTGGCTTCGTAAGAAGCATTTCAATGTCCTGGAGTGGCCTAGCCAGTCTCCAGATCTCAACCCCATAGAAAATCTTTGAAGAGAGTTGAAAGTCTGTGTTGCCCAGCAACAGCCCCAAAGCATCACTGCTCTAGAGGAGATCTGCATGGAGGAATGGGCCAAAATACCAGCAACAGTGTCTGAAGACTTAGAGAAAACGTTTGACCTCTGTCATTGCCAACAAAGGGTATATAACAAAGTATTGAGATAAACTTATTTTCCACCATAGTTTGCAAATTAATTAATTAAAATCCTACAATGTGATTTTCTGGAGAAAAAAATTCTCAATTTGTCTGTCATAGTTGAAGTGTACCTATGATGAAAATTTCAGGCCTCTCTCATCTTTTTAAGTGGGAGAACTTGCACAATTGGTGGCTGACTAAATACTTTTGTGGCCCACTGTATTGTCATTTTGAAACAGCAAAGGGCCTTCCCCAAACTGTTGCCACAAAGCTGGAAGCAAGAATCGTCTAGAATGTCATTGTATGTTGTAGAATTAAGATTTCCCTTCACTGGAATTAAGCGGCCTAGCCCAAACCATGAAAAATAGCCCCAGACCATTATTCCTCCTCCACCAAACGTTACAGTTGGCACTATGCATTCGGGTAGTTAGTGTTCTCTTGGCATCCGCCAAACCCAGATTCGTCCGCCAGACTGCCAGATGTTGAAGCATCACTCCAGAGAACGTGTTTCCACTGCTCCAGAATCCAATGGCCGCGAGCTTTACACCACACCAGCCGACATTTGGCATAGCGCATGGTGATCTTAGGCTTGTGTGCGGCTGCTCGGCCATAGAAACACATTTCATGAAGCTCCCGACGAACAGTTCTTGAGCTGACGCTGCTTCCAGAGGCATTTTTTCTCCCCAATTTCAATCTTGTCTCATCGCTGCAACTTCCCAATGGGCTCAGGAGAGGCAAAGGTCTAGTAATGCGTCCTCTGAAACATGACCCGCCAAACCACACTTCTTAACACCCGCCCACTTAACCAGCTGCAACAATGTGTCAGATGAAACACGGTTCAACTGATGACCAAGCTCCCGACCTGCCACAAGGTGTCGCTCAAGCGCGATGAGCCAAGTAAAGCCCCCCCGGCCAAACCCTCCCCTGGGCCAATTGTGGGCCGCCCTATCGGTTTTGACACGGCCGGTTGTGACACAACCTGGGATCAAACCCAGGTCTGTAAAGACACCTCAAGCACTGCGATGCAGTGAGCTTGTGTGGCCTACCACTTCGTGGCTGAGCCATTGTTGCTCCTAGACGTTTCCACTTCACTATAACTAATTTGAAGGGTGTCCACATATTTTTGTATATGTGTTATAAAATGTTTGTTTTTTCTCTGCCCCATGGTACAATTAGTAGAATTGCATAACATTTGTTGTAAAATTGCCACATTTCCTCTCTACCACATGGCAAAATGTGTAAAATTGGAAATCTCCGATGTCTAGAGGACCACAACAACAACAAAAATCACGCTTGGTGGCCGCTTGTCATTTAGGGCCCCTAATCTCATTTAGGGCCCCCAAAAGGCTACAGCCAGCCCTGCAGTTCTGGCTTGGTCTGAGTTATCTCCAGGAAACTGCAGATCGTTCTCACAGAATGAAAACTAAAAATAACTTATATTTCGGTTAATCGCTCAGCACTATTGCGCTCTTATCTCCAACCTGTCCATTTTCCAACCTCACCATGCATACACACCCCACTGTTGTTGTCCACCCAACTGCCTTTCAAAGCTTCCACACCTGACACATAGTGACCCCCATTGGAAAGAGTCTATCCACATCCTCTGCATGAACACCCCTTTTTATTGACACTCTACCGTTACTGTTACTTCCCTCTGCCCAGGAGCCTCTACAGAGCCTTCCTCCTTCCTCTGCTCCATCTCCAGACACACGCAGCCCATCAGGTCGCTGTCGGTGTAGATGCGGTTCCTCACCCCCAGGGTGGTGAGAAGGTTGGCACTGAGGGCTGTGTTCCGGGGGGCTCTGGCATTGTGCCTCCGCTGAGCCTTGCTCACCACCTGCTCCTGAGGGACCACGCTGCAACATGATCTAGGGTGACAGGCAGCCTGGAAGCCCTTCTTGAAGTTCTCATTGAAGTAGCCATAGATGATGGGGTTGATGCTGGAGTTGGAGAAGGCCAGCCAGTGGGAGAAAGGGAAGATGTAGCCTGTCAGAAGGTCCAGCTGGTCCCCTTCAGGTCTGGCGTAGTCTGTGAGGAGCATCAGGGTCCAGAGAGGCAGCCAGGACAGCATGAAGAGGAGGGCCACCACAATTAGCATCTTCACCACCTTGACTTTCCTCTGGGAGATGGGGGACTTGACGTCCGGGTGCCCCCTACTGGACAGAACAGCTGTAGAGTAGAGCTTGGCCCCAATGCAGCCATACATTATCATGATGAGAGCCAGGGGCATCAGATAGATGTGTGTGAACAGGACCATGGTGTAAACCTTCCTCATCTCCGGGTCAGGCCAGGTCTCATAGCAGTAGTAGAGAGGGTAGGTCTGGTTGTCACTGGATACCATGTAGTGACCCTCCTCTTGCTCCACCATCAGCATCACAGCCGACGGAAGCATGATAACCAACGCAAGAGCCCACACCAGCCCTATAGTTGCCTTAGCAACAAGGAGGGTTAGCTTGGGCTTAAAGGGGTAAACAATACAGCGGAATCTAACAGGAGAAAGGAGAGACAGATGAGAAGTGATTAAATGATTCATTTGAGCGATTTATCTGCCACATAGATTCAACTGTTTATTGTACAACATTAAGTATTTAACATGCAAAGATGAGAGCCTCACTATCCCCTTCCAGTTCCCATGTGTAGATACCTTTTGGGGAGGGGACTTACCTGTCCACAGCGATGGCAACCAAGGTGAATACTGATGCACCCACTGATATCCCCTGTACCAGACCACTTAGCTTACACACTGCATTGCTAAAGGGCCAACCTGCAAAACATCAATAGCAACAATAATACTTTATTAGTGAGCTGCCAGACATATCAATAGCCACACTTTGAACAGGTGTTTTGACATGTTTGGTACATGTGAGTTTGGTATACGGGATTTAGTCAGAATAATGAAGGGGATAACAACTTCAGGAGCACTATATTCATGATTTTGTACTTTTCAAACCTGTATGAAAGGTTCAGAAATAAACTGTTAGACAAGAATGGATAAAGTGGAGGAAGTCTTTGTACCTGCCCAGCGAAATAATTTAGTCTTGAAAAGGTCATTATTTTAAGTTAAGCCTTCCTGACTGAGGGATTTTGTGGCAATGCATGTTTCACACTTTTGTAAATGTGGGGTTTTCTAAAAGCTCTTTTCCTGCCAAGACTCAACTAATGTCTGTATTGATGTTGTAAAACATGAAGAGATTGTGAAGAACTGTCTAAAAAATGTTAAGTAATTCATCAGGCTGTCAAATGAAAGACAGCTGTGATCATCATGTTCAGGCCCACTACTATTCTCTCAGTTCTGAGACTCCAGCAAATATCCAAACATTAATCAGCAATTTCCGCAAGTCCATGTGTAAACAGATAGCTATAAATAATAGTTTTTAAAAAAGCAAAAATAACTGGATGGCGATCCAGCTCGTGGTTTGTGAGATATGTGAAGATTCAGTACTGTGGGAATGAACTGATCTTAACCATTGCAAAGCTGGCTGGGCTGGTGTATGTGCAACCACATAGACATGTAGACCCGTGCTGAAACTGAATCATACATTACATGTGAATGAACACTAGTGATAGCTATAATTATGCTTCTTTCAAGGCACGAGTTGTTTTTCCTAATAATTGTCATTACCAATAGTTAAAGGCAACTGGCCAATCTGTTATAAACAATAACTGTCTCTCGCTAAAGGTTGCATCATTATTTTAATCAAGGCCAACCGTAATCAATTCAAAGCATCATGCATTTATTAATTTATGGAATCATTATAGCAGTAGGGTAAAACTAACTCAGTGGCCTTGTGTCCCCACTCTGAGATTTGAAGGTAGGGTGGTTCGAAACCAAGTTGAGTCATACCAAAGACTCTAAAAATGGGAGGACCCAATGCCTCTCTGCTTTACACTCAGCTTTAATGAGATGGATTACGGGTAAGGCCCCTGCGATAGACTAGCTTCCTGTCCAATGGGTGTACTTGTACATCAAGCTGTCAGGACCCGGTTACGAACCTGGGTCTCCGGAGTGAGAAACAGTCACTTAACCAACTGAGCCACGAATAGTCAGCAGAACCCAGAAGATGAGGCAGACACAGCAGTACTTAAGACGGTGTATTTAATAAAGTAAAAAGGAGAAGTCCTTAAATACAAAAATGGCAAATCCAAAAGGTGGTAGGAATAGCACAAAAAAGCCTCAAGAGACACTCAAAAACAAAATTCCACAAGAGCATCCACCGGAATCGACAGGAAAACACAGAACACTAGGGCTGGGTGCTAACATACAAACACAGAGCACAGAACTGAGGGAAACTAAGGGTTTAAATACAATCAGGGAAAACGAGGTACAGGTGCAAATAATAATGGGGAACAAGGGAAAAAACATAAGGTCAAAAAGCACAATGGGGGCATCTAGTGACCAAAACCCGGAACAACCCTGGCCAAATCCTGACACAAGCAGCCTCATACTACAGAAACAGGAGATTGGCCACTCTTCTATAGCAGTAGGGTGTTACCTGTGATGAGGTTGTCCACCAGCGTGGTGGGGATGCAGAAGATGCCCACCAGCAGGTCACTGATAGCCAGATTGAAGATGAAGAGGTTGGTGACCGTCCGCATGTGACGGTTCCTCACAACAATGAGGCACACCAGGCCATTACCCACCATGCACAGCAGGAAGATGAACAGGTAGGCCAGGGTGTAGCTGGCTGCTATTGTCAGGGAGTGTTGGTAATAAGGCGAGAGCTTGACGCTAGAGACGGTGCAGCTGGAGTTGGTGTTGGTGCAGTTGGTGACGTTGGTGAGGTTTGTGGATAGTAAGAGGTCAGAGGTCATGTAAAGAGTAGTGGTCAGTTGAAGTTCCCATGTGTCCTCCATCTTCTTAGACCAGGAGGAAAGTATCAGGCATAGGCTAAAAAAAATATATATATATACAGTATATATTTATCACATGGAAGTATTTGGTGTCATTAAAAAAAAAGTGTAATCACATTATCAGTCTTTTGTCACTTTGGTAAATTCAATTAATTTAATGACTAGTAGATCGATATGGTTGTCCATTTGATCCAGTCAGAATGCACTGCAGTGTATAGTTGTTTAGGACAATCCACTGTAGGACCTCAGGGTAATGTACAGTATACAGCAGCGGAGGCTGCCGAGGGGAGGACGGCTCATAATAATGGCTAGAACTGAGAGAATGGAATGGCATCAAACACATGAAAACCCTGGAAATTATGTGTTTAATACCGTTCTACTGAATACTCTCCAGCCATTAACACACGCCTGTCCTCCCCAATTAAGGTGCCACCAACCTCATGTGGTGTACAGTATTGTAGCAAATACAGGGGGTAGCTCCAACCGGGACTCAAACCTCAGTTCAGTGACTGTCAAACCAACACCTTAACTGTTATGGCAGGAAGTCCAAACCTCGTTACGAGGTCACTAAATGTTGGGTTAAGGTCGCTACATTACCTCCTTCCTTCAGGAGAGCGTGTCCCCACACTTTTCTATACCAAGTCTCTCACGTGTACACAGTTCTCCGATGGTCTCACAGTCTCCCACTTCTGACACCAATGTAGCCCCGACCGGGACTCAAACCCAGGTTATGTGACTTTCAAGCCAACACCATAACTGTTATCCCAAAGCGGGCCGGACCTCACGACGATGTCACAAGGTGTTGGGTTAAGGTCGCTACAGTATTTTCTAGTAATCGGCCACAAGTTGGTCTGTTTGTAAGCTGTCTCCATCAAGCGACAATGCTATGCATAACAAGCCTCAATGAATTATGCAATTAGGTGACGGCAATGTTGTTGTAATTATAGCGAGACGGTGAATGTCGATTAAGGAATATGAGAACTTCTCTATGACAACCATTCATCTTGGATGGCACAACACCCATTCTACTTTACTGAATGCATTCTGTTTTCAAAGGGGATGAGAGATGTGTTGGTGAAAGTCATTGGCCTTATGATATGTCAACAGGGATGTTTTACATAATGATTCAACAAGTCAGTTAGCTCTGATGTCTCTGATTGCACGGCCTTCATTCATTACACTTTAACAATGATCTATTTAAATATAACATTATGCTTATGATATGCTTATCAAGTGAATAAAACTGTATAAACATACACAACCAATCATAAAATGTTTTTTAGATGTCAAACTTAAGCTTTCTTTCAAAACCAAAAGCATTTCATTCAAACAATAAACAATGAAATAATGTATAAACAATAAAATAATGTAACTATTTCTCACATTTCAATAAAATATTTAAAATAAATAAAGTGATACAATAGCCTATAAATATTTGGTGTTATTTCTCAACACATTAGTGAAGTGTTCACAGAGATATGCTCACATAGGATCGAATCTCATTTTCACAACAGGTACATTTCAATGGATCAGAATTTTTAAATGGAATGGGATTTTCTTTTCTTTGCGATAATTTTACAGAGTTATCATACTTTTTACTATTTAATTCGCCTTACATTTTCTGAAATTAAGTGAAAGCGCCTACCTTATCAAGATAATTCCGTTGACAAAGAAAGCCCTATACTAGACTTAAAATAGTAAGAAAAGCCGTTGATGATTTATAGAATAAAGACCATATCTTAAGTGCCTTTTCAAAGACCTCCACCCGTGCAGTAACAGAAGAAAAAAATAACCAAATCGTAAATACTCTGCACACTAAATTAAGAAATAGATACAGAGAGAACGATTAAACTTTTCCTCACTAAAACACTTTCATATGCATATTGAGCTCTTTTGCCTGTGTGTCTCATCCTCACAACCGTCTATGCGTCGGGCGAACGAGGAGGCGTACACGGTGCACGTGAACGGCTTTTATAGCTACAGCGCAGTCGTGCGTGCGCCACAGTTGGAGATGTTCTAGACACCTCAGGCTACTCATCACCAGTTTTCGCAGAAAAGCAATGATCTCGAGTATTCCTTTACTTGGCAATTCCAATAATGAAATCACCCTACCATGTCGGAATACACATATATTTGTCGGAAGTCAGCGAATGGAATTAATAGTGTTAGGCCTACGGGGTTACTCCCATTGTCAGCGTCAAGTGTTGTCACAAGCCAACACTGTTGTCACAAGCCAACACTGTTGTCACAAGTCAACACTTTTGTCACAAGCCAACACTGTTGTCACAAGCCAACACTGTTGTCACAAGTCAACACTGTTGTCACAAGCCAACACTGTTGTCACAAGTCAACACTGTTGTCACAAGCCAACACTGTTGTCACAAGCCAACACTGTTGTCACAAGCCAACACTGTTGTCACAAGTCAACACTTTTGTCACAAGCCAACACTGTTGTCACAAGCCAACACTGTTGTCACAAGTCAACACTGTTGTCACAAGCCAACACTGTTGTCACAAGCCAACACTGTTGTCACAAGTCAACACTGTTGTCACAAGTCAACACTGTTGTCACAAGTCAACACTGTTGTCACAAGCCAACACTGTTGTCACAAGTCAACACTGTTGTCACAAGTCAACACTGTTGTCACAAGCCAACACTGTTGTCACAAGCCAACACTGTTGTCACAAGTCAACACTGTTGTCACAAGTCAACACTGTTGTCACAAGCCAACACTGTTGTCACAAGTCAACACTGTTGTCACAAGTCAACACTGTTGTCACAAGTCAACACTGATACACTCATGTTTTAGCTTCACCATGACCCTAGCCATTACCCTGCTACTTGTGGTTGCACTTGTCATATCAGCTCATATCATGAACTCACTGCCTGTATCCATATATCTGGAACAAACATCTGCACTGTAGGCATCCTGCATAAAGGGATGACAGTACATCATGTAAATGGTATAACTGCATGATGATAGTTGTTCAAATACATATAGGCTTTACTTTCAAAACGAGAGAAAAAGTTGACGAGCTGTGGTATACCATAATTACCAATCCCATCAGAAGTCAGTGAATGAGACATAATTTAGCTTGGAAAACATGTTACCAAATGTCCCCAGGGTACAAGCAGAGAGAGCAACATCAATTCGGTATCAAACAATCTGTGTCTATATCCTTACAAACCAATTGTGTTGAGCCCCAGTACTATTCATCTGCGAGCCAATCATTTACAGGACCTGGGGAAACCATAAAAACACATCAAACGCGTGCTCTAGCAGGGGTGCAAAGTGCTGTAGCTCAAATACAACATAATTATGCAAATAAGCGATGTGAAAGTACAAGTGATACATTTCATGCTCCTAGGGGGGCATTTGACATTCCTCATTTATGGCCCAGTCTACTGTACATCTCAGCCATTCAGTTTTGGATTGTTGCAAGTTGTTGAAAATATATTTTTTCATGTCCAGGACCAGTGGAGCAGGTAACAGTATTTTATAAGGGCAACAACAATGTCCTCACTCCCTATCACCATTGGAATGCTTTCACATTGATTTCACGATAGAATTAACTAATTCAATATTTCTCATTGGTATTGACACAGCTACAGTTGAAAGCAACTAATTCCTGTCTTGAAATCTCTTTTCCAAATAAACCTATAATTCTAAGAACAGCTGAAAGTCAAGGTTCCCTGTTCACCGGGAGTTGCCTTGAAACCTCTTCTATCCAGCTAAACACTGACCAGACAATGAGTTAGGGTGGTTGGAATAATGTGAAAGCAATGTGAAAGCATTGCAATGGTGACAGGAAGTGAGGACATTGCAGTTGTCCTTGGTAGGAAGGACAACCGCAATGTCCTCACTCCCCGTCACCATTAGGTCTGTGTCTTCTGGCATCCAGTACATTCCAGTAGTTTACTTACACCGTTTAAGAACTGCAGAACACTCTAAAATTCTATGTTCTTGCATCATCAATGTATCAATTCACATCAAGTTAGGTTGGAAGGTAAAGCCAAAGAACATACCCGTATGGATGGGACTGTAAAAACAACATCATCGTCCTCCATCAGCAAGCTTCAATACGGTAGGGCAAAGTGGAGAGTCACTCTGATGTACTACCATGGTGTAGTGCACTATGCATTGCTGACAAACTTGGGTTGCATAAAGTATAAGAGTATAGTCCCGGATTTCATTGATTCACTGTAGGCTGATGATTTTGTCAAGCAGAGAGAGAGGTGACTATACAGTAACAAGTGATGTGGAAAAGTTGATCTTGTGCGATGTTGCATTGGGCAGAAATGGAATACACACCAATACCATTTTACTGAAGCCTTCTGCTTTACAATACATGCTACATAATATGACTATAATATTCCACTTACATCTGAAAAATGTGACAAAGTGACTTGAAACAACCGTAAGAGGCGAAGGGAGTGGTTTGGAAAGTCAGTAATGACAAAGCAGAGCGTGTGTGTGTGTGTGTCATACAATCAGTGCAAATGGAGTCGTTGCACTATCTGACATGAGGAAATGTAGTTGGCTCATGACTGAATGGTTAATATCATGACTGAATGGTTAATATCATGACTGGATGGTTAATATCATGACTGAATGGTTAATATCATGACTGAATGGTTAATATCATGACTGGATGGTTAATATCATGACTGAATGGTTAATATCATGACTGGATGGTTAATATCGTGACTGGATGGTTAATATTGTGACTGGATGGTTAATATCGTGACTGGATGGTTAATATTGTGACTGGATGGTTAATGTTGTGACTGGATGGTTAATATTGTGACTGGATGGTTAATGTCGTGACTGAATGGTTAATAAAGAAACCTCAGACAAGAGTTTGTCTGTGCTGTAGGGTAAGCATATCAGCTTGTCATGTTAACTTATCATCCAAACAAACCTAAACAAAATGTCTTATAGATTTAGGCACCTCCATAACTCAAACGTTTTATTGATGTTCAATATCCACATAGAAATTATTCAAAAGCACAGTGCTCAGTACATTTGTTTTAACAATTTGACAATCTGTACATTAGATTTAATTTCTCCCTTCATTATGACTAGGATTTGCATTAGGTTGGCATGAGACTGCCCTCCTGTGGTCACATGTGCAACCTTCAGCATGCCCAGCTTCCTGTATTTGTCAGCTAACTGCTTGTCAAAATGAAAGCAAGATCAAATCCATCTAAAAATTAAACCAGTATCACAAGCATTGAAATCATCAATTCAAAGAGCTGAACTGCCAGTACTTACAGCAAATGAATATGTACATAAAGTATTTGACTCTGTATGTATTAGATAATTATATCCAGAGAAAGAGTTAGAAACACAACCCAGGTGTATGAGCAGATGTTCCACCTGTTAACGTGAACATCTTCTGATTCCACCAGTCAGTCAGTCAAGTCCTGTCTGAACAGCTGCTCTCTGACTCCTTGCAGCTCTGCAGTGTTCACAAAGAAAATACTCACAAAATATGAAATAAAGCTGTGAAGAACACATAGATGTATTGTCCATAAAGTGTGGTACTCTGAGTCTACAGCCTGCACGCATTACACCAGAGAGATATCTTACAGCCAGGGGGTGGCTTTGTGTGTGTAAACATGTATTGTGTGGCTATTATCCCATGTGTGACTCACATCTTTGTATTCTTTCTCAGTGATGGTGCCATTGATTGTGCAGGCCTCTCTTCCCTCTGTATAGAAGAGGATCGATGTGAAAGCACATTGTCAAAGGGTTAATTTCTAGGTAAGGACACTCTTAAAAAGGCTTAAAAACAAATCAACAGAGCCGCAAACAAACAGTGAGAGAAACAAATTGTCTTCTTTCACCTGTCCTGTGTGTGTCCTTTGGTCTGGAGGCTGGTTGGGTGTGGTCTGGAGGCTGGTTGGGTGTGGTCCGGAGGCTGGTTGGGTGTGGTCCGGAGGCTGGTTGGGTGTGGTCTGGAGGCTGGTTGGGTGTGGTCTGGAGGCTGGGGGTTTGGTTGGGTGTGGTCTGGAGGCTCACTGAGTCTTTGCCGGATGAGTCGTAGTTCTTCAGTCCAGGGGGGCTGGATGGGGTCTGAGTTAAAAGCTGATGGGTCAGTGGTGGAGGATGTACCAGGGTCTTCAGGTGAAGGGCAGAGGCCAGGGATGGAGGTGGGTGGCACACCAAGCAGATAGCCCATGGCACTCACAATGGCATGGATGAGCTCCGGACTGCTGGGGCCGGGTCTGAAGCGGGGGGACAGGGGAGGGGACACTGACTCCTGAGGGACCTTCTGTGTTGTAGGGGGGGAGCTGATGTGCTGAGAGTCTGTCTTCTCCCCTGGTACTTTAGCTACAGTATGGAGAGAACAGAGAACAGAAAGATAGATAAGTAGCTATTCAAAATGAACACATACACACTCACTTCTACCCATGTCTCCACCCATCATACACCAGATTTTGTAGAATGACTACTATTACATAGCAACACAAGTATACTCTTTCACGTACTGAATCCATATTAACTTACATTTAGTCTGAGCTGAGGGTGAGTGCGCGCCTTTGATATTTTTGGAGTATGACTGGGGGCCATTTCTCGCAGGTGGAGGATTCTGGCAGGGTGAGGGTACATTTGGCCAACTCTTGTGAGAGCTAGAGGGTTTTTGAGTTGGTGCCCATGGTATTTTGACTTTAGTTCTAAAGTCCTCCTGTCCTGTAGTAGTTTTGTCTTTCTTTCTAAAGCATTCGTTAGGATGATCCTCCCGGCTTGGCTGTGGAATTGGGCCCCGTGCTGGGTGAGGGTGTCTCGGTGAGGGTGGACACCTTTCCCTTTCCCTCTCCCATCTCTCCCTCTCCCATCTCTTCCTGTCCCTCTCTCTCTCCCTGTCCCTCTCTCTCTCTCTGTCCCTCTTTCCATCCCATGGTAATTTGGCAGAATATGAGGCTTTACTCAGAGAACTCCTGGTCTGAGATGGACAGTCATGGGGGATTGCCAGGCCCCTAGAAGTGGGGGTAGTTGTTAGATTCCCCTCACTTCCCCGGAAAGGAGTACCAGTACCCCTATAGTTCAGTGAAATCCCTGTTGGTTTGCTCTTGGGGGAGTAGCTCTTTGGCCTGGGTGTGTCTGGTTTCTGGAAACCTTGACTAATTTTTAGCTCTAAACTCCTGCCCAGAATTGAGGTTGAGGCTGCAGGTCTCCCTTCTGGGTTGTTGCTGGAGGTGCTGGAGGTGGGCTGCATAGATGGGCTCTGATCCTGGATCGGATCTCGGATCCTCAGATCCTGGGTGAATCTGTGAAGAACTCTAGTCTGAGGCTTCTTGGGGGAGCGGGTCTTGGGAGAGGGGGTTTTGAGTGAGGGCGTCTTGGGGGAGGTGGTCTTGGATGAGGGAGTCTTGGGGGAGGTGGTCTTGGATGAGGGGGTCTTGGGGGAGCTGGTCTTGGATGAGGGAGTCTTGGGGGAGCTGGTCTTGGATGAGGGAGTTTTGGGGGAGCTGGTCTTGGATGAGGGAGTCTTGGGGGAGCGGGTCTTAGGGGAGGAGGTCTTGGATGAAGGGGTCTTAAACAGCCTATGTGTGTCAGTCGGCACCCCATTCAATTCGCTGGAGGGTTTAGCCACCACAGTCCTCTGCTGATAAAGGCCTGTAAATACCTGCTTCAATCTTCTAAGGCTAGGAAGGGGAGGTCTCTCACTCTCCTCCTTTGGTTTTGGCACACAAGCATTGTTAGCAGAACCTTTAGTTTTAAGACTAAGGTCACAAGGAGAAGTCTTAATGGTTGGCCGGCTCCCTCCAGCACTTTGTTTTGTAGTTTTTGTGGATAGAACATGTTGTGACACTGCAGAGTTTGCCTTACTACTAACAACACTCTGAGGTTTTGATGGTTTCTTGAAATTACTCTCAGTTGTGTCTGTTTGCTTCTCTGACAAAGGTGCAGGTGTTAATTTAGGTGAATCAGAGGTCTTGGTTTTAGGACTTGTCTTATCTTGAGACTTGTGCTTCTGATGTGCTGTAGTTGATTGAGGAGATGACTTCTCAGGGCTTTTAAGTGGACTGCTTTTGAGCTGTGGTACATCATAAGGGTAGGAAAAGATGGAGGTGAGTGTTAGCTTACTGCCTGGGATGGGCGTCCCACGGTCGAGCTCAGTTGAAGAAACATCAGGTGAGGCCGATGATTTCATTGATTTTCGTAGTCGTGGGTCAGCTTGTGGAATCTTAGATTCTTTCAGAGTGGGACTGGCATGTGATGATATGGAAGTCTTAGCTCTAGCAGGAGAACATTTCTCAGTCATTTCCTTTGGTGTTGAAGTCTTCTTCATTTCACTGCTCCTTCTCATCTCAGAATCATCTTTCTTCGCTGTATCTCCTTTAATATTGAACATGTCTGGGTATGGAGTGCTGTCCGCTTGGCATCTAGCTTTAGGGCTGGTTACTGAGTCTTCAGGATTGGAACTGGTTACTGTCCCTTTAGCTAATGGTGGACAGCTCTCCAGCCCACAACATGTAGTCCTACTTCCTGAGATGTTACTCCTGGTGTGGAACGATGACTCCCTGTGTAAGGTACCATGTTGTGGGGTGCCAGAAACACTGGAAGATGTCACCTGACTTTGTACTGGGGTGCCAGAAACACTGGAATATGTCACCTGGCTTTGTACTGGGGTGCCAGAAACACTGGAAGATGTCACCTGACTTTGTACTGGGGTGCCAGAAACACTGGAAGATGTAACCTGACTTCGTAATGGGGTGCCAGAAACACTGGAAGATGTCACCTGACTTCGTAATGGGGTGCAAGGGGCACTGGAAGATGTCACCTGACTTCGTAATGGGGTGCAAGGGGCACTGGAAGATGTCACCTGACTTCGTAATGGGGTGCAAGGGGCACTGGAAGATGTCACCTGACTTCGTAATGGGGTGCTAGGGGCACTGGAAGATGTCACCTGACTTCGTAATGGGGTGCCAGAAACACTGGAAGATGTCACCTGACTTCGTAATGGGGTGCCAGGGGCACTGGAGGTGAAAGAGTGGGGGTAAAGTGGCGTGCTAGGACAACTGGAAGGCGTACTGAGAGAGAAGGAAGGGGAAAATATTGGGATGTTGGGAGATGTGTTAGAAAGAGGAGCAGGGTGGGGAGGAGTGCTGGTAGCTGTTGGAGAGAGGAAGGGGGAGTGGGTATAGAGTGGGCTAAGCATGACACTGCCATCAGATGCTGGGGAGTCCGAGGCACTGCTGTCTAGCTGTCGGCGCCATGACCGGCGGTCCCATCTCCTCACCTGGCTGGGGGGTAAGCAACCTGACCAAAAGAAAACAATGCACCAAAATCAATGGCAAACTGTCAACATCCTCTGACTGCTCTATCGGGGCCCCTCGTGGATACTTTTGGGGCCCACTTTTATCCAATTTATAGCTACATAAATGACCTGCCCTCTGAATGTCCCGAGATCAAAATGCAGATGTATGCAGACCAGTGGTGCACGGGTGAGCTGTTTGTTCACCCACACCTGTCCGCAATTGCTAATAACCCATCCCATAACCCATCCCCAACCGCCCAACTATATAAAATCTGAGGCCCTCACCCGACCCTCACCCGACCCTAACCCGCAAATATAGAACATGTGCCATAGGCTACAGTTCAAGACTGCAGAACGATTTTTTGACAGGGGGTGCAGGATTATTTTGCCTGATTTAGATATGTTTCTGCTTATAACCTGCAGACTTTACGTGTTGCTGTGCGTTTTGTTACCAACCTTACTTTGCTACCTGACAACTTTACGGTTTTTACTTTTTAATTGCCGTTTATATTTTTGGTTTTTCCCTCAACTTTTTTTTCATTCAACTTTTTCCCTCCGGACGCTTTATCTGGACATGGTTCGTCAGGACCTCCAACAGCCGAAGCTAAGTAATAACATTAACATGATGCCCTCTAATTGCAGTCGCTGTACTCATAATATACAGGAGAACGATAACCTTACGGCCAGGATAGCTGTGCTGCAAGCCCAGCTTCAGACACAATCGTAAGGCAAGGGTAATTTCAGGGTAGGAAAGGATAAAACAGCGTCTGTGCCACCAGTAAGTACAGATAGTAACGTTAGCATAAATCCCCTCACACGGTCCCCGCAGCCGGACAACTTTCTCACGGTTTCTGGAGGGAAATGTAGGAATGCTCAACCGGTGTCGCTCATTCAGCCGACAGAAACTTTCAACCGGTTTTCCCCATTAAGCAACGAGTCGGAGTCAGAGGCCGAGCCTTCTCTTGTCTCTACTTCCCCCGTTACGGGGTCTGAGACGCCGAAGCTTCCCACCATTAGCTCTGACAAATTGAAAACTCTAGTTATTGGCGACTCCATTACCCGCAGTATTAGACTTCAAACGAATCATCCAGTGATCATACACTGTTTACCAGGGGGCAGGGCTACCGACGTTAAGGCTAATCTGAAGATGGTGCTGGCTAAAGCTAAAACTGGGGAGTGTATAGAGATATTGTTATCCACGTCGGCACCAACGATGTTAGGATGAAACAGTCAGAGATCACCAAGCGCAACATAGCTTCAGCGTGTAAATCAGCTAGAAAGATGTGTCGAGTAATTGTCTCTGGCCCCCTCCCAGTTAGGGGGAGTGATGTGCTCTACAGCAGTGCTAGCCTCCCTACACTGGCTTCCTGTCAAGGCAAGGGCTGATTTCAAGGTTTTACTGCTAACCTACAAAGCATTACATCGGCTTGCTCCTACCAATCTCTCTGATTTGGTCCTGCCGTACATACCTACACGTACGCTACGGTCATAAGACGCAGGCCTCCTAATTGTCCCTAGAATTTCTAAGCAAACAGCTGGAGGCAGGGCTTTCTCCTATAGAGCTCCATTTTTATGGAATGGTCTGCCTACCCATGTGAGAGATGCAAACTCGGTCTCAACCTTTAAGTCTTTACTGAAGACTCATCTCTTCAGTGGGTCATATGATTGAGTGTAGTCTGGCCCAGGAGTGTGAAGGTGAACGGAAAGGCTCTGGAGCAACGAACCGCCCTTGCTGTCTCTGCCTGGCCGGTTCCCCTCTGTCCACTGCCTCTAACCCTATTACAGGAGCTGAGTCACTGGCTTACTGGTGCTCTTTCATGCCGTCACTTGAGTGGGTTGAGTCACTGATGTGATCTTCCTGTCTGGGTTGGCGCCCCCCCTTGGGTTGTGCCGTGGCGGAGATATTTGTGGGCTATACTCGGCCTTGTCTCAGGATGGTAAAGTTGGTGGTTGAAGATATCCCTCTAGTGGTGTGGGGGCTGTGCTTTGGCAAAGTGTGTGGGGTTATATCCTTCCTGTTTGGCCCTGTGCCACAGTGTCTCCAGACCCCTCCTGTCTCAGCCTCCAGTATTTATGCTGCAGTAGTTTATGTGTAGGGGGGCTAGGGTCAGTTTGTTATATCTGGAGTACTTCTCCTGTCCTATCTGGTGTCCTGTGTGAATTTAAGTATGCTCTCTCTAATTCTCTCTTTCTTTCTCTCTCTCGGAGGACCTGAGCCCTAGGACCATGCCTCAGGACTACCTGGCATGATGACTCCTTGCTGTCCCCAGTCCACCTGGCCGTGCTGCTGCTCCAGTTTCAACTGTTATGTCTGTGATTATTATTATTTGACCATGCTGGTCATGGGGCGGCAGGGTAGCCTAGTGGTTAGAGCATTGGACTAGCAACCGCAAGGTTGCAAGTTCAATTCCCCAAGCTGACAAGGTAAAAAATCTGTCGTTCTGCACCTGAACAGGCAGTTAACCCACTGTTCCTAGGCTGTCATTGAAAATAAGAATTTGTTCTTAACTGACTTGCCTAGTAAAATAAAAAATAAATACAACAATGTATGAACATTTGAACATCTTGGCCATGTTCTGTTATAATCTCCACCCGGCACAGCCAGAAGAGGACTGGCCACCCCACATAGCCTGGTTTCTTCCTAGGTTTTGGCCTTTCTTGGGAGTTTTTCCTAGCCACCGTGCTTCTACACCTGCATTGCTTACTGTTTGGGGTTTTAGGCTGGGTTTCTGTACAGCACTTTGAGATATCAGCTGATGTATGAAGGGCTATATAAATACATTTGATTTGATTTAATTTCCAACATTTTGGTAGGCTATTTGTTAGTTAACTTGTCTATAATTGTCACACCCTGACCTTAATATTCTTTGTTTTCCTTGTTATTTTGGTTAGGTCAGGGTGTGACCTGGGAGATTTATGTGTTTTGTGTTGTCTAGGGGTTTTTGTATGTTTATGGGGTTGTTTCGTTTCTAGGTAGTTTGTATGTCTATGGTTGCCTAGATTGGTTCTCAATTAGAGGCAGCTGTCTATCGTTGTCTCTGATTGGGAACCATATTTAGGCAGCCATATTCTGTGGGTACTTTGTGGGCGGTTGTCTTCTGTCTTTGTGTCATTGCACCAGATAGGACTGTTTCGGTTTTCACATTTATTATTTTGTGGTGTTATCATCTATATTAAAGATGTTGAACACTAACCACACTGCATTTTGGTCCTCCTCTCCTTCAATGGAAGAAAACCGTTACAATAATTAGATACATGCAGCTTCTCTTCTGTCATTATACTGTATGTTGCCCTAGAAGACTAAATAAACCCCTTGCTCACCAGAATGTCATAGATCGATAGAATGAATGCTTCAATCTAGTTGACAGTTCTCTGTCAAAGATTTTTCTCTGTTAAAAAGATTTTCAGTACAAAATGTCCAAATAGCATCTGTTTGACTGTGAAAACGTAAGCTGTGAAAACAACCCAATGTGTTTCTGATTAGATTTCAGTTCGGTTTAGATGCATATTTTATGTGTTTGAAATACTATCAGCTTTTATGATTCATTTTTGATAAAGAATGCACCAAATACTACAGATGGCATCTAACTGAGCATTACATTGTTTCAAAATGCAGAAAGAAATCAGATTTCTTCACTCCTGTTCCCAAGTCCACATTAGCAAGCAAGCCAAAGTTGGCCAGCTAGCTTGGATGCTTGAATGCAGTTGTGCTTAATTTGTAAATGATGTCTGTTGGAGTGTATCCGTAAATTTTAAAAACAAGAAAATTGTGCTGTCTGGTCTGCTTAATATAAGGAATTTGAAATGATTCACTTTTACTTTGATTTTTGATACTTAAGTATATTTCAAATCAAATACTTCTAGACTTTTACTCAAGTAGTATTGTACTGGGTGACTTTCACTTTTACTGAAGACATTTTCTGTTAAGGTATCTGTACTTTTACTCAAGTATGACAATTGGGTACTTTTTCCACCACAGCGTGCTAGCTACTTCCAGACACAAATGAGACCTGACCATTTTACTCGCCCTAGAGCTGGTTTAGGCTGTTTTCATGTGATGGTGACTGTCACTTTTCTGCTGGAAACAATTTAATGTTTTTTTGCCGACACCAGTCATATTCAACAGGTGTTGCTTTTTCGTAAATTCATCAGTTACTCTGCACTCTAGCACCCTCAGACGAGAGTGATCTGAAATCAGAGTAGATAGCCAGAGTGAATTTACAAACGCACCCTTCATCAGGAACAGTGAGACCCATCAACCTGAGATAAGTGTAAAGGGACAGAGGATTGAGGTGGTTTCACATTTGAAATACTTAGGAATAATTATTGACTCGAACCTGTCCTTCAAAAAAGAATACATAAAGTATAATGAACAGTCAAAAGCAGCCTGGTCATTTCAATTTGATCAGGAACCAAATGTCAACAAATGCTGCTAAGCTGTACATGCACTCAATGATTTTACCCCATCTCTCGTAAACCTGTACTGTGTATCACAGCAATGAAACCACTGCAAAAGCTCTATAAAAAAAAACTCTGAACGTGCTGCACTAAAAACCAAACACCTATCACCAATACAATATCATTAAGAAATACAACCTACTGAGCTTTGACAGCTTCTTATGCCGACACCTCTCTGCTGTTTAAGAACACTCATGACCTTTATCTTTATGCTATTTGCCTCATGACTCCTGCATGTTTTGTTGACTATGAACTTGCTTGCTTACCCAACCGTGGGGCAGTCTATGTTTCTTCCCACACTCAGGACTTTGACTCTCTATTGGTTACACAGACTCTTGGTCTCCCATCCTATTCTAACCACCTCTCGTCGCCTTTGTGTTCATGTTACCTGATGAAATTGCTGTATAATATGATCTTGTTGCCATCTAATGCACATTCAAATGTTATAAATCAACACTGCAGAGCTCTCCCTGTCCTCTGCCGTGCCCTGATTGTATTACTGCTGATTATATCTGGAAATGTGCATGTACCCATCTACTGGCCCATCTACTGTTGCTAGCCCCAATTCTGATTTGTGCCCTGATACCTGCTTCACTGATTTCTGCTCTTGTAAAAGCCTGGGTTTTCTGCACATTGACACTCGAAGCTTATTACCTAAAATTGATCAATTGAAAGTGTGGGTTCACCGCTCTTATCCAGATGTGTTGGTCAGGAAGAGTGTTTTGAACATGGATGTTAACATTTCTGTTTATAACCTTTTTTGGCAAGACAGATCTTCAAAAGGTGGTGGAGTGGCAATCTTTACCAAGGAACACCTTCAGTGCTCGGTTGTCTCCACCAAGTCTGTCCCCAAACAATTTGATAGCTGGTTTTATGCATTAAACTCAGGTTATGGATGTGTCACTGCAAACTTAAAGGTCCTAAATGATGTCACCATTGCCCTTGATTCTAAGCAATGTTGTGCTGCTATTTTTATTGACTTGGCCAAAGCTTTTGATACAGTATACCAGGGCTGCCCAACACTCTTCCTGGAGATCTACTGTCCTGTAGGTTTTCAGTCCAACCCCAATTTAGCATATATGATTCAGCTAGTTACGGTCTTGTTGAGCAGCTAATTAGTCGAATCAGGTGTGTTAAATTAGGGTTGGACTGAAAACCCACAGGATGGTAGATCTCCAGGAAGAGGGTTAGGCAGCCCTGCGGTAGACCATTCCATTCTTGTGGGCCGGCTAAGGAGTATTGGTGTCTCTGAGGGGTCTTTGGCCTGGTTTGCTAACTACCTCTCTCAAAGAGTACAGTGTATAAAGTCAGAACTTCTGCTGACTCTGTAAACTGGACATCTCTGTATACACGTAGCAAGACCCACTGATTGATGCTTATTTATAAAACCCTCTTAGGCCTCACTCCCCCCTAATTGAGATACCTACTGCAGCCCTCATCCTCCACATACAACACCCGTTCTGCCAGTCACATTCTGTTAATGGTCCCCAAAGCACACACATCCCTGGGTCACTCCTCATTTCAGTTCGCTGCAGCTAACGACTGGAACAAGCTGCAAAAAACACTCAAACTGGACCGTTTTATCTCCATCTCTTCATTCAAAGACTAAATCATGGACTCTCAGTGACAGTTGTGGCTGCTTCGCGTGATGTATCTACCTTCTTGCCCTTTGTGCTGTTGTCTGTGCCCAATAATGTTTGTACCATGTTTTGTGCTGCTACCATATTGTGCTGCTGCCATGCTATGTTGCTACCATGTTGTTGTCATGTTGTGTTGCTACCATGCAGTGTTTTCATGTGTTGCTGCCATGCTATGTTGTTGTCTTAGGTCTCTCTTTATGTAGTGTTATGGTGTCTCTCTTGTCGCAATATGTGTTTTGTTCTATATTTATTATTGTTATCATTTTTTAAATCCCAGCCCCCGTCCCCGCAGGAGGCATTTTGCCTTCTGGTAGGTCGTTATTATAAATAAGAATTTGTTCTTAACTGACTTGCCAAGTTAAATAAAGGTTAAATAAAATAAAACATTTAAAAAAAACTTTCCCCACCACCTCTTAAGCAGTTTGTTACATATTGCAAAGACAATACCAGAACAACAAGAGCTTCAACAAGAGCTTCAACCAGAGCGGACAGCTCAACTCAGTTTAGGTCCACCAAATTTGGTCAGACAACTTTTCCAGTCAGAGCGTCTGGATTAAGGAACACCCTGCCAACCAGTGTGAGAGTGCTGCACCTTTGCTAGGCAAACCAGTCATGTGAACAATAAGACATTCAGCTACAGATGTAATTTTGCTATCTAGCTAAATCTGTTGCAATGGCATGTTGTACATGGTCCCTGACAAATAAACAAATGAATAAATAAAAACCTTTCTCTGACGGCGGACTCCTTCTCCTCTTTCCTCCCTGGTAGGGTTTACAGACAGACCTCCCCTCCCCAGCACCCAGAGGGGCGGTGTGTCTCGCCTGGACACCCGAGGGGCCTAGTAACAAATGATAGGGCAGGGAACAGGTAATTACAATCATTAGTAGAGTAAGCTTGCAAAAAAAGGCAATCACAGACAGAAGAGAAAATACTGAGTTCCCATTGACATAGCATAAAAAGGACTGTATCATTATTTTTGATGTCTCACACTTGACGGACTAAAAACCCTAGCTACCTCTTTCAGCATTAGACTCATCTGATGCCTCCTAAGGAAAGAAAAGTAAGAGATGACAATACGGTAAGATCCAATATGAGAGTCACTAAATCGATTTGTTTAGATCTTTTTTATCCAGGCATGAGTTTAGTCAAATAGAATACAGTGTTTACCTTATAGCAAAGCTGATCAAGCCTCTCCTTGTGATGTTTGGTCTTCTTCTCGCTGCGCACCGCCTGGTACCATTTCAAACTGTTCTGGTAGCGGCGGGTAAGGTAGGCCGGAGTGGTGCATCGGAACTGGGACTCAGAAGGAGACTCAGAATCCTCGTCGTCGGAGCTGGAGCTAAGCAACTGCAAATCCCTGACAGAGCGGGATAGGGAGGCACCATCTCCTCCGCCTCCCCTGTCCTCACCTCCAGCAGCCTGCACCTTAGCAAGGGATCTGTGTGAGTGGATACCGTCTAGGGGGCTATGGTCTGCAGAGGGGGGCTGCTTGCGTGATGGTGGTCTGGGTGTCACAGGTCTAACCAACTGACCACCAGGGAGGGTTCTCTGCCTGGTGAGCTGCTCTAAGTCTGGCCTCACTGGGATAAAACGGAGGGTGGCCTCGGGATGTTTAAACTTCACTCTTTTATCGGTCAGGTTGGGGGAAGGGTTGGGGATGGGTCGTTTTATTGGACGAGGTCTACAGTGGCGCCTGCCAATAGGGAGGGCTATTGTGTATTTGAGCAAAGGCTTGTCATAAGGTTCTCCTTTCCATGTCTCTTGCACTGGCATCCAAATCTTGGTCTTAGCTGAGAGAGTGGGTTGAGGTAGGGGGTACTTTCTACTGAGACCTGGTGGGGGGAGGGCAGTGATCTGAGCATTCTGAGGAAGGGGCATAGCCCCTTCTCCTGCAAGACTGGGAGCTGGGAATGCTGGATAAAGAGATTTAAATGCCAGAAGAGATAGATGTCAAAATAGACATCTAGCTACTGTATTAAGTTAGATTGTCTAGCTTGCTAATAGACTTCGAAATTCTTTAAAATCCTCACCAGCTAAATGTGAACTTTCTCTCACATTGTCTCCTCCCTCCTCCTGGAACCTACAGTAAGAAAAAACAGTGCTTTTCTTAAACTTCTTCCAGCATTATTAGTTAGCTAACTTTTATTTTTGAATTTATGAAACACTGCATTCAAGATTCAAGCTTTAGCTAACGTTAGCTAGCTAGCGCAGTTCAGATAACTTAGGTTAGCTAATTTAACTACACGAGATTGATTAATACCAATCAAGCCAATTTTGGGTGGCCGGTCATGTGTTGCTAGCAAGCTGTCAGTGTTAGCAAAACTGATGCTGTGAACTGGAGTACGTGTATTCAAACGTACCTTTTTTTCTCCCTCTTTAGCCGGACTTGGGTATATTTTGGTTTCATCTTGTAACAAATATGACATTCATTGACAAAAGTAAACAAAGAAGTGACATCATCAACGGCAGAATTCTTTAAAAAATGCATTATGCTCGAGCAGCTTTTCCAACTCTCTGCACACTTCTTTTCATGTTTCTATTCTCGTTCCAGCACAGCAACCATATACAGTATAAATATACGGAGCTGTCCAGTGCTGAAAGTAAAAGGACTCTAGCACAGCACCCAAGCAGCATGCTGCGTGAATGATACATTTCCCAACATACATGTTGAATAAACCCCTCGCCCTTGTCCTAACAGAAAGACGAGAAGAACAGAAAATACAGTATAAATGAAGTCCATATAACGTTGAGAAATTGTATGAGAAATTATGGATTTTATTTGCTAACATTATCAATTTAACATCGCGATGCAAGAACAAACACTGCATAAAGCAAAGTCATCGAGTCAGCTCCTTAATAAATGGCACTATTACTTAGTATATTATTATATGGAGGTATCCATTGAATTTGTGGTGACAAGATAACGTTCACAACTGTTAATAAATAACTTGAATATTACAATATAAATGCCTTAATTTAGAATATTAACAATATTTTATTACACATGTACAATCCCATTTCCAACTAGTCTCTCACATAAAACGGATGCACACCTTGCAGGAGTAAAACAATACAACATGTTAATTCTAGAGTAGGGCAGGTCAGGTAAATAAAACCAAAATGTTTTGACAAATCCTAACTTCCTGGCCTACATTCAGCTGTGTCACTCCACTCATCCCGCTGTCCAGTATGTGCACGTTTATTTATCTTCTAAGTAGGAGAGGCTCTGATCAACACCAATCAGAGTTTCACATCGAAAATGTAAATGCCAGTCCATATTCACTCTATTGTTATTTACTGGGAGGGAGAATAAACCATGTTGTCCTAAATGGTGAGTTGACCAACAGAATGTCCATCTAAAGGATAAACACCACAATGACCTCCACAAATGTTGACGTTTCACTTCCTCTTTTACCAGCACATCTCCTGCAAAAAAAAAGAAAAAATACAAAGGACATGCATCACAACGATGTGTAAAACATCATTCTTAAAATAGTTCAGTGAAATTGGATTTACCTGCACTACAATCCCATCTACCAGTCTCAGACCCAGGAGTCGAGGGGTGGAGGTTTGCGCTCCACCAGGCCCACTGCAGGCCTTCCAGCCCGGATGAAGTGCTTCCTCTCTGGGATACTCTACAACAAAATGTGAGTGTGTGTTTAGTTAAATGTGAGTCCCCATTGAAGAACTCCTGACCTTACGTATAGTAAGGCGCTCTGCACATTGTTACTGACCTGGAGAGGCTCTCTCTCCATCATGTGGCCTGGCCCATCACCCACTCTGTCCCCCTGCTCCACAGTGGAGTATCCGTCTGTGGGGAAGACAGAGAGAATACAATAAACAAAGGCCATTTTACATTCAAATGACAAACAAGGAATAGGCACACCCACACTTATGCTGAAGCTACAGTCTCATGGTGACCTTGATTTTTCTCCATCAGAGGCAGTGTGATGTCATCATAGCCTGACTTTCCGCTCTTGGGTTTTTTGGGCATTCCACTAGTTGTTGGCTGAGAGTAAAAAAAGAGAGAACACACAGTATGCCATTAGGAACTAATGTTGTCCCATACAGTGCTCAAGTTACAAATCAATAACAGAGTTGTGTTTGTGCCACCCATTTGGACTGTGTAGTGAATGGGGAATACAGCCTTCTACAGCATGCCATGCCATACCTTAAAGTGGCTCTTGTTCCAGCCTCCCTTGTAGAGACTGTTTCTTAGGTCCTTGTAAGCCCACACTGTCTGCAGGACATGAGATGCTGCTTTGGTCTCTCGCCCAGATTGGCTAGCAAAGAAACACCAGAATCAACCAGAGCCAGCATAAAGGAGAAAGCACAGCACTGTGGCCTGAGCATCTAGCCAATTGAAACCAACACCATATAAGATATTATGCTATGAAAATCTACCTTGTCTTGTTGATGGCTACCAGTTTCTGGATGGCGTGGCCCTGTATGAGACCTCGGGCGTTCTCAGGGCTGTCTGAGATGATCTCATGGATAGTGTTCAGAATGGCCACCACTGTGTCCCCTTCCAGGTTCTTGGCTGGCCTCTGTTGACCACAGGGCAGGTTACTGACCAGGTCCCTCATGGCATAACTCCCTGTGGGGAAAAGAAAATGGTCAAATCACCTGTGTGTGTGTGTGTGTGTGTGTGTGTGTGTGTGTGTGTTTGTGTGTGTGTGTGCGTGCGTGCGTGCATGCGTGCGTGCGTGCGTGCGTGTCTATGTACCTATGAGGTCTTTGTTGCGGCGATCTATGGCCAGGTTGCGGAGAGCAATAGCTACAGCATGGACCACTTTATCACCATCTGAACGCAGTAGCTCCACCAGGACAGGCAGACCTTTCTCCTTCCTCACTGTGGCCCGAATGTAACTGGACCACTTTGAGCAAAGGCACAGAGAGAGAGAATAATAGAAGGGTGTAATGTATGACATTTTGTAAAGTCCTATTGTGCTACTTATGATTATTAATACATACTCATACTTTTATACACATTATAGTTTTTCAACCACAATTCAATCACACTTAATCAACCCTTCACACAGAGAGCAAGAGAGAGAGAGAGAGAAAGAGAAAGGGGATGAGAAACAAACAGTCTGTTCTTCCACAGCCTCAGATCAACTGCTTCTACGATTGCCCTTCACTCACAGCCCAGTGTCCTGCAGCGAGGTTCTGCAGCGCTCCGGCTGCTGCCTCCAGGGTGTTGTGGTTCTGACTGCAAGTGAGGAGAGACAGGTACAGCCTCACAACCTCTGGCTGGTAAAGCAGCTCCAGACCTACAGAGAGGGAGAGAGGGAGGGAGGGAGTGAGGGAGGGAATGAGAGAGAGAGAGAGAGAGAGAGAGAGAGAGAGAGAGAGCACAGAGGACCCCCAGATACATTGGAACTGGTATGATGAGACACAGTGGTTTTCAAGGCACCAGTTATCAGAAGGTTGGATCAGTAACCATCACATACAGTTAAGCACTTCAAAAGCTCATTTCAGACTTCATAGTGAAACACAGATGAGATAAAATGGATTACTTGTCCCATACTGTTTGTTTTATGTAGTAGAGTATACATTTTCAGACAGCTTGGAGTTTTGCGGCCAAAGTGAGAAGACTCTAAGCAGGACAATATGAAAAATGCAGTGCAGTTTCCTATGAAGTCAAAGACAAAACGTTTTTTTTTTTTTATTCTTCACATTTTCAAACAGTCCATCTATATTTTCCAACGGAGCTATACATTTGGGTGAGGTTTTTTTCTCGCCGGAGTAGCCTCGTTTCACTGCCAAAAATGTCAAAGGGCCTCGCAGGTGGCGCAATGGTCTAAGGCTGTGACACCAGAGACTCTGGGTTCGAGCCCAGGCTCTGTCACGACCGGGGGGCCCATGGGGCGGCAAACAATTGGCCTAGCGTCGTCCGGGTTAGGGAGGGTTTGGCCGGCAGGGATATCCTTGTCTCATCGCACACTAGTGACTCCTGTGGCGGGCCGGGCACAGTGCACGCTGACCAGGTTGCTAGGTGTACGGTGTTTCCTCTGACACATTGGTGTGGCTTGCTTCCGGGTTGGATGTGCCCTGTGTTAAGAAGCAGTACGGCTTGGTTGGGTTGTGTTTCGGAGGACGCATGTCTCTCAACCTTCGCCTCTCCCGAGTCCGTGCGGAAGCTGTAGCGATGGGGCCACAGTGTCTCCTGACCCCTCCTGTCTCAGCCTCCAGTATTTATGCTGCAGTAGTTTATGTGTCGGGGGGCTGGGGTCAGTTTGTTATATCTGGAGTACTTCTCCTGTCCAATTCGGTGTCCTGTGTGAATCTAAGTGTGCGTTCTCTAATTCTCTCCTTCTCTCTCTCGGAGGACCTGAGCCCTAGGACCATGCCCCAGGACTACCTGACATGATGACTCCTTGCTGTCCCCAGTCCACCTGGCCGTGCTGCTGCTCAAGTTTCAACTGTTCTGCCTTATTATTATTCGACCATGCTGGTCATTTATGAACATTTGAACATCTTGGCCATGTTCTGTTATAATCTCCACCCGGCACAGCCGGAAGAGGACTGGCCACCCCACATATGCTCTCTCTAATTCTCTTTCTTTCTCTCTCTCGGAGGACCTGAGCCCTAGGACCATGCCCCAGGACTACCTGACATGATGACTCCTTGCTGTCCCCAGTCCACCTGGCCGTGCCGCTGCTCCAGTTTCAACTGTTCTGCCTTTTTATTATTCGACCATGCTGGTAATTTATGAACATTTGAACATCTTGGCCATGTTCTGTTATAATCTCTACCCAGAACAGCCAGAAGAGGACTGGCCACCCCACATAGCCTGGTTCCTCTCTAGGTTTCTTCCTAGGTTTTGGCCTTTTCTAGGGAGTTTTTCCTAACCACCGTGCTTCTACACCTGCATTGCTTGCTGTTTGGGGTTTTAGGCTGGGTTTCTGTACAGTACTTTGAGATATCAGCTGATGTACGAAGGGCTATATAAATAAATTTGATTTGATTTGATTTGCGACAAGACAGTAACTACATAAATTGGATATCATGAAATTGGGCAAAAAAAAATGTCAATGTCAAATACAGGTAGCCTAGTCAAATAATTAACATCCAACATCCAATTACTCTCTCACGGGATTTCCACTAATGGTCCATATGTAGCCAAACGACACTGCTGCTCATTCCGTTGGCTCAAAAATTGATAAATGGTTAAAAAAAAGTAAGGCCAGAGTCCATAGAGACACATACCAGCTCTACTGGTAGTACTGCTGCTAGCACTCTACTGTTGATGACACAAGCTGTAATTTTACATTTGTTGTTAGCCCAGCTAGCATGGACACTGACAGTTGTGACTCTGATGCACAAGATGATGAGAACTACACTGATTTGGAGTCGTGCCTTTGTGTGTTATACTTGCAAAAGTACTATCTCACAACTCGATGAAACCTTCACTCTTGCGCAGACATTTAGAAACAAAACACTCCAATTTGAAAAATAAGTCTCGAGTTTTTTTGAGCCAGAATTAAGATTACTTTTGAGTATAAAAGCAGCAGATACCATTAATAAGAATGCCTTCATCAAACAACACTGTTTCACGACGTATCAGTGACATGGCAGGAGATGTTTTGAAACGACTACTGCTTCGCATACAAGCCAGTGAATTCTATGCATTACAGCTGGATGAATCAACAGACGTGGCGGGCCTGGCACAGGTCCTGGTATATGGCCGTTACATTTCTGGGGCGTCAATTAAGGAAGGCATCCTCTTCTGCAAACCACTGGAAACCAGGACAAGAGGAGAGGATATTTGTAAAGTACTGGACAGCTTTGTGACATCAAATTGACTTTGGTGGTCAAGATGTGTTGGTATCTGTTCTGATGGCACAAAAGCCATGACAGTGAGACAATGTGGTAATGCGCGTCCAATCAGTTGCTCCCGACGCCACTTGGGTACACTGCAGCATCCATCTAGAGGCTCTTGCTGCCAAGGGAATACCTGACAGCTTGAAAGACATTTTGGACACTACAGTGAAAATGGTTAACTTTATTAAAGCAAGGCCCCTGAACTATTTTCCTCACTATGCAATGATATGGGCAGCGATCATGTAACGCTTTTACAACATACAGAAGTGCACTGGTTATCGAGGGGCAAAGTATTGACACATTTTTTTGAATTGAGAGACGAGCTTAAAGTTTTCTTTACTGACCATCATTTTCACTTGTCTGACCGCTTGTATGATGACGAGTTTCTCACATAACTGGCCTGTCTGGGTGATGTTTTTTCTCACCTGAATGATCTGAATCTAGGATTACAGGGACTCTCCGCAACTATATTCAAAGTGAAGGACAAAATTGAGGCTATGATTAAGAAGTTGGAGCTCTTTGTCTGCATTAACAAGGACACCACACACATCTTTCCATCATTGTATGATTTGTTTGTGTGCAAATGAACAAGGTTAAGGACAATATCAAATGTGATATAGCGAAGCACCTGAGTGAGTTGGGTGCGCAATTACACAGGTACTTTCCCGTAACAGATGACACAAACAGCTGGATTTGTTATCAAGCCCTGCCTCCAGTCCACTTACCGATATCTGAACAAGAGAGCCTCATCGAAATTGCAACAAGCGGTTCTTGAATTTAATCAGAAGCCACTGCCAGATTTCTGGATTGGGCTGCGCTCAGAGTATCCTGCCTTGGCAAATCGCACTGTTATGACACTGATGCCCTTTGCAACCACGTACCTATGTGAGAGTGGATTCTCGGCCCTCACTAGCATGATAACTAAATACAGGCACAGACTGTGTGTGGAAAAAGACTGAGACTCTCTCCAATACAACCCAATATTGCAGAGTTATGTGCATTCTTTCAAGCATACCCCTTTCATTAAGCTGTGGTGAGTTATTCACAATTTTTGATGAACAAATAAGGTTTTATATGTAAGATGGCTAAGTAAAGAGCAAAATGATTGGTTATTATTATATTATTATTTGTGCCCTGGTCCTTTAAGAGCTCTTTGTCATTTTCCACGAGCCGGGTTGTGACAAACTCACACGCATTCTTATGTTTAATAAAACAACATTTGAGAGAGTGCTGACCCTGATGCTGGAGGGGGTACGCAGCTGGAGAATGAAAGTCTGAAGGGGTACGGGACTACAAAAATTTTGGGAACCACTGTTCTAGAGAATATATGTAGGCTTACACAGTTAGGTTATGAAGCTCAAAATTATTATTGGCTTAGTATTTCAGAAAGACTATACAGTATAATGTACACAACATAGATAATACCCCCAATTAAAACTCCATTTTTGTGTGTGTACATGTTAGATATTCACACTGCCTTGCAGAATATTCTGCCTTGCAAAAGGGATGTGGACTGTGCATGATATTACAAATGCATAAAGAAAACAAAATGTCTTTTCCAACTCCAAACTTTCACTCAAACACCCCAACTACATGTAAACATGGATCACTATTGCATTATTAACCAATGGGTGCTTCAGGCTCCAACTCTTATCAGCTCTCTGAGAGCTCTTGTCTGCTACAAACGGTACACCACTCACTTAAACAATATTCACAGACTGTCTTATTCTACCGGAGTGAGAGGCTTCTAGCTACACACACATCCCCAGTAGTCATGCTGGAGTATAGAAGGAATCCAAATACTCAGGAATTCTCTCACAGGCTGCCCTCCAGAGGCTTTCCAATGATATTCAGCCAGCTGAAGCCGAAGATGCTGATAGGCTGCCTCTGGCTGGGAGACTTACGTGCTGTCTAATCCTGACCTAGGCATGTGACCTTCTTATCACATTGATTGCAGCCGCAGGCAGGAGTGTGGGATGGCTCCACAGCCAGACACACAGGTTCTGTGGAGGGTATAAGATTTTCTACAGACCTGTATAATACCTGACTGGCCACACAGGTCCATCGAGTAGTGCCCGTTCCCTGTGTCATCAGAAACCTTCTCACACAAATTCTGGTGGGCCACGACCAAACCTTCCCTCTAAACCTGTCTGGACTTCGACATCAAAAGACATCAACTATGCTCAGGGAATGATTTTGTTTGTATACAGTGTGTATATTCATGTATCTGATTATGTTCCAATGCCATATAGAAGAGAGTTGTATAATCTAATCAGTTATACAACTCTCTTTTTTACTAAGGTATAATCTATTCAGTTATACAACTCTCTTTTTACTAAGGTATAATCTATTCAGTTATACAACTCTCTTTTTACTAAGGTATAATCTATTCAGTTATACAAGTCTCTTTTTATTAAGGTATAATCTATTCAGTTATACAAGTCTCTTTTTACTAAGGTATAATCTATTCAGTTATACAACTCTCGTATTACTAAGGTATAATCTATTCAGTTATACAACTCTCTTTTTACTAAGATATAATCTATTCAATTATACAAGTCTCTTTTTACTAAGGTATAATCTATTCAGTTATACAACTCTCGTATTACTAAGGTATAATCTATTCAGTTATACAGCTCTCTTTTTACTAAGGTATAATCTATTCAGTTATACAACTCTCGTATTACTAAGGTATAATCTATTCAGTTATACAACTCTCGTATTACTAAGGTATAATCTATTCAGTTATACAACTCTCTTTTTACTAAGGTATAATCTATTCAGTTATACAACTCTCTTTTTACTAAGGTATAATCTATTCAGTTATACAAGTCTCTTTTTATTAAGGTATAATCTATTCAGTTATACAAGTCTCTTTTTACTAAGGTATAATCTATTCAGTTATACAACTCTCGTATTACTAAGGTATAATCTATTCAGTTATACAACTCTCTTTTTACTAAGATATAATCTATTCAATTATACAAGTCTCTTTTTACTAAGGTATAATCTATTCAGTTATACAACTCTCGTATTACTAAGGTATAATCTATTCAGTTATACAGCTCTCTTTTTACTAAGGTATAATCTATTCAGTTATACAACTCTCGTATTACTAAGGTATAATCTATTCAGTTATACAACTCTCGTATTACTAAGGTATAATCTATTCAGTTATACAACTCTCTTTTTACTAGCGTATAATCTATTCAGTTATACAACTCTCGTATTACTAAAGTATAATCTATTCAGTTATACAACTCTCTTTTTACTAAGGTATAATCTATTCAGTTATACAAGTCTCTTTTTACTAAGGTATAATCTATTCAGTTATACAACTCTCGTATTACTAAGGTATAATCTATTCAATTATACAAGTCTCTTTTTACTAAGGTATAATCTATTCAGTTATACAACTCTCGTATTACTAAGGTATAATCTATTCAGTTATACAACTCTCTTTTTACTAAGGTATAATCTATTCAGTTATACAACTCTCGTATTACTAAAGTATAATCTATTCAGTTATACAACTCTCTTTTTACTAAGGTATAATCTATTCAGTTATACAACTCTTGTATTACTAATGTTTAATCTATTCAATTTTACAAGTCTCTTTTTACTAAGGTATAATCTATTCAGTTATACAACTCTCGTATTACTAAAGTATAATCTATTCAGTTATACAACTCTCTTTTTACAAACGTATAATCTATTCAGTTATACAACTCTCGTATTACTAAAGTATAATCTATTCAGTTATACAACTCTCTTTTTACTAAGGTATAATCTATTCAGTTATACAACTCTTGTATTACTAATGTATAATCTATTCAATTATACAAGTCTCTTTTTACTAAGGTATAATCTATTCAGTTATACAACTCTCGTATTACTAATGTATAATCTATTCAGTTATACAACTCTCGTATTACTAAGGTATAATCTATTCAGTTATACAAGTCTCTTTTTACTAAGGTATAATCTATTCAGTTATACAATTCTTGTATTACTAAAGTATAATCTATTCAGTTATACAAGTCTCTTTTTACTAAGGTATAATCTATTCAGTTATACAACTCTCGTAATACTAAGGTATAATCTATTCAGTTATACAACTCTCTTTTTACTAAGGTATAATCTATTCAGTTATACAACTCTCGTATTACTAAGGTATAATCTATTCAGTTATACAACTCTCTTTTTACTAAGGTATAATCTATTCAGTTATACAACTCTCGTATTACTAAGGTATAATCTATTCAGTTATACAAGTCTCTTTTAACTAAGGTATAATCTATTCAGTTATACAACTCTCGTATTACTAAGGTATAATCTATTCAGTTATACAACTCTCGTATTACTAAGGTATAATCTATTCAATTATACAAGTCTCTTTTTACTAAGGTATAATCTATTCAGTTATACAACTCTCGTATTACTAAGGTATAATCTATTCAGTTATACAACTCTCTTTTTACTAAGGTAAAATCTATTCAGTTATACAAGTCTCTTTTTACTAAGGTATAATCTATTCAGTTATACAACTCTCGTATTACTAAGGTATAATCTATTCAGTTATACAACTCTCTTTTTACTAGCGTATAATCTATTCAGTTATACAACTCTCGTATTACTAAAGTATAATCTATTCAGTTATACAACTCTCTTTTTACTAAGGTATAATCTATTCAGTTATACAACTCTCTTTTTACTAAGGTATAATCTATTCAGTTATACAACTCTCGTATTACTAAAGTATAATCTATTCAGTTATACAACTCTCTTTTTACTAAGGTATAATCTATTCAGTTATACAATTCTCGTATTACTAAAGTATAATCTATTCAGTTATACAACTCTCTTTTTACTAAGGTATAATCTATTCAGTTATACAACTCTTGTATTACTAATGTATAATCTATTCAATTATACAAGTCTCTTTTTACTAAGGTATAATCTATTCAGTTATACAACTCTCGTATTACTAAGGTATAATCTATTCAGTTATACAACTCTCTTTTTACTAAGATATAATCTATTCAATTATACAAGTCTCTTTTTACTAAGGTATAATCTATTCAGTTATACAACTCTCGTATTACTAAGGTATAATCTATTCAGTTATACAACTCTCTTTTTACTAAGGTATAATCTATTCAGTTATACAACTCTCGTATTACTAAGGTATAATCTATTCAGTTATACAACTCTCGTATTACTAAGGTATAATCTATTCAGTTATACAACTCTTTTTACTAGCGTATAATCTATTCAGTTATACAACTCTCGTATTACTAAAGTATAATCTATTCAGTTATACAACTCTCTTTTTACTAAGGTATAATCTATTCAGTTATACAAGTCTCTTTTTACTAAGGTATAATCTATTCAGTTATACAAGTCTCTTTTTACTAAGGTATAATCTATTCAGTTGTACAACTCTCGTATTACTAAGGTATAATCTATTCAGTTATACAACTCTTGTATTACTAATGTATAATCTATTCAATTATACAAGTCTCTTTTTACTAAGGTATAATCTATTCAGTTATACAACTCTCGTATTACTAAAGTATAATCTATTCAGTTATACAACTCTCTTTTTACAAACGTATAATCTATTCAGTTATACAACTCTCGTATTACTAAAGTATAATCTATTCAGTTATACAACTCTCTTTTTACTAAGGTATAATCTATTCAGTTATACAACTCTTGTATTACTAATGTATAATCTATTCAATTATACAAGTCTCTTTTTACTAAGGTATAATCTATTCAGTTATACAACTCTCGTATTACTAAGGTATAATCTATTCAGTTATACATCTCTTGTATTACTAAGGTATAATCTATTCAGTTATACAAGTCTCTTTTTACTAAGGTATAATCTATTCAGTTATACAATTCTTATATTACTAAAGTATAATCTATTCAGTTATACAAGTCTCTTTTTACTAAGGTATAATCTATTCAGTTATACAACTCTCGTATTACTAAGGTATAATCTATTCAGTTATACAACTCTCTTTTTACTAAGGTATAATCTATTCAGTTATACAACTCTCGTATTACTAAGGTATAATCTATTCAGTTATACAACTCTCTTTTTACTAAGGTCTAATCTATTCAGTTATACAACTCTCGTATTACTAAGGTATAATCTATTCAGTTATACAAGTCTCTTTTAACTAAGGTATAATCTATTCAGTTATACAACTCTCGTATTACTAAGGTATAATCTATTCAGTTATACAACTCTCGTATTACTAAGGTATAATCTATTCAATTATACAAGTCTCTTTTTACTAAGGTATAATCTATTCAGTTATACAACTCTCGTATTACTAAGGTATAATCTATTCAGTTATACAACTCTCTTTTTACTAAGGTAAAATCTATTCAGTTATACAAGTCTCTTTTTACTAAGGTATAATCTATTCAGTTATACAACTCTCGTATTACTAAGGTATAATCTATTCAGTTATACAACTCTCTTTTTACTAGCGTATAATCTATTCAGTTATACAACTCTCGTATTACTAAAGTATAATCTATTCAGTTATACAACTCTCTTTTTACTAAGGTATAATCTATTCAGTTATACAACTCTCTTTTTACTAAGGTATAATCTATTCAGTTATACAACTCTCGTATTACTAAAGTATAATCTATTCAGTTATACAACTCTCTTTTTACTAAGGTATAATCTATTCAGTTATACAATTCTCGTATTACTAAAGTATAATCTATTCAGTTATACAACTCTCTTTTTACTAAGGTATAATCTATTCAGTTATACAACTCTTGTATTACTAATGTATAATCTATTCAATTATACAAGTCTCTTTTTACTAAGGTATAATCTGTTCAGTTATACAACTCTCGTATTACTAAGGTATAATCTATTCAGTTATACAACTCTCTTTTTACTAAGATATAATCTATTCAATTATACAAGTCTCTTTTTACTAAGGTATAATCTATTCAGTTATACAACTCTCGTATTACTAAGGTATAATCTATTCAGTTATACAACTCTCTTTTTACTAAGGTATAATCTATTCAGTTATACAACTCTCGTATTACTAAGGTATAATCTATTCAGTTATACAACTCTCGTATTACTAAGGTATAATCTATTCAGTTATACAACTCTCTTTTTACTAGCGTATAATCTATTCAGTTATACAACTCTCGTATTACTAAAGTATAATCTATTCAGTTATACAACTCTCTTTTTACTAAGGTATAATCTATTCAGTTATACAAGTCTCTTTTTACTAAGGTATAATCTATTCAGTTATACAAGTCTCTTTTTACTAAGGTATAATCTATTCAGTTATACAACTCTCGTATTACTAAGGTATAATCTATTCAATTATACAAGTCTCTTTTTACTAAGGTATAATCTATTCAGTTATACAACTCTCGTATTACTAAGGTATAATCTATTCAGTTATACAACTCTCTTTTTACAAAGGTATAATCTATTCAGTTATACAACTCTCGTATTACTAAAGTATAATCTATTCAGTTATACAACTCTCTTTTTACTAAGGTATAATCTATTCAGTTATACAACTCTTGTATTACTAATGTATAATCTATTCAATTATACAAGTCTCTTTTTACTAAGGTATAATCTATTCAGTTATACAACTCTCGTATTACTAAGGTATAATCTATTCAGTTATACAAGTCTCTTTTTACTAACGTATAATCTATTCAGTTATACAACTCTCGTATTAATAAGGTATAATCTATTCAGTTATACAACTCTCGTATTACTAAGGTATAATCTATTCAATTATACAAGTCTCTTTTTACTAAGGTATAATCTATTCAGTTATACAACTCTCGTATTACTAAGGTATAATCTATTCAGTTATACAACTCTCTTTTTACTAAGGTAAAATCTATTCAGTTATACAAGTCTCTTTTTACTAAGGTATAATCTATTCAGTTATACAACTCTCATATTACTAAGGTATAATCTATTCAGTTATACAACTCTCTTTTTACTAGCGTATAATCTATTCAGTTATACAACTCTCGTATTACTAAAGTATAATCTATTCAGTTATACAACTCTCTTTTTACTAAGGTATAATCTATTCAGTTATACAAGTCTCTTTTTACTAAGGTATAATCTATTCAGTTATACAAGTCTCTTTTTACTAAGGTATAATCTATTCAGTTATACAACTCTTGTATTACTAAGGTATAATCTATTCAATTATACAAGTCTCTTTTTACTAAGGTATAATCTATTCAGTTATACAACTCTCGTATTACTAAGGTATAATCTATTCAGTTATACAACTCTCTTTTTACAAAGGTATAATCTATTCAGTTATACAACTCTCGTATTACTAAGGTATAATCTATTCAGTTATACAAGTCTCTTTTTACTAAGGTATAATCTATTCAGTTATACAACTCTTGTATTACTAAGGTATAATCTATTCAATTATACAAGTCTCTTTTTACTAAGGTATAATCTATTCAGTTATACAACTCTCGTATTACAAAGGTATAATCTATTCAGTTATACAACTCTCGTATTACTAAGGTATAATCTATTCAGTTATACAACTCTCGTATTACTAAGGTATAATCTATTCAGTTATACAACTCTCTTTTTTTATTAAGGTATAATCTTCTGTTGGAACTTCTGAATGTCAATGACTAGTTTAGAATCCTGTCAATAGTCTGCGATATTACACATTATATTTGACATAAAAAAGGCAGCTATAGTGTCTTATCATCACATTGTGGCACAAAATGCATTCAATCGTCCCTTCATTTGATGCTGAATATAAGCTCTACTAGCTGTCTACACTGCTCCATCTCAAACACAGAAGTACATTATTCACAATATAAGTCTCTTGAGTTGCCACAGCAGTCCCACCAAGCTATTCCATATTGTCTTGTACTCATACAGTAACTGACACATGGTACGTTTGCATGGACCATGTAGTTCTGCCAAAATATTCAGACAACCTATTGGTATCTCTGAATGTTTCAAATACAATCCAACCACTTCAAGACAGTACAACACATTGGAAACTATTCTACATCATGCACAAATACCCTTTCCAAATGCCTAATGCCAAGGTTAAGGCTTTGTACAACGTACGTCTTTGGAATGCATCTTGAAATTACATAAATGCATGTCTTGAATCTTGACCAATCCACAGATCCCTAAAGATGTTCCATACCTTTCATTGGTTCTGTGCGTTTGGGTAAATCCAGAGTACCATATTTTTTATCACTTGGTCCATTTCTCCAGCCTAGACAAAACACACATACACGCAACCACACACGCACGCACGCACGCACGCGCGCGCACGCACGCACACACACACACACACACACACACACACACACACACACACACACACACACACACACACACACACACACACACACACACACACACACACACACACACACACACACACACAC
Source organism: Oncorhynchus masou masou (assembly GCF_036934945.1). Lineage (NCBI taxonomy): Eukaryota > Metazoa > Chordata > Actinopteri > Salmoniformes > Salmonidae > Oncorhynchus > Oncorhynchus masou. The sequence goes on along the minus strand of NC_088239.1, from coordinate 49,623,239 downwards.
ACACAATAAATAGGAAAGATCAAAACATGGGAAGTGTATAGAGACATGGAATGTGTAGAAATCTTTTCTAACAATGTGCCAGAAAACCCTAGGTCTTCCATTGAAGCTCAGGTCTTGAGGCAGACAAAAGGGCAAGCAACCACAAAGGTCCTGGTTTCTCATAGTTGACAGAACATTATTATGGATTTTCAGATTGTCAAATATCATTCATTCAGACAGACTTACTTTGACTGAACCACTCCTCTATTGAATGGGGATGGAAGGAAACAAAACAAAAGATAAATAAGGAAGACAGTATAGCAACACAGAGTACACACCAGAAATCCCACAATTCTACTGCGTATTACGTGTTGTGCAAACTGCTTGACAACCATTCATATAGCGCCATCATGAGGTCAGATTCAACTCACCCTTTGGCTTCTTCCCTCCAAAACAGTCTGCCTCCTTCTTTTTCTTCTGGTTCCCTCCTAACCCTGGCACCTGATTGGCCACGGGTTCGTGAAATCTCTCCGCCCCCGGCACCTCTTTGTGGACGTGGTAGGAGAGGTTTCTCAGGATGCAGACACAGTTCTCTACCGACTGAGCGAGAGGAGGATAAACAACACAAAGATGCTCATCACAGACAGCAGATGCATAGAATATAGGGAGGGTCTGATCCTCATTTGTGGTCCAGAATACTTTTGGTTAATGTACTGATGCTCATTCTGGCTATAGTGTTTTCGTTGGGATTTACATGTGCTCAACTGTGTCTGCGTTCACCTTATTGTCGGTCTCCTTGTGTGCGACAGCTGACTGAAGGGCATGGAGGAGTGCGTCCACCAGCCCCTCACACTCCCTCAGTCTCTGCCGAGCCTCTGCTCCATCTGAGCTCACATTCCTGTGAGAACACAGCTCTATTAGTGGGGCGGATGAAGTTAGCATAGCATCGCTATCAGTATCTCATTTACCACTACGTCCAATTTAGAAACGTCCAATTTAGGGAGCAATGAACCCTGAAATCGTTCTTGTGTAAGGTTCCATTATCTTTTCATCTATGTAGCTGCTATACTTTGCCTGAGACATCCTGAGGTGTTCTTGAACACGGTGGTCCACTCTGTCTCCTGGGGTCTGGAGTGCTCAGTAGGGTCTCTCCTCCAGCCAGAGTGGGGGATGATGACCTCATCAGTCAGTGTCTGGAGCCCGTGGTTGATGATCATCATCTTCAGAGGCTCATGGGAGGAGAGGTTCCACAGGGTCCCTATAGGTAAAAAGTATATGCGATTTGTCCGAATGCTATACACAAGGTGTTTGGGTAATCAAGGTGAATCTTTTGCCATAGGCTCACTGTACCTGTGACCAGCTCTCTGACCTCCATGTTACTGGACTTTCTCAGCAGTCTGACCAGGGCGGGGATACCGTCACAGTCCTTGATGGCCACCTTGTTGTGGTGGTCTTTCCCGTAGGAGATGTTCCTCAGGGCTCCACAGGCCTTGCGGTGGACCTCGGCTTTAGGGTGGTCCAGGAGGCCCACCAGTACTGGAACCCCCTTCAGCTGCCTGACGTCCTGCTTCATGTGGTCGTTCTCGTAGCACAGGTGCTGCAAGTAGGCGGCGGCGTTGGACTTGACCGGGTCCATGGGGTGGCTGAGCATGGTGATGACCTCCCTCAGGTTGGGGTCCCTCCAGCGGGGGTCCTTACGGATGCTGTCCAGGCTGACCATGCTGCAGCGCTTGTGGGGGAACTGTAGCATCTGGGCCCTGGACATGGCCTGGAAGAAGGAGGTGGGGTCTCCGTCCACCTGGGACATGAGGGCCTCCTCGTATCCCCCTCTGGAGAAATAGAGAGTGAAGGAGAGGTTAAGTGGGGGGGGGGCTGAGACAAGGACAAGAGATGGACCTATATGTAGAGACAGACAGAATGCACAGAAAGCACAGAAAGCAATTTGATGTGTTCTCTGAATAGTTGTGCAAACAGATTATTTTATCTGGACAGCTTGAGTTCCAGATAGATGGAGAGAAAGAGAGAGAGCAGAAGACAGGCGTTGAAAGCGACGGGGCGCTAGATAGCTAAGTATCCTCTGTAAACAGCTCATTGACAGCTTACAAGCTGAGGAAAGTGCTGCTGTCAGTCAGTGATACAGGTGTAACCTCCTTATTTATTGACTGGTGGCCTCCCCTGATTGTTACCACCTGCTCCTAAACTGCTGGCCATTTGTCTCGCCCCACCACATGGACTACAGCAGTTAGAAGCTCCCACTGAGGCTCAACGCTATGGAACGCAATGTACAGAAGTCCATTCATGCAGTTTCAAGCCATAATGAGCTGTGTTGATTCGTAGAGTAGAATTTTCTAAGTCTCCTCTTTTCTTTTCTTTTTCTTTTTTTAAATGTGTCCATAAGCTACATAATTGGATTTTGAGGGTCAGTGTATGGTGAAGTGTACTCTACGGGGTTATCTCTTCACTGAAAACAGCATTTATGTGGTGAATGAAGATAATGATCATGTACTGGACTGTTCCATTGGTCAGTAGCAAACAATACACAGAATGTGTCCTCCTTTTCAAATGACTACCTACACACTGCAAAAATCAATGCCCTGTCTTGTCAAGGGTAAACTCATTTACAGAGAGGTTATTGATATTTGCGCGCCACACATTAGATTTCCTTTTACTACTGTCCATTCTCTGAATGTAAATAACTCATTTTAATGGGAATAAAGGACTTGACTTTGAATCAATGGATTCCATCACCTTTCCATAGAGCTGACATAACAAGGTCACCAGTCTTTTTATTTTAGCTTGGATATGCTGCTAGGGAGTTCTACTGTCATGCATGTGCCGAACTAGCTAGCCCATATCCTAACCTGGTTCTGGACGGCTCCATCAGGAGCTCCATGGTAGTGATGGGTCTGAGATAGTGGATTCCCCCCAGGGTGGCGTAGCTGGAGGTGGGGTAGTCAGCCTTTACATCCTGGGCGTCCCCTGGTCCTTCCCCTTCGGTCTGGTTAGTCAGGCCCACCTGGCCGTAGTTGTCCCTGGGTAGGGGCAGGGTGTAGTGGCCTCCGGGCTGGGTCTGGTAGTTCCTGGAGGGCCAGTAGGTGTGGAGGGAGCTATGGTGGACACCTCCTCGAGACAGGCTGCCATACCCAGAACACATATCACTTCCAAGGCCAGGAAAGGGAGGGTCGGGGAGGGTGTAGATGCTGTTCTGCCTCTCAGGGATCTCTGTGTTGGGATCACGGTCTGTGTTGTTGTAGGGAGGGGGGAGAGTGGTGATGGTAGCAGTGGTTGTGATAAGGGGGGTGAGGTACTCAGAGGAGTGTTGGACGTTGGTCAGGGGGCAGGGCTGCAGAGATTGGTTGTCTGGACACATGGGAACCTGGGTAACCGGGGGATGCTGTGAGGCTGGGGGAAGCTGTGGGGTGGGTGTGTCTGGGGTGTTCGGAGTGTCTGCCTGATCATTCGCCAGTTCCACAGCCTTGGGGTCCTGTAGGGAGGAAGGCATTTCGTTCATTTCAATACACCAGTGAGACTGCCCCAACTGTGGGATCTAATATTCCATCTCCATCACAGCCTCAGCCAAGTCTATGAGAGGCCATCCTAAAGCTGCACTCACTGCCTCAAATAACCACATCCACGTTTATCGATACTACCACCAAATCTACTAATAACTTTTTTCCCAACAGCAGAGAGCACAAAATGGCACAGTTTGATAAACATTTAACCCTGCATTAAACAAACCAAAAAATCCCCCACAAGCTCTCGTCTCACAGGAATTATCCATCATTTTTATTACAACAGATTTCTGGCTTTGAAGTAGGCGAGTAGATAATTCATTCTGCTTGGCTGCCAGTGAATAATGTATTTCCCCAGTTGGAAATGAGTTTAGATTGGACTGTGATGAAACAAGCCGAGGTCCAGCTACTGTTGAGTACTAGAGTAAATTGCAGGAAATTAAAATGGTCTGTTTGATGGAAGTGGATTTTGATGTTAACAGTTTCACAACCACCAAGACCAACACGCAATCTGTGTTTTTATCTTGCACAACTATGAATATGATGTAAATATGTATGACGTTAGATGACTCAAATAGTCGGATGAATAGTTTTGTGGATATTCTACACTAGGATAAGCTTTGTGGCATTCTCTGGCCCTGAGATACAATAGTGTTAGCTGCTACTTCCCCAGGGGAAATTCTGGCAGCTTTGCACAATACAGACTTCAGTTCAAAAAGCTGTCTGGGGCCTTTAGATTTACATTCTGTTGAATGGCAATTTGTTTCTGGCGGATGGTTAGGATTAAAAACACATCATGGTTCACCACAGCTGCAGATGTATTACACTATATAGTTATTGTTTCCCATTGTTCTGACATAAATCGTAATGCACAGGGATGGTGTTTTATTGGAGATATAATGGAGGATTAATCCATGCTTCAGATTCCAGTAGATCATGATTACAGTATGATCCTGGGAGAGATACTGTTCTGTAGAGATCAACTGGCTGAGCTTAGACGATGACTGATTGCTAAATTAAGTAAATAGTCCATAGGGGATCAATAGACTGAAGAGTGGGAACCTCTGTGTGTTGTGGTGCCTCTGCCTCTGCAGTGGAGCTGCCATTGGTGGAGGTGACAACAGAGGAGTTGGAGGTGGGTGTGTTCAGGTCATTGTCTGCAGGCTCCCCATGTGATTCCTTGGTCTCCAGGGTTATAGCCGACAGAGACGAGGGCTCCTCTGGGATCTGCTCCTACACAACAGAGGAAAGCGTTAGGTACACACTCCTACGCAGCAGGCAAGCACATAGCACAGGGTAGAGGGTTGGAGACTTATCCTCGTACAGACCAAGTGCATGGTCGAGAGGTTGATACACAGCAAAGGGAAGATATTTAGTTAGACATCCTAAGTGTAGGAGAGAACGTTTCACAGAGAAAGAGAGAGAGAGAGAGAGAGAGAGAGAGAGAGAGGAGAGGAGAGGAGAGGAGAGGAGAGGAGAGGAGAGGAGAGGAGAGGAGAGGAGAGGAGAGGAGAGGAGAGGAGAGGGAGAGGAGAGGAGAGGAGAGGAGAGGAGAGGAGAGGAGAGGAGAGGAGAGGAGAGGAGAGGAGAGGAGAGGAGAGGAGAGGAGAGGAGAGGTAGAAGATTGAGAGAGAGTAAGTAAGTATGTATTCACTTTATATATTATCTACCTCACTTGCTTTGGCAATGTTAACACATGTTTCCCATGCCAATAAAGCCCTTGAATTGAATTGAGAGGGAGAGCAAGAGAGGGAGATTGAGCAAAAGAGAAGAGGGGGAGAGCGAGAGAGGGAGATAGAGAGCGAAAGAGAAGGGGGAGACAGAGAGAGAGAGAGCGGGAGAGAGAGAGGGAGAGAGAGAGAGAGAGAGAGAGAGAGAGAGAGAATAAGAGAGAGAGGAGAGGGAGATAGAGATAGAAAGAGAAGAAGAGGGAGAGAGAGAGGGAGAGAGAGAGAGAGGAGAGAGAGAGAGAGAGAGAGAGAGAGAGAGAGAGAGAGAGAGAGAGAGAGAAAGAGAAGAAGAGGGAGAGTGCCCAGTATCCTTTGTAAAGAGAGGGAGAAATAAAGACAAACTAAAGGTGACAGGACGGTGAGAGCAAGAGAGGGTATTATCTAAATGTGAGAATGAGCTCCACCTGTTTAATTAAATCAGCGTTTGTTTGACCTCTCTTGAGGCCCTCTCACCCCGTTGACCAATCTGCTGCTGCCATTCTGCTGACCTTTCACTTCCACTGCTGACTGCTCGCATATTGTTCATATTTAAGCCCTCTCTTTCAAACACCCCTTCACTGTATAGTGTAAGACACAAAGCTATTCAGCCTTTCCATACTGATGTGTGGCCATGTGTGGGGAATGGCAAAGAGGAGAGCAGGCTGTTGTAATTTTGGAGGTTCAGGTGCTGAGAGACTTGATTTGTTAAAAGAGTAACGATGCCATTATGTGGATTAATGAGGAGGAATGGTTTGGCATAAGTACTGAGATATAACAATGTCCTGTCTTTAATCAGCCCTCTCCAGCAGCTAGCTTGAGACACAGAGTCATTTACTGATTTATGCCTATTTATTTAAGTTAACTTGGGGATTGCATTTCCCCAAAACTAGGAATCTATTGAATATAAAACATAAACAACTTCAAATGGATCTATAAAGAGACTAAAGAGGCATAAAATATGAACAAAAGTACCCATAATTAATGTTGACTTGCTTTAGCATACTAAATAGTGTTCAGACATGGAAGGTTCTGTTTTGATCACATACTAATACCCAAGGGTGTCTGAATCTGAGATCTTATTCAACATGTTAATGAGCAGAACTCCATTGATTTATGTGCCAATATCTCTTGCAAACAAGCAGATAATCTGACATAAAATGCATTGCATCATATCTCACCATTCTAAATGAAAGTGCTCTCAATCTTACTGTGTAGGAACAAATGAAAATACCAGGTTTGCCTGTAAGGGCTCGATTCAATGAGGATAAAAGTGATATTTCCAATTGAGATGGCATATGCAGGGTTTTACCATGAATGCATTCTCTACGAACATGGGAACATTGCCTTTCAATTCCGATCTCGCTAATGGATTGAATCGAGCCCTTACAGAAACATACTGTAAATAAAAGTGAATTCAACAGTATTCCAACATACTGTAGATAAAAGTAAATTCAACAGTATTCCAACATACTGTAAATAAAAGTAAATTCAACAGTATTCCAACATACTATAGATAAAAGTAAATTCAACAGTATTCCAACATACTGTAGATAAAAGTTAATTCAACAGTATTCCAACATACTGTAAATAAAAGTAAATTCAACAGTATTCCAACATACTATAGATAAAAATAAATTCAACAGTATTCCAACATACTGTAGATAAAAGTGAATTCAACAGTATTCCAACATACTGTAAATAAAAGTGATTTCAACAGTAATCCAACATACTGTAAATAAGAGTGATTTCAACAGTATTCCATCATACTGTAAATAAAAGTGATTTCAACAGTATTCCAACATACTGTAGATTAGTGAATTTCAACAGTATTCCAACATACTGTAGATAAAAGTGAATTTCAACGGTATTCCAACATACTGTAAATAAAAGTGATTTCAACAATATTCCAACATACTGTAAATAAAAGTGATTTCAACAGTATTCCAACATACTGTAAATAAAAGTGATTTCAACAGTATTCCAACATACTGTAAATAAAAGTGATTTCAACAGTATTCCAACATACTGTAAATAAAAGTGATTTCAACAGTATTCCAACATACTGTAAATAAGAGTGATTTCAACAGTATTCCATCATACTGTAAATAAAAGTGATTTCAACAGTATTCCAACATACTGTAGATTAGTGAATTTCAACAGTATTCCAACATACTGTAGATAAAAGTGAATTTCAACGGTATTCCAACATACTGTAAATAAAAGTGAGTTTCAACAGTATTCCGACATACTGTAGATAAAAGCGAATTTCAACGGTATTCCAACATACTGTAAATAAAAGTGATTTCAACAGTATTCCAATATACTGTAAATAAAAGTGATTGCAACAGTATTCCAACATACTGTAAATAAAAGTGATTTCAACAGTATTCCAACATACTGTAAATAAAAGTGAATTCAACAGTATTCCAACATACTGTAAATAAAAGTGATTTCAACAGTATTCCAACATACTGTAAATAAAAGTGATTTCAACAGTATTCCAACATACTGTGAATAAAAGTGAATTCAACAGTATTCCAACATACTGTAGATAAAAGTAAATTCAACAGTATTCCAACATACTGTAAATAAAAGTAAATTCAACAGTATTCCAACATACTATAGATAAAAGTAAATTCAACAGTATTCCAACATACTGTAGATAAAAATAAATTCAACAGTATTCCAACATACTGTACATAAAAGTGATTTCAACAGTATTCCAACATACTGTATATAAAAGTGATTTCAACAGTATTCCAACATACTGGAAATAAAAATGATTTCAACAGTATTCCAACATACTGTAAATAAAAGTGATTTCAACAGTAATCCAACATACTGTAAATAAAAGTGATTCCAACAGTATTCCATCATACTGTAAATAAAAGTGATTTCAACAATATTCCAACATACTGTAAATAAAAGTGATTTCAACAGTATTCCAACATACTGTAAATAAAAGTGATTTCAACAGTATTCCAACATACTGTAAATAAAAGTGATTTCAACAGTATTCCAACATACTGTAAATAAAAGTGATTTCAACAGTATTCCAACATACTGTAAATAAGAGTGATTTCAACAGTATTCCATCATACTGTAAATAAAAGTGATTTCAACAGTATTCCAACATACTGTAGATTAGTGAATTTCAACAGTATTCCAACATACTGTAGATAAAAGTGAATTTCAACGGTATTCCAACATACTGTAAATAAAAGTGAGTTTCAACAGTATTCCGACATACTGTAGATAAAAGCGAATTTCAACGGTATTCCAACATACTGTAAATAAAAGTGATTTCAACAGTATTCCAATATACTGTAAATAAAAGTGATTGCAACAGTATTCCAACATACTGTAAATAAAAGTGATTTCAACAGTATTCCAACATACTGTAAATAAAAGTGAATTCAACAGTATTCCAACATACTGTAAATAAAAGTGATTTCAACAGTATTCCAACATACTGTAAATAAAAGTGATTTCAACAGTATTCCAACATACTGTGAATAAAAGTGAATTCAACAGTATTCCAACATACTGTAGATAAAAGTAAATTCAACAGTATTCCAACATACTGTAAATAAAAGTAAATTCAACAGTATTCCAACATACTGTAAATAAGAGTGATTTCAACAGTATTCCATCATACTGTAAATAAAAGTGATTTCAACAGTATTCCAACATACTGTAGATTAGTGAATTTCAACAGTATTCCATCATACTGTAAATAAAAGTGATTTCAACAGTATTCCAACATACTGTAGATTAGTGAATTTCAACAGTATTCCAACATACTGTAGATAAAAGTGAATTTCAACGGTATTCCAACATACTGTAAATAAAAGTGAGTTTCAACAGTATTCCGACATACTGTAGATAAAAGCGAATTTCAACGGTATTCCAACATACTGTAAATAAAAGTGATTTCAACAGTATTCCAATATACTGTAAATAAAAGTGATTGCAACAGTATTCCAACATACTGTAAATAAAAGTGATTTCAACAGTATTCCAACATACTGTAAATAAAAGTGAATTCAACAGTATTCCAACATACTGTAAATAAAAGTGATTTCAGCAGTATTCCAACATACTGTAAATAAAAGTGATTTCAACAGTATTCCAACATACTGTGAATAAAAGTGAATTCAACAGTATTCCAACATACTGTAGATAAAAGTAAATTCAACAGTATTCCAACATACTGTAAATAAAAGTAAATTCAACAGTATTCCAACATACTATAGATAAAAGTAAATTCAACAGTATTCCAACATACTGTAGATAAAAATAAATTCAACAGTATTCCAACATACTGTACATAAAAGTGATTTCAACAGTATTCCAACATACTGTAAATAAAAGTGATTTCAACAGTATTCCAACATACTGGAAATAAAAATGATTTCAACAGTATTCCAACATACTGTAAATAAAAGTGATTTCAACAGTAATCCAACATACTGTAAATAAAAGTGATTCCAACAGTATTCCATCATACTGTAAATAAAAGTGATTTCAACAGTATTCCAACATACTGTAGATAAGTGAATTTCAAAAGTATTCCATCATACTGTAAATAAAAGTGATTTCAACAGTATTCCAACATACTGTAGATAAAAGTGAATTTCAACAGTATTCCAACATACTGTAGATAAAAGTGAATTTCAATGGTATTCCAACATACTGTAAATAAAAGTGATTTCAACAGTATTCCAACATACTGTAAATAAAAGTGATTTCAACAGTATTCCAACATACTGTAAATAAAAGTGATTTCAACAGTATTCCAACATACTGTAAATAAAAGTGATTTCAACAGTATTCCAACATACTGTAAATAAGAGTGATTTCAACAGTATTCCATCATACTGTAAATAAAAGTGATTTCAACAGTATTCCAACATACTGTAGATTAGTGAGTTTCAACAGTATTCCGACATACTGTAGATAAAAGCGAATTTCAACGGTATTCCAACATACTGTAAATAAAAGTGATTTCAACAGTATTCCAATATACTGTAAATAAAAGTGATTGCAACAGTATTCCAACATACTGTAAATAAAAGTGATTTCAACAGTATTCCAACATACTGTAAATAAAAGTGAATTCAACAGTATTCCAACATACTGTAAATAAAAGTGATTTCAACAGTATTCCAACATACTGTAAATAAAAGTGATTTCAACAGTATTCCAACATACTGTGAATAAAAGTGAATTCAACAGTATTCCAACATACTGTAGATAAAAGTAAATTCAACAGTATTCCAACATACTGTAAATAAAAGTAAATTCAACAGTATTCCAACATACTATAGATAAAAGTAAATTCAACAGTATTCCAACATACTGTAGATAAAAATAAATTCAACAGTATTCCAACATACTGTACATAAAAGTGATTTCAACAGTATTCCAACATACTGTAAATAAAAGTGATTTCAACAGTATTCCAACATACTGGAAATAAAAATGATTTCAACAGTATTCCAACATACTGTAAATAAAAGTGATTTCAACAGTAATCCAACATACTGTAAATAAAAGTGATTCCAACAGTACTCCATCATACTGTAAATAAAAGTGATTTCAACAGTATTCCAACATACTGTAGATAAGTGAATTTCAAAAGTATTCCATCATACTGTAAATAAAAGTGATTTCAACAGTATTCCAACATACTGTAGATTAGTGAATTTCAACAGTATTCCAACATACTGTAGATAAAAGTGAATTTCAACGGTATTCCAACATACTGTAAATAAAAGTGATTTCAACAGTATTCCAACATACTGTAAATAAAAGTGATTGCAACAGTATTCCAACATACTGTAAATAAAAGTGATTTCAACAGTATTCCAACATACTGTAAATAAAAGTGATTTCAACAGTATTCCAACATACTGTAGATAAAAGTGAATTTCAACAGTATTCCAACATTACTGTAGATAAAAGTGAATTTCAACGGTATTCCAACATACTGTAAATAAAAGTGATTGCAACAGTATTCCAACATACTGTAAATAAAAGTGATTTCAACAGTATTCCAACATACTGTAAATAAAAGTGATTTCAACAGTATTCCAACTTCAACGAATCCAAGGTAAATAGTAGGGGGCTGCATGTAAAATAGTCCTCAGAATCTGCAGGTATAAAACCCATTAATGTGATGGGAGAGCTGATTCACACGCAGCCTCCATTTCCCAAACATAATGTCCTCATCTTCATGCAAATAAATCTGTCATAGAGAGAAAGAAGGAGAGATGAAAGCCCCATGGTGGACACACAGCAGAGAGAAGGAGACAGAGTGTGTGAGAGAGAGAGAGAGAGAGAGAGAGAAAGAGACAGAGTGAGAGAGAGAGAGAGGGGGGGGGAGAATGCCGTCTTAAACAGCCCTGGAGGGATAAATGATTGGAGCAGAGATAAATAAATAACTAGCTGGCTAAAAGCAGGGTCTCTGTTCTCTAAGGAAGACTTGATGGAGGGATTGAGATATGGTAATAGGGTTTGATAGAGGCAAAGAGGGATGTATAGTGAGGTTAGGGACTGTGATAAATTCCCACCTGGCCCTGTTTTTAGATTAGCCTTTCAACAGATCCAGAGCCTTCCAACACTGTTCCTCTATCACATCAACCAACTATCCTCATATGTCTACAGATTTGCTGCTGTTTACAAATGAGATGCAGGAGATAGATGTTAGAGGCACTGAAGCAGGGGACAAAGTGACACGATTAGAGTCTTGTTCCAGCCAACTGTCAAATCAAGGCTGACTGCACCGCATTATAGTGGAAAGGCCAACAGTCTGATCTTCTGCTGAGTGAGTTCAGATTTAGTGGCCGGCTCAAGGGCACTCCAGACGCAAGCCACATTTAATACTTGTCACAAGCTCATTACGATAGACGAATCATGCATGGGAGGGAGAAAATGCATGCCCTCTATCTCAATATTCATGTAGCTCAGAGGAGAAGCTGCGACCCTGTTGGAATTACCACTGACAATGCAGTCAATTTGTCTTCATCAGATAGAGGAGAGAGAAATGTGTATCGCTCCAGTACTTGATGTGAAATTACTGTGTGCACAACATTGCGGTAAACACCGAGCGATAACTTGTCACAATTAGACCCCCTCCCAGGGTTCCGAATTAGAGGGGCTAGAAGTTGGCTTGTTTTTGTTTTGTTGTCAAGACGTGGGAGGAAAACATTCTCTGTCCACATTACCCAAACACAGCATTACCCAGTCACAGCAGCCTCAGAGAGCCACTGCAGCTAGGCATTACAGCATGATGACATCAGGATATCCCATCTCATTCACCGCTGTGCCAAGACTCATTTCCATTGAGAATGAGGACACCACTCATCCCTTGTCTTTGTCTATGCAGGATGCAGGAGCCAGGAAGCCCTCTGGACAACGAGCAGTTCAATACTTGCATGGATATATTTAATGTAATTCTAACTTCCAGTGGCTTGCTGGCAGTGTGCTGGGTGATAAAAGCATATGCAGCAGCAGCACATTCCCTTGTGGGCGGTTATCACTCAGTCTCCTCTCATAATGTTACCATGATTGACAGCCTCTCCATATGTCCTGCAGCATACACACTGAACAGAGGTGTTAAGAGCATGTCCCTGAGCACACACAAGTAGACTGAGGGGAGAAAAGAACGTTTTCCCCTTCATACTACGAGAGAAGCCTATAGCTTACCGAATAGAATAGAATACAGAACAGCTGTGGACTGGGCTCCTGTAGGAAACGCGTTGGCGGGGAAAGAGGAGGGTAGTGGAGAGAAAACAAATACTAAATCAAAACACTTACCTCTTTCACCTCTGCAGGCATTGCCAAATCCCTTTGATTAGCTTTCCTACCAAACGATGGACAGAATCCTTCCCCAGTGAGAAGAGAGCACCGCGTCTGTTCCCCTCCTCCTGCTGTTTTCTCCCCTGACTTTTCCCTTTCCCTGCGAGCATGGAGGCAGTTCAGACATGAGCAGCCATCCTTCCTCCCGGGCTCTCACTAACGCACGTACGTGCACGCAGGCACATCCACACACTCCCCTCTCTCTCTCTCTCTCTCTCTCTCTCTCTCACACACACGCACACACGCAGACACGCACACACACACACACACACACACACACACACACACACACACACACACACACACACACACACACACACACACACACACACACTCTCTCTCTCACATGTTCACACAGTGATCTCAGATTGATTCTGCACTCTCCCCCATGAAAGAGATGCTGAATCAACAACAAAAAACAGGCAGTCTCATCATTACACACCCCTCTCTGCTGTCATACAAACAGCTGTATCCAAGGTTAGTAGCAAGACGTTGGTTAAATCAAACTAAAAGAAATACTGCTGAACCCTATAAGAAAAGGGGGTGAGTATATCCAGATAGCGGAAAGCAATCTGCGTGCTTTCTCCCCAGTAGCCTGCTTCTCTCACTCACTCACACACACAGTTCCCTCTGGGCTGGCAAACAGATGCAGGTGGAGCAGGAAAGAAGGCTGCTCCAGCCCAGCTCCGTCACCCATGTGCAGGGCAGAGGGAGGGACGGATGGGAAAAGGGGATGGAGGGAGAGAAGGATGGAGGGATGGAGGAGAGGAGAGGAAGGCAAAGAGTGCAGCAGACAAAGAGAGGCTGCCCTGCACACGGCGATAACAGCCTCGAGTGAAACTAGATATTTGCATGCAATTCAATTAGACAACATTACATTTTAATATTAAACCCAGTCATCTAAAGAGGCACTAACATCTAATGATTACCCTATAGTGATCTGTGAAAACACCCTTGAGTGATGTAAGCTCCTACTCATGCTCTGTGAATTGCAAATCCAAAACAGAAAGCTAGACATAGTGAAAAAAGAGACAAATATCGAACTAAATGGTGATAGTCTAATTAGCACTTGCTCAAATGCATGGACATGCTGTGTATTGCTAGCTGTCCCCCTCAATGACTTGAATCTTACAGTAATAGGTTGGCTTATGAACGACCGTTTCAAAACATACAGATGAAAATACAAGGGGGACAGCCAGCAATACACAGCATGTCCATGCATCCCACACAGTGACACAGCATGTCCATGCATCCCGCACAGAAGCACTGCATGTATGGTACGTACAGTACATTGTACAGTACAGTAGGGGGATCACGCGCTCAAATGGACACGCATTCTGTCATGCTCAGCGTTACATTCCTCCACATCCATTCATTCCCACTTTCTCTCTATCACACAGACACATTCCCTTTCATTCATTCTAACCCCCCCCCCCCACACACACACACACACACACACTGCCCCTCAGCCACCTCTATGAAAGTCTGATGTGACCGAGGCTAATTCATTAGCAGAATTAACACAGAGGACCCGCGGGCTTCACAACCCAGCTAGTTTAATGAGCAGAGCAGTTAACATCTAAGGACAGCTAAAATACACTATTATAAGATGTGCTTGTAACCAATGAGATTCAAGTGAAGTGGTATATTGCTGTTGACACAGCAGCAGCGTAGTCCAACTAAATTGAGCCACATCTGGAAATACCAATAAAGGTCAACAGTGAGCCATAACATGGGACAGTGAATTATACTCAGTCACTGGTGTTGGCCAGTGGTTACCAATCTTTTTCGGTTATTGTACCACCAACTGAAGATTGCTCTGCCCGGACTACCTGTGAAGTATCTCCTCATGTGTATTTTACCAGTAAACCTATGGTCTCATGAGTCTACTCATGTACCCCATAGTACCCTAGGTTGGGAAACACTGGTGTAGGCTATGGCAGGACCAGGCAACTAAAATAAGAAAGGGTCATATATCTGGGACTTGAGAGAACCCATTGGGCACAGACGTCAATTCAATGTCTATTCAGCGTTGGTTCAATGTAATTTCATTTAAAACGACGTGGATACAATGTCGATTCAATCAGTGTGTGCTCCCAGTGGGAAGGAGGTTTTCCAAGAGTGGAGCCAGTAAGCTTGAGAGCCTCTCCGCTTCGACTACTAATAATACTGTGCCCAACGTGCTGTCTTCCAGTTAGCAGTACCTGCAAATCAGAACAATCCACAGAAAAACAGGAAAAGGAACTTCAGGAAAGGAAATTCCCCCGACGCAGACAGTCCAACAAAGGGCCGAGTGAATGTTGAAGTTCTATAGATAATATATGAGATACAAGTCTCTTTGAATTGTGATAAATAATGAATGTAAACCAGGGCGCCCCCAGAGAGCTGAACTACACAAGGTGTTATGATTTATACTGGGCCTTCCTGTCAAGTGTCACCATAGGAAACGCTTCATCATAAACAGCCCAGGGAGGAAATGAAACGCTTCAATGGCACGGGAATCTGAACCTGGCAATCAACAAGGCACTGATGACCCTGATGGATGGGGCATATCAATTAGGAGGAGAGTGTGTGTGTGTGTGTGTGTGTGTGTGTGTGTGTGTGTGTGTGTGTGTGTGTGTGTGTGTGTGTGTGTGTGTGTGTGTGTGTGTGTGTGTGTGTGTGTGTGTGTGTGCGTGCGTCTGATGTAGGTGTGCATGATGGCGTGCATCTGATATAACGTTATCACCATTGGTGAGCCAAACATAACCACAACATGGTGTAAGATAGCACTATTCTGACACCAGAATCTGCTGCACTTCACATACTCAACGAACCACAAACCCTCCTCTTCACAGCGGCCCTCCTCATTAACATTTTACCCCAGGCTACAGAAACAGTGAGCAGAGAGAGGGAGGGAGAGATGGGGGGTAAGAGAGAGAGAGAGAGCAAGTGAGAGAGAGAGCGAGGGGGGGGGGATAGAGGGAGTGGGTGAGAGATGGAGAAAGAGAGGGAGAGAGTGGGAGAGAGAGCGAGGGGGGGGATAGAGGGAGTGGGTGAGAGATGGAGAAAGAGAGGGAGAGAGTGGGAGAGAGAGCGAGGGGGGGGGGATATAGAGGGAGTGGGTGAGAGATGGAGAAAGAGAGGGAGAGAGAGCAAGGGGGGGATAGAGGGAGTGGGTGAGAGATGGAGAAAGAGAGGGAGAGAGTGAGAGTGAGAGAGAGAGCGAGGGGGGGGGAGATAGAGGGAGTGGGTGAGAGATGGAGAAAGAGAGGGAGAGAGTGGGAGAGAGCGAGGGGGGGGGATAGAGGGAGTGGGTGAGAGATGGAGAAAGAGAGGGAGAGAGTGAGAGAGAGGGAAACGGAGTATTAAAACTACATCAAAACCAGCATCTCAGAGGTCTGCAACTGGGCCAAAGTTAAAAACACACATGAACAGAACACCAAGATGAATATTTGATCAATGGCCTTTAAAGCGGTCCCATCACTAGACTTTAGACGGTTGGAAGTGTCATGATTCCTACAAGCTGGGTGAAGATCAAAAGAGCTCGTTCAGACTGAATAGACACAGTGGGGTCACGGTTGTAGAGGGCACCGTTTCATAAAGAAGGGGGGGGGGTCAATCCAAGAGGAGAGAGAAGAAAAGGAAGATGAAAGGATGCACAGAGTCTGAAGAACGGTAGAATTTTACATTTAAAAAATGGATACGTCAAATGAAGGGTGGAAAGACTTCAGTCATTAGTGAGACAATAAGCTATCTGTTATGCGATCTAACCTGAAGAGATGAATGGTCATGAATGGTGCATTGTTTGGGACTCAATACATGTTCTGTGATGTCATAAATGGAATGAGAGAAAAGGCCGGTGCCAACTGCAGAACCATCGAAACTGGAACATGACAGCAGGGAGGGGCTGCTGTTAACCACGGCTGTTCCTTCTTTTCGTGTTTTCTGAGTACCTAACTTCTGTGTAAACGGTTGTTGATGTTCTCTGTACTTCTCACTACAGCCCTGCAGTTCTGGAATGATGTCTCAATATCTCTGTGTCTATGGCAACGATCACTGGCAGTCTGAGAAATATCACCGCATCAGAATGCTGGTGCAGCACACAATCTCAGTGGAATTACCTCAATAGCGAAGGCTTCATTTATGTAAGATATCCAACACATACTTCTCTGAAACCCTTAGCTGAGCGCAGCGAGCCTCCCATCAAAAAGTAGGCCTAGAGGATTACCTACCCACTCATTTGGGTAGGTTGAATCCCCGAGCTGACAAGGTAACAAAGTCTGTCGTTCTGCCCCTGAACAAGGCAGTTAACCCACTGTTCTCAGGCCGTCATTGAAAACAAGAATTTGTTCTACACTGACTTGCCTAGTTAAACAAAGGTCAAATTAAATATACTCTTTGAATGGAATTTTCTTTATTCTACTCACAGCACCTCACACAAGTCCACTAGGGGGTACCATTTCCTCATACTATTCTGAACGAAAGCTGACCTGAGCTCAGTTCCTGCACCTTGTGTCAAAGCGGGACCCAGGTGGAGCCAAGCTTCAGTACCTTGTAGGTCAGAAGAGAAATCTTGGATAAAAGTAAGCTAAACCAAGGTTATGGGTTAGGGTTGTGTTTAAGGCTAGAGTTAGAGTTGAACTTGGATGTGGACTGGAAGCTAGTGTTATTAAGGTTAAGGCGCCCCATACTAGGTTCGGTTTGCTCCTAGCAGAACCCGGCTAGGCGAAGTGAACCTCTTTGCCTCACATACTTCTTCGATTGAAAAACGATAAAAGTAGCAAAATTACTGTTTGTCCTCTTGAGACCCCGTAGCAACAACATAGCCAGTATACACTTCCTTAAAATATTAAGAATGAATCTAAGATAAATCAAGAAATATGTAATTCATTTGGATGTTTTCGACCGAGGAGGTCTTAGTCGCACAGTTTACCATCTAACTAAGATATTTTGGTATTTCTCAAGTCGTCTCAAAGTTGAATGACAACAAACAATCCCGTCCATAGTTCCCACTCGTACTAGGAGTAGTACTGTTGACCAATCACCGGTGAAGGGGCATAGACTTCGGCTGCCGGACTTCGACTTGCCTTAAGAAAAACATTTGTGCGCGAACAGCCGGGGGGAAAAAACAGCTGAAAACCCAAACGAACTAAAACGTTTCCAAATGTAATCATCATAAATGCACAAACTGCTTCGCTTGGGAAGAATGCGACAGGCTTTATGGTTGTGGATGAGCCTAGGGTTAGATTTGAAACGGGACGTGGACATGAAGCTGGTGGCAAGAACGGATAACAATAACAGACCATAAATAACGGAATGGCAACAGCTTAAACAGAGAAAGGAACAAAACAGTGACTTTTTTTATTTGTCAAAACAACCACAAAATATGACTAAAAGCATGATTTCTACAGACGCAAAAGAATAGAATGTCCCATCATCATCACTTAACATTCTTTCTCAAAAGCATTATCAAAACACATAAACCAACAATAAAAGATCTGTCCTCTGTACATGTCTGCTGTTCTAGTTGAGTTCATTGATTCCTCCGACTGCATAAAGAGGCACAACTGTCTGCTAATTGGCCACTGTCCTGAGATCTCTGCATATGCTGTTGGTTATCACTCACTCTATATTCAACACACACCCTTGTCTACCGAGAGGTCCAAGTGCAAATATCTGTACAAAATGATTCCCATAACTGCATGTTGATGTCCTCTCAACTCCCACACCCTCCCACACACTGACAACCCACACAGACACACTTACACAGTGCTGGGAAGTTGTGGATATACAGGCTAACACTGCAGAGTAGTGTGGTTGGCTGCATACACCCTCCAGGAAGACTCAATAGTTCCTATTTGGGGGCACCCAAGGGTGCTGAGTGCTTTCCCTCCATGGCATTGGTGAGTAAGGGGCGTTATGGGGGGGCATCTGGGGGAGAGGCAGAGGAAAGGGTGCTGGGCAGTGTGGAGGAGGAGGAGGATGAGGGCTGGGCCTGCCTGTTTGGGGGGAGGTAGGCTGGGGAGGGGGAACGACCCTTACTCTGCAGGCTGCTGCTGCTCTGCAGGGGGGAGCTGGAAGTCCTGGGGGCTCGGGTCAGAGAGGACGATGAGGCGCTGGAGAGGGGCGACCTCGTACCCCCGTACCCCAAAATACCAGTGCTCATCAGGAACTCCCTGGAGCCGTATGCGGGCGGGGTGGGGCCGCGTGACCCTGGGAGGCGCATGCTGTCTGCAGGGAGGCTGCATCTGCTGGGGATGTCGTACAATCCCATGTCTGGGCAGCCATACAGGGCCTGGGACCTGGCCTGCATCCGCAGCATCCTGTCCCTCTCCTCCATCTCCCGCCGCTCCTGAATGGACACCATGATGGTCTTGGAGAGGTTGTCATAGCGGACCGGAGAGGCCTCCCGGTGGATCAAGGCTTGCTGGGAGAGGTCCCTGTGCATCAAGGCCTGAGGGGAGAGGTCCCGGGAGGTGAGGGCCTGAGGGGTGAGGTCCCGTAGAGAGGGATCCCTGGGTGAGGTGTCCCTGGGCTGGGGAGATTGCCTGGTGACCCCCATGAACACAGGACTGTAGGTGTGTGGAGGGGGCCGCTGCAGCACACTGCCTTCATGTCCCAGGGTCATGAAGTGCGGGTGGTAATGAAGTGGGGGTCCCCCTCGCTGGGCCAGGTAGTGGGCGTCACTTGAGTTCACCAGGCTGTCATAGGAGAGGCTGTTGCGGTTGGACAGGGGGTTGTGAGGGGGGAACAAGCCCGGAGATACCTGATGGGAGATCAGACCCTCTGGGTACAAGACCGGCAGCTTGTTGTGGTGGCGATAGGCGTGTTTGAGGGTGAGGGAGCGGGAGTTGAGGGTGAGAGAGTTAAGCTGGAGTGGAGCGGACATGGGACCGGATGGGACAGCTAGCTGCTGGTCCAATGTGCCCAGGATGAGTTCTGATGACAGGTCATGACGTCTACTGCTGCCCCCTTGCTGCTCTGGTGCCACAGCCACCTAGACACAACCACAACACATAACCGACTGTCAGAGAGCTCTCAGAACACAACACAGCCACAACAGTCTGTTAGAGGGTTGACAGAACACAGAATCACATGGCCAGTCCGTCAGAAAGCTCTCTAAACACAGCACACAAACATGATCTGTGGAAACGGCTCAAAACACAGCACACAAACATGATCTGTGGAAACGGCTCAAAACACAGCACACAAACATGATCTGTGGAAACGGCTCAAAACACAGCACACAACCATGATCTGTGGAAACGGCTCAAAACACAGCACACAACCATGATCTGTGGAAACGGCTCAAAACACAGCACACAACCATGACCTGTGGAAACGGCTCAAAACACAGCACACAACCATGATCTGTGGAAACGGCTCAAAACACAGCACACAACCATGATCTGTGGAAACGGCTCAAAACACAGCACGATAAATCCACAGTGTATCTGAATGGTGTCAATGCTGTGAATGATATGACTGACCTGATGGACAGGTGAGGGGGGTGGTGCCTTAGATGTGGACTGCGGTAATGGCCTGAGCTGCTGCAGGGTCTGTCCAGGGGAAGGGGTCACTGGTTTGGGATGCAAACCACTTTCTGTAATCCAAACACAGATGGAGAAGGAAATCAATATTTAACTAAATGTGAAATATATTACCATAATGTCTATTGGGATTTGTGACTGAACTAATCCAGAGAGAGGCAGTGACGTGTCTCATTAACATATAATGCAAGTCTGTCCTCAGAATCACCTTAATTAGCCGACACATTTGCATAAACAGGAATTTGACTTGGTGAAATGGTGCTGCCACAATTAACAAAATATACAGACAGACGATAAACAGGATATAGAGAAAACAGAAGTAGAAGCATAGTTTACACAAATCCATACGCGGTAAGTATTCTACGTACACTGTAAACTAAGAACTGCGAACTTCACGACAAACACAAAACAACATTCTAAATCAGGCTGGATTGAATATTCAGTAGCTCATCACGAGTGAAACTTGGTTGGAAATCCACAAGTAAACAAACAAAGAAAAACCAATGAAGACACAAGCAGCAACAAAAAAACATGGCTGCCTCTCTGTTGAATAATGTGGCCACCAGGGTGCAGTAGGAGAGCAGTGAGTGATAGCTTGTGGGGTTTCTGGACCGTTTCGAGTTTCTTCATGATCATTTGCTCATGTTCTCTATAATATGAGGTGCATAAATACAGGTACTGTCTCCCTGGTTGTCAGATTACTAATGTGACCCTACCTTCAAGTGTTGCTAGGTGTCTCCTCAGCATGTTGGGGTCTGGTTTGGGGGGCAGAGGTGGTGGGGTGTCCAGACGTCGGATGTCTGGCTCTTCCATACCGTCAGTGGACGGGCGCTGAGAGAGGAAGAGAAGGCACTACTGTTAAACATATCTGATCTGCTGATGAAGTTAGTTAAATACGGAGGCTTTATGTGAATCTGGGATGTTCCATTCTGAGGGTATTTTGGGGTGGACAGACTTACTTTATTTTGGTTATCATGACACTGGATGCCGTTATCCTCAACCTTAATAATTGGTATCTGTCTGTCAGTCTCTGGTCTCAGGAATGGAGGAATGATGCGAACTGTTGATTTCTTAATGGGCCTCGCTGTATACCTGGTATGGTCCAAGGAAATAGATAAGCTAATGAGCTCCAATACGTTATATTAAACATGATGTTTACATAAAAACGTCAAATGTTACTTACTTTGGAGAAATGGGACTGCATATGAGATACTCCAAGTTGCCACAGCAACCTTGTGTGAAAGGGTTGACCCCTCCTTGAAACTTCCCAGTGACCTGTGGAAAAGAGGGCGACAATTTCCTCATTAAAGTGAGGACTCGACCTTGGGTGGCCTCACGTATTCCAGAATCCTTTTATCTAGTCGTTTAAAAACATGAGCTACATAGAGGCATCTGACCTGTTCATTGGTGGTTCGGCCCCTAGACACCAGGTAGAGGTGGAACCCTGTGAGGCCCAGGACAGGAATGAAGAACAGACCTGATACACTCATCACCACCAGGCTAGACACAGCAGTCAAGGAGACTCACGGACTCTCTGTAGGGACCTTTAGAAATGAATTACCATCATCATACTGCACATACTGTATGAACGCACACGCACACGCACACAGTACACAGAGTTTGTGCAAGGAAGGATACGTGACAGTACAGTGCAGCTTCCATAGGTCTTCCAGATGGTGTAGGATGTAGAGCAGGCCACCGGAGAGCACGCCCACCATGTGCAGCGTGAGTGACAGGAGAAACAGGAAGAAGTAGCGGTAGTTCCGCCTCCCGATACAGTTGTTCACCCAGGGACAGTGGTGGTCAAAGTCCTGCATGCGGTTATGACACGATGAGACACAGCATTAGATCCAACATTCAATCCCTCTGAGAATTATGACAACTCACTGTAGCAGCCTACTTTACATGACTCTGTCCCAACATTGTGCATCCCATGCTACAAACCGTATTCTGGAGTGGTCTAGCTAGCCACATCCACATGGGATTGATCAATCTTGGACAGTGGAGAGACATTATCAACAGATGTCAAATATCATCCAAGTGTTGATAGGCACTGAGCTGTCTAAATATACCTCAGTGTACACAGAGATTGTCCCAACCCTTTTCAAATCTCATCTCCCTCCCCGCTGCGGGGACATTAAGGATCGGGGGAAAGGGATTAACCTGCTTAATGTGATCTCTCCCTTCCTCCCCCTCTATCCCTCCATCATCTTCTCCCACCCACCATTACCCTACAGCCACACACACTATTGATCCCTCCTCAGGCCCTTCCTCCTCCCTCCACCATCAACCACTACCCCCCCACCCCCCCCCCCACCCCCCGTCTCACATCCACAACTTCCCCCTATCCACCCCTCCCTCCCGCTCCCGCTCTCTGCCAGCCCTGGCTTGTTCTCCCTTTCCCTCTATCTCCCTCCCTCCCTCTCTCTCCATCCCTCCCACCTCTACACAGTGGTCACAGACACTGCAGTGGGAGCATCGTGGAGGTCTGTAGAAGTGGCAGGAGGCACACCACTTCATCCGGACCTGGACACCCTTCACGTCCACGTTCTTGTAGAGCGGGGCGCGGAAGTCATCGTCCTTGTCCTCGTCCTCATTCGCTGAAACCCAAACGCACAGCTCGACATGAACTACAGGTCACCGGCACAACACTGGGCATTTTGGGTAACACAGGATATTCTTGTTTTTATGTCAATGTTTTCTCTTCAAATTCCTTCTCAGGCAGAAAGTTAACATTACTAACATAAACCTGGCCTAGTTTATCAATGTATTGTCATGGTAATGAAATGTACTAGTATGTTATAACTAGTAGATAATAATTCAATAGAATTGAACAACTGCCTGCCAACCTCCTGTAATGTTTGTCCTGTTTAGTTACACTATAGTGTACAGTAGTGAATAGACCAGTGCAGGTTTTCTGTTCTACCTGATAATTAACTGCACCCACCTGGTGTCCCAGGTCTAAATCAGTCCCTGGTTAGAAGGGAAGAATGAACAAATGCAGTGGAACTGGCTTTGAGGTCCAGAGTTGACTTTGATGGCAATAGTGTATAATATAGTAGTTATAGTGTAACTAACCCATGGGGAGAACACCCGCATCCATAAAGGTTGCCATGGTAAAGTTGGCCAAGACAAAGAAGAAGAGGATGCCACTGCATGGTGGCACGTAGATTGACACAGTCACTGCCAGCCACGGGCACCTGGGACAGAGACAAGAGACCTGAAGCACAGTGGACTCACAATACACACAAACACACACACAGTAGTTTTGCAATACACACACATTACATTCATAGTATAGACGTAGCACATGCACCGTAATATGTCTAGGTTGAATTGGTTGAAAGGGGTATAAATCTCCCTCAGGCTCAAGTGTAGGAATCAATCAAAAGGAATCGTCAAAATGATTTGGTTCCTCGGCAGGGAAATGTAACTACACTCGGGCGACACTAAATTCAGATTGATTCCCAACTTCATGGCTTTTTCTGGATATGTCCACAGGGCTTATAGAAACCATCACAACCATCACTGTCATTATGCAAATGTGGTTAAAAGTGGAGAATTTGATTTGGTGAGAGGATGCTATGATTATATCTCCACAGTGTGAGATGAAATAAAGGCTCTGTAATCAGGTTTACCGACGGGGACACAGGGGAAGGCACTGTGGATTATAATGATTAAAGGTCAGCATGAGGAGCCTATACAATATCCAATCATTTTTTTTTATCTGTATAGAATTGAGTCCAAAGCCATGCTGCTGTGGCGATTTTATCTTCACTTGAAAAGTTTTACAGCAGAACGGGTTTCAGCATTGGACCTCTTACATTATCACAACTGGCATCATGACATAATGGCATAATGCTCCTACTTCCTGTCGGTATTTAATGTTTAGGGGCAACAACAGAAGAAGTGTGGTTTACCAATGAAGTGCAGACTGTGTATTAGTGACCATAGCCGTAACAGTGACTGCAACAAGACCGTGATCAGTGTGAAACAGATACTGGACCCCCCCCCCCCCCCCCCCCACACACACACACACACACACACACACACACACACACACACACACACACACACACACACACACACACACACACACACACACACACACAACCCAAACCTGTCTCCCCACAGTTGCAAAGGTGAAGGGTCAGGAGGTGACGAAGGCAGAACGTATATGTGTGAACCCCAATAGACTGACCGTCTCCTTTCCCCAACTCCAGCTCAGCCCAACCTGGCGCAAGCCCCCCAACCCCCACAGGACAGCCCCAGTAAGGATGAGCGCATGGGGGAGAGTGGGGTAGTGTGGGGGAAGGGTGGTTACCCCCAAAGGAATGCCTGGTAATGCCATGCCAGCTGCAATCTCAATAATCCCAGGATTAGGGACTCTGGATTACAGCCCACTCTGCCAGCCCGCGATGGTGGAATCCTCCCATCAAACGACAAGCACACAGACCCTACAGCCTGCAGCACACAGCACAACACACAGCCCAACATAACCTATTCCATACCTTTAGGATAAAGGAAACCATACATATTCCATTACCTATACAGCTACAACAGACACGCCTGCCTTTACAGACAAACAGCCTTCATAGGCAAATACAATACAGTTCTGATCTGTCAGAATAATGCTCCTCTTGAAGGATTTACTTAATTGAAACATTAACACTAAATTGTACTACTGAGTAAATCAGATTAATGAGGGGAACAGAACAGTGGTTCCCCCACAGCTGGAGGAGGGGATTTATATCTTAAGTCCTCTCTGAAGCAAAGTTTCACTAAATGTGTTAATGTTTGAGATGTACTTAAATTGTCATAAGAGAGCTAGATTACATGGATAAGTGCATTATGCTGCACCCCTGCACTACCCAGAGTCCACACTGTACTCGTCCCAGTACACTGAATAGTGTACTAGTCCCAGTACACTGAATACTGTACTTGTCCCAGTACACTGAATACTGTACTTGTCCCAGTACACTGAATACTGTACTTGTCTCAGTACACTGAATACTGTACTTGTCCCAGTACACTGAATACTGTACTTGTCCCAGTACACTGAATACTGTACTTGTCCCAGTACACTGAATACTGTACTTGTCCCAGTACACTGAATACTGTACTCGTCCCAGTACACTGAATAGTGTACTTGTCCCAGTACACTGAATACTGTACTTGTCCCAGTACACTGAATACTGTACTTGTCCCAGTACACTGAATACTGTACTTGTCCCGGTACACTGAATACTGTACTAGTCCCGGTACACTGAATACTGTACTAGTCCCGGTACACCGAATACTGTACTTGTCCCGGTACACTGAATACTGTACTTGTCCCAGTACACTGAATACTGTACTAGTCCCGGTACACTGAATACTGTTCTTGTCCCAGTACACTGAATACTGTACTTGTCCCAGTACACTGAATACTGTACTAGTCCCGGTACACTGAATACTGTACTTGTCCCAGTACACTGAATACTGTACTTGTCCCAGTACACTGAATACTGTACTAGTCCCGGTACACTGAATACTGTACTAGTCCCGGTACACTGAATACTGTACTTGTCCCAGTACACTGAATACTGTACTTGTCCCAGTACACTGAATACTGTAACTGCACGTCTAGCCACTCTACAGTATAAATAGGGAATGTGGATGAAGTTGGTTGATTCAGGGGTAACTGCCAGCGGGGCAGCACTAAATATGAAGGATCAAGCCCAGTCAGTCTGCATGGTCTGGAGTAGTGTTCATGTATCTGCATAACACTTTCACCATCCTCCTCTACCAGCAAGGCCAATGGGTGGTGGGGAAAACAAGGAGACAAAAAGGCAATTAGGAATAGGTATACTGTCACTGATTATCTTTTCAAAACTCATTATTTAGATGGTCAAATCCTCTTCCCCCTCACCCATCTGTCAAATAATGGATCTATCACAAGAAAAAAAAAAAGTCAAAATGAGCACAATATGGAAGATAATGATATTGCGTTCAAAATAAGCAGAAATCAGTCAAACTCATTTGGGCTGAGTGCGGAGCGTAGAGGACACACCAGATAAGGTGGAGCGCTCTAGAAGAGGGTCGATCCGCGACTGCCTGATTTCTTATCAACGGGATTATTTCCGTGGATGCCATTGCATGAGCGGCCTTTCTGTCCGGCCCATCATTGGTTTGTGACCATCTGGAGCACAGCACAGGGAGAGTTCATTATGCTGCAGTGTGGCGGTGCAGGCAGACAAGCCCCTGCCTTGCGCCTAATGAAACAGACAGCAGAGCCGTATTAAATCATCCAGAAGGGTAAGCTGCTGCTGAGGCTGTCCAATCTGCACACTGCCCTGCCTGAGTAAAGCACAGTAGTGGGCAGGCTAGTCATCACTACCAGTGTCTATCGCATCGGCAGCAAGCAGCAAGCACAGAAGAGCATTAGAGAGGCTCACAACTACACTCTCAGGGGGAAAAAAAGGGTTCCAAAAGGGTTATTCGGCAGTCCCCATAGGAGAACCCTTTGAAGAACCCTCTGTGGGAAGGGTTCTTCATGGAACCCTAAAAGGGTTCTTCATGGAACCCTAAAAGGGTTCTACCTGGAACCCGAAAAAGGGTTCTTCAAAGGGTTCTCCTATGGGGACAGCCGAAGGGCCATCTTAGGTTCCAGTGTATGGCTCCTAGAAACATCTCATGGATAGAAAATACGAGTGTTAGAAATGCTGAATGAAATGCGATCATAAGCCCTTAGAAATGTATGACTTGTCTTCAGCTTCAGCAAACACCGAATGAACACATAACACTGTTATAACAGGGTTCGGAGAGAGTGCTTCCTTGAACTATTAAAACTACGGGCTTGAATATCAGCTATGTATGTCTACTTAAAGGAGACATACGTGTACATATGACATCATTGTATCCAGGGATCAATGCGAATGCGGGCATAAAATAAACTGTTTGTTTGGGGAGGAGTGTTATTCTATAAATATCTGACCCACTATGAGTGTGTATCACATCTGACATCCTCCCCTCTGCACATGGTTGCATAATTAACTCAGGAAGGAAGTAAAAGGTCAAGAAGGCTTCTACAGAATTGTTTAGCATCTCAGCTACATCAAATCTTGACATTATCCGGGGAAAATTGTTACGAGGAAACACCCTTGAAAGAATCTTTGCTTGTAATGGTTCAATTTTGTAGTGTTTCCACTGCTGGTCTTTGCATGTCTTTTGTGAATTGTCCACAGTAACAGTACTTAGAGAGAACAACGTAACACAAACACACTCTGAAGGCTGAGATGACCGTTTCCGCTTTAGCTCAGTAATGCGGCTGTTTATCAGGCGAAGGATGACCAAAGGTCCCTACTTTCAGTGGTCCCCCCCTTTGCCAACTTCACAGGAGGGGTTTTTTGTCTTGGTATTGAAAAGTGTCCTAAATCTTGCAGAGACCAGTTGGTCAGTTTGTCTGTGAGTCGTGTGCTTTGATACATCAGAGTAACTGCTGGAGCTTATTCTCCATACTAACAGACTGGGGTTGCATTTGAGCACTTTATTTTTCGCACGCACATACTCTAAGTAACAACCTGAGAGACCACAAGGTCTGACTGACATTCACTTTGGACTCCCTGCAGCAGCATATAGCACCAAGGACAAATCAAGGTCCCTTTCCCTCAGAAGGACCAAGGTAGGGTTGCATTTGGTCGAGATAACGACAGAATCTGGCATCTGTCCATCACTGCTTTTAAAGAAACACAGACACCGTCCCTGCTGACAGAGCAGACAGGCAGACAGACACAGACAGACAGTCCTTCTCTGAGTAAAAGGCTGTCTAACAGTGATGTAGGCCTACATATGATGTAACGGCAAAATATTGTCCCTACAGATTCCATTTCTTCTGCTACTGCCAACGTGAAAGGGCAAACAAACGAGCATGTGTAATTGGGCTGGAACGCTCTGTTTCAACATGACCTTATCTTTGAATAATGGCTGTCCATGGAATAGAAACTTCAGACATAGTCTATTTTATCATCGTGAAACATCTCTCATTGGGAACGTTTTCGGGAATGTTCTTTATGTCTCTTGTTGGCGATCTTCCGACAAACCTGCAATAACAGCCACTTGTCCTGGAGCAGTAGAGCTCTAGGGGTTTGTTCTCTTGAAGTGTGGAGGTTCTCTTTACAAATGCAGATACGAGTCTATTGATCATTGATGGAAACGGACCACTCACTCTCATTATATAATACTAGGGATAGACTGCTGCCTCTGCCTGGCCGCCAACGTCATGCTACCCACATACAGCAGCATCCATCATCTGATGGCAAAAACCAACAAAGAATCTCGGGGATTATCGAAAGTTGTGAAAACTTTATTTTTTATATACTTGGGGAAAAAATTATTTTGTTACATTATTTAAGCAAAAAAAATACTGTTTGTTTTTGGAATTTTCTAAATATTTATAATATTATTCATTTGCATGTCAGCTCTGTGCCAGGAAATGCCCTAGTCCAAAACAAAGGATCCCAATTTCAAACTTCCCCCAAAAGAGTTTACAACTTTTAAAACGGGCTAAAATGAATATTCACTGTAAAAAGGATCTCATGTAGTTTCTTGCAATAGCCCTCTCTGACTTTAAGGAATATGTTTCTCAAAACTGTGATTCCTAAACAAAATTGTCCAGAGCATTGGCCAACTCTGTCAGATTTGTTCAAAATCGTAAATTAATTTTTAAAAATGTATAGGGTCAGCTATAGGAAGCCCTTCCTCATCTTTTAAAAATACATTGTAGATATCACATGCTCACAACCATAACCTGTCAACTTCATCTACATTATAGATTAACTACTAACTACTATTACTTCGCCACCATGGCCTATTTATTGCCTTAACTCCCTTATCTTACCTCTCATTTACACTCACTGTATATAGACTTTTTGTTTTCTTTTGTTCTACTGTATTATTGACTATGTTTTGTTTATTCCATGTGTAACTCTGTGTTGTTGTATGTGTCGAATTGCTATGCTTTATCTTGGCCAGGTCGCAGTTGCAAATGAGAATTTGTTCTCAACTAGCCTACCTGGTTAAATAAAGGTGAAATAAAATTAAAATAAATAAAAAATTAACATAGAACATGACTTTTGGTTCAAATATGTTCATTTTAATTAGGTTATAACAACTGAAGAAAAACAACATTGCTATGTAGTATAGCAATTGAATAAAGAAGAAAAATAAGCAATTGGTCAACTCCGTAAAACATCAATTCAGTCAGATTTTTGTCTAACGTCTGATAGAAGGGTTGGGCCAATTGCAAACACTGATGGATTATCACCAATTGACGCATCGATTTACCGCTCCATAACACGGATGTCGGGTGGTTCTTTTAGTTCTGATCGCAACCAACACTTTTCAAGATGATTTCAGCCTCTTATCATCAGAACATTTTAATCTAGATATTTGAGCAAAGTAAGGGCGATTTATCTATTTGACAATCATTCAGTACGACTGAAATAAAGTATGTCCTTGTTTAGCACGGCAAGTTGACTGTGGTAATTTACCGAACATTGTTGTATGATTGGAAAACTAATGTTGAAGCCTACTTAATTGTTTTAGTCATTCCAATTTATGTAATCCATTAAATACAGCTGCCTTTGAAATCAAATGTGTCTGATATGGTCATTTCTTATCAATATCGAGTGTAAGATATCCCAGGACTGTCCATACTGTGTGACTAAATCAAGTAAATCGTGATTGAGTTAGATAATGTATCTTTTTTTAATCAAATGAAAATATAGTTTACAGCCTAAATGTATTTTGAATGGCATATACTATTT
The DNA here is from genome assembly GCF_036934945.1 of Oncorhynchus masou masou. NCBI lineage: Eukaryota > Metazoa > Chordata > Actinopteri > Salmoniformes > Salmonidae > Oncorhynchus > Oncorhynchus masou. The sequence goes on along the minus strand of NC_088239.1, from coordinate 49,592,838 downwards.
GGCATTTAATGTGAAACGTTTTGATGAAATATAGGCCTTCTAACACTACTACTTCTATACTGAAAAAACATGTAAACGCAGCATATAACAATTTCAAAGATTTTACAGAGTTACAGTTCATATAAGGAAATCAGTCAATTCAAATAAATAAATGGGGCTTAATCTATGGACTTCACCTGACTGGGAATAGAGATATGAATCTGTTCATCACAGATACCTTTAAAGAAAAAGTAGGGGCGTGGGTCAGAAAACCAGTCAGTATCTGGTGTGACCACCATTTTCCTCATGCAGCGCGACACATCTCCTTCTCATAGAGTGGATCAGACTGTTGATTGTGGCCTGTGGAAAATTGTCCCACTTCTCTTCAATGGCTGTGCGAATTTGCTAGATATTAGCGGGAACTGGAACACGCTGTCGTACAAGTCGATCCAAACATGCTCAATGGGTGACATGTCTGGTGAGTATGCAGGCCATGGAAGAACTGGGGCATTTTCAGCTTCCAGGAATTGTATACAGATCCTTGCGACATGGGGCCGTGGAAGAACTAGGACATTTACAGATTCCAGGAATTGTGTACAGATCCTTGCGACATGGGACCGTGCATTATCATGCTGAAACATGAGGTGATGCCGATGGATGAATGGCACGAACATTTGCCTCAGGATCTCGTCACGGTATCTCTGTGCATTCAAATTGCCATCGATAAAATGCAGTTGTGTTTGTTGTCCATAGCTTACGCCTGCCCATACCATAACCCCACCGCCACCATGGGACACTGTTCACAACGTTGACATCAGCAAACCGCGAGCTCACAGAACGCCATACGGTTGTGAGGCCGGTTGGATGTCCTGCCAAATTCTCTAAAACGATGTTGGAGGTGGTTTATGATAGATCAATTACGATTACATTCTCTGGCAACAGCTCTGGTGGACATTCCTGCAGTCAGCATGCCAACTGCATGCTGCCTCAAGTCTTGAGACATGTCTGGCATTGTGGTGTGTGACAAATCTGCACATTTTAGAGTGGCCTTTTATTCTCCCCAGCACAAGGTGCACCTGTGTCATGATCATGCTGTTTAATCAGCTTCTAGATATGCCACACCTGTCAAGTGGATGGATTATCTTGGAAAAGGAGAAATGCTCACTGACAGGGATGTAAACAAATTTCTGCATAACATTTGAGAGAAATCAACTTTTTGTGCCTTTGAACAATTTCTGGGATCTTTTATTTCAGCACATGAAACATGGGGCTAACACTTTACATGTTGCGTTTATATATAAATTCTGCCTGTTGGTTGCAATCAAGCCGTTGTGTTTTTGTTGGGGATTGTCAAATGTATCATCCATATTTTAAGTAATGTTTGTATTTGCATACTCTGTTTTGAGTATCTGTTGTCACCTCGGGCAGTTGCTTGTCAACTCCTCACTGATTGCTAATCATTGTCCTGAAATATATGCTTAAACTATTGAACAATTTGCTGTGCTAGAAAAAAAAGCATAATGTTTGCTTTATAAACCTTGTTTTAAGTTCTTAATCTACAAAAACATGCCAAAATTCTAACGGAATTAGCGCTGGAGCATTATACAGTGTTCTAAAACAAAACAAAATATTTGAATAAGCTAATGTTAGAATGAAACAATCAAGTCCTTTCGACACTTGTTGTACAATAAATATAAAAATGAAATGCCTTTTATGGTGTCTGATGGAGTTGACATAAATCTAGTTAGGTGCACTTTATGAAAACAATGTTTTCATTAGGAGGTTGTTCCTTTACATGGTATGATAGCTGATACTTTGGTTTAAAATATGTGTATTTCAAATGTTGTTATTATGAAGAACAATATGTGTGACAAATGTTTATTGTCTCATCTTTTAAGAATTCCTGATTTTACAATCCCAATTAAAAACATCCCCAGAATCTGTCAACAACAGCGGGGCGCCAAGATAATAACGCAATAAACAAGCCTACGTGAAGAGATGCGATTGGCATACAACTGAGTCACTGACACTTAGCAATTAAACTTCAACAGCAGCAGCTACATCAGCAGCCAAGAGTTGCAATAAAATAGAATGAGTTTACTTATTTTTACACATTCACTTATCAGATGATTCATTGTATTGTATTTCCCATAAAGAATTCTAGAATTCCTCATTCCAAACAGCATGTGAATTGGGGGTATGCAGTAGGCATGGCCATGTCAGTTGTTATATTCAGTTGTAATATTCACTGTTGACACTTTCAGATACAAGATACATATAACAGTTCAATGACATGAAAATGACTGAAAACTGTGACTCTTCCATGCTAAAGATTCAGATCCTACCCTACAGAGCCATAGAGGATTACACGTCTCTCTTAAGCCCAGTGTCCATAAGCTCCTTGTCTTTGAACAGCAGGGAGTAAAAGAATAGGGAGGATGTCAGTATGAAAATCACTCTTTCCAGACTCTCTCACAAATCATTGGATAACCCCCAGCCAAGTCAGTGGCTTTAGTCCAAATCAACCCAGTCAGTACAGTATAGTACATTTACAACTCAATCCACTGTGGCCCACTTTCTCTTTCCTCACATCAATGCATAATCACGTCACTGAGGATATATCGTTCTAAAATATTTCAGTTAATCAGAAGTGCATGTACTCTAGTACACTTATGCCAAGTTCCCACCTGAGAATCACCTTCTCATCGAGCGACTGTCTTGATGATGCAGAGGTTGTTGATTCTGCCCTTTTACAAGTCATCGATAGTTTACTCCTCCCTGCTCGCCCCAAGTCTTCAGTCACCCCTCGTTCCACAGATGTGGGAATCAAAAGCCATCGATCAGAAGATCGGGATACTAAATCGGAAACTTCTCATCTGCTAGAGGATCCACTTGAAAAAATTGCTGGTAAACCAACAGATGTGGAAACTGGGACATATTTGTCTACAGGGGTCAGTATAGAAGTACTGTTCAAATCAAATCAAACTTTATTAGTCACATGCGCCGAACACAACACGTGTAGACCTTACAGTGAAATGCTTACTTACGAGCCCTTAACCAATAACGCAGTTAAGAAAAATACCTAAAAAATAAGATATAAATGCTAAAGAGCAGTAAAATAACAATAGCGAGGCTATATACAGGAGGGTACCGGTACAGAGTCAATGTGTGGGGGCACCAGTTAGTTGAGGTAACTGAGGTAATATGCACATGTAGGTAGAGTTATTAAAGTGATAATAACAGAGATTAGCAGCAGCGTAAAAAAAGGGGGGGGGGTGCAAATACTCTGGGAAGCCATTTGATTAGATGTTCAGGAGTCTTATGGCTTGGGGGTAAAATCTGTTTAGAAGCCTCTTGGACCTAAACTTAGCGCTCCGGTACCACTTTCCGTGTGGTAGCAGAGAGAACAGTCTATGACTAGGGTGGCTGGAGTCACTGACAATTTTTAAGGCCTTCCTCTGACACCGCCTGGTATAGAGGTGCTGGACGGAAGGAAGCTTGGCCCCAGTGATGTACTGGGCCGTACGCACTACCCTCTGTAGTGCCTTGCTGTCAGAGGCCGAGCAGTTGCCATACCAGGCAGTGATGCAACCCGTCAGGATGCTCTCGATGGTGCAGCTGTAGAACCTTTTGAGGATCTGAGGACCCATGCCAAAACTTTTCAGTCTCCTGAGGGGGAATAGGTTTTGTCGTGCCCTTTTCACGACTGTCTTGGTGTGCTTGGACAATGTTAGTTTGTTGGTGATGTGGACGCCAAGGAACTTGACGCTCTCAACCTACTCCACTGCAGCTCAGTTGATGACAAGTCCACAATCATCTTCTTTGTCTTGATCACATTGAGGGAGAGGTTGTTGTCCTTGCACGAGTGAACATTTACATTTACATTTAAGTCATTTAGCAGACGCTCTTATCCAGAGCGACTTACAAATTGGTGAATTCACCTTCTGACATCCAGTGGAACAGCCACTTTACAATAGTGCATCTAAATCATTAAGGGGGGGGGTGGTGAGAAGGATTACTTATCCTATCCTAGGTATTCCTTGAAGAGGTGGGGTTTCAGGTGTCTCCGGAAGGTGGTGATTGACTCCGCTGTCCTGGCGTCGTGAGGGAGTTTGTTCCACCATTGGGGGGCCAGAGCAGCGAACAGTTTTAACTGGGCTGAGCGGGAACTGTACTTCCTCAATGGTAGGGAGGCGAGCAGGCCAGAGGTGGATGAACGCAGTGCCCTTGCTTGGGTGTAGGGCCTGATCAGAGCCTGGAGGTACTGCGGTGCCGTTCCCCTCACAGCTCCGTAGGCAAGCACCATGGTCTTGTAGCGGATGCGAGCTTCAACTGGAAGCCAGTGGAGAGAGCGGAGTACAGGAGGGGACTGAGCATGCACCCCTGAGGGGCCCCCGTGTTGAGGATCAGCATGGCGTATGTGTTGTTACCTACCCTTACCACCTGGGGGCGGCCTGTCAGGAAGTCCAGGATCCAGTTGCACACCAGAGTGCCCTCAAGGTTTTGAGGGCACTATGGTGTTGAATGCTGAGCTGTAGTCAATGAATAGCATTCTCACATAGATGTTCCTTTTGTCCAGGTGTGAAAGGGCAGTGTGGAACGCAATAGAGATTGCATCATCTGTGGATCTATTGGGGCGGGATACAAATTGGAGTGGGTCTAAGGTTTCTGGGATAATTGTGTTGATGTGAGCCATGACCAGCCTTTCAAAGCATTTCATGGCTACAGACGTGAGTGCTACAGGTCAGTAGTCATTTAGGCAGGTTACCTTAGTGTTCTTGTGCACAGGGACTATGGTGGTTTGCTTGAAATATGTTGGTCTTACAGACTCAGACAGGGACTGGCAAGTGAAGACACTTCAGCGCATGCTCGGAGTACACGTCCTGGTCACACAGTCGTCCGGAACAGCTGATGCTCTCATGCATGTTTCATTGTTACTTGCCTCGAAGCGAGCATAGAAGTTATTTAGCTCGTCTGGTAGGCTCGTGTCACTGGACAGCTCACGGCTGTGCTTCCCTTTGTAGTGGTATGGTAGTATAGTGGGACTATTCACCCAGGCGCTATTAGCAGTCTAGGGGATAATGTTGAAAATGTTGTTGTTGGTATCCCAACAACACGGTAGTGATTCTCACATGACTAAAATGTCGTTTTGAGAACACAAGTACGGTGGGATTCGGGAACCTGTGTTGCTTTAGCCGACCCAGTCTGATTTCTAACTGACTCCTGACTCTAAGCTCTAGGCATCATTTCCCTCTGGAAGAAGATAAAGGGATTTAGGAATACATGTTCACATACACTCAGAGGTGTGGTTGTGTTCATTATATTTTGAGTCATAATAAAATATAATATAATGACGTTTCCGGATTAGGACGCAGTTATATTAACCACTGAACCACATTAATCATCCAACCATTTGAGTTTAGCCTAACAAGAAAATCAGCCTTAGACATAGGCCTAATAGTTAAATAGCCTCTTAACTCACATAGTCCCCATACCAAATTCATATAGCCTACAGTAGCTTATATTAAGAGGATCAACATGATATTAGGCAATGACATGTAAATACTAATAGACAGCTTTGGGTACAGTATTGTTGAACTGTTTAATGAATAGTATAGCATATTGATATGTAATTAAAACTACACCAGAATTTCACAAAATTGACTTTTTTCAACAACAAATATGTGTCATATTTCACTTCTGTCAGATTGAACGGCAAAAAATGTGAAGTTTGCCTTAAAATGTTTATGGGTCGTTCTTGAATTACAGTGGAACTTGGACATTGCATTTTGGACAAAATGTACTTAATTTTTCTTTATTTGATTTGGGTACATCTTCCCATTCTAAATCAACTAATATGGTAGCTTAATGATCTTAAAAAGTGTGTACCTTTATGACAATGTTGTGACATCTGCAGGAGTAGTAACACCAATGATGGTAACACCAATGAGACATTTGAGGTAAATTAAGATTTTCTGAAATGGAGGCCACAATGTTCAAATCTAAGTTCATCAATCCTGTACTAAAGTGATATGATGAATCATTTTTCTCACAATGATATTTCCCTTCATTTAAATGGACTAACCCAAAGTTGGGGCGGCAGGTAGCCTAGTGGTAAGAACGTTAGGCCAAACAACCGAAAGGTTGCTAGATTGAATCCCGAGCTGACGAGGTAAAAATCGGTCGTTCTGCCCCTGAACAAGGCAGTTAACCCACGGTTCCTAGGCCGTCGTTTGTTCTTAACTGACTAGTTAAATTAAAAAGTGACACTTTGGATTTTGACACCGAATGAATTGACGGATGTATGACATATTTAAAGGGTGTGATTAGCTAATCATTTCCTTTAATATAGACCACTCCCTGAAAAAGAGTTTGCCACTGAAGAGAATGCTCAAGGCTCTTGTAGATCTTTGTAATGAGTTATTTTCAAGGTGGTAACCCCAGTGACATAAAACAGAGGCTCACACATTATACTGGTAAAAGAATAGGTATTTTAATAGCCGTCTTTGTTTTGATTCATCTATGCAATATATGACATACTTTTGTTCACTTTCTAGCATTCAAATTCCAAAAAACATGCCACTAGAACTCCACTACTGTGACAAGCTTGCTCCTAAGTACTTTAAACAATGCCTCAACATAGAGGGTTGCAGTATGAAGGATTTTAATGATGTTTTATCATTTATAAACAGTTCAATTTAAACCAAAACGTGTATTATTTGTGTTCATTTTGTCATTTTCAAGTGTGTTTCATGGTTGCAAGGGCATGGGACTCAAATGCCAAATCAATTAAAAAACGACCCTTATTCTACACAGTGTGTGAGCGACAGGACCTATTTTATCGTAAGCTTTCCCTAGAGACAACTTTACCGTTTGGAGCAATTGTGCATGCCCATTGGATCTGATACTTCATAGGCCTATATACAGTATATGCAATTCAAATATGTGGACTTGGCCTAGGCCTACTTTAGATATGGAATATAATAGTTTCGAAAAGGTAGGCTACTTTCGTGTCTGGTGTCAAACTACATTTTCAAAAGGAGGCATATCGTCAACTTACGTAAAGACAAAGAATAAAGTGGTGGACCCGACGAGGAGGACTGCAGCGGTGGACACTGGAATAAACGCGCTGGCTTTAATTCTTTCACTGCCGCTGGTGGGCATTCTGTACTTTCCACACACATCAGCAGTTTATTCCAGCGAAACGATTACAACGAGATACAATACATGATCCATGATACGACGTATTCCCACTATGTTCTGTCCTGAGTCTCCATGGATCAAATGCAACAAATCCATGGTCAAAAAGTCCAACGAGCTGTGCCCGTCTTGGAAATCCCACCGTACAGACTGGGCCCGACCAACCACCAACTCAGCGAAGCGGCTCTTGATTTGATAGGTGGGGCTATCGTCGGGGAAAGGTAGCTTTGGGACACAACATCGGGAGTCTGTCTATTGGTTGGACTCCGTTTAAAGGAGGACTTACGTGAACTACACTATAGCAGAATAGACTCAAATGTGGTGTATGTTTTCAGTGCTAAATATTATTTTTACTATTTAAAAAAAAACGTATTTCATGTCATAGTCATACTCTTGATTACAAATGTTATTTGCTTCAACATGGAAATGGATCTGTCATTAGAAATGGACAATAATGTTGCTCTATAGTGAGAGATAAAAGTATATAATGTACAAATGTTGAATATTCTAACGACATAAACATAGGCTATTCAAACTCTGCTCCTTTACAGTGATCCAAGTTCAGTTTGGTTTTTCGCTTCGGTATACATGTCTCTGGCAGGGGCAAACTGGCCATCCGGCATTTTGGGCAAATGCCAGAGGGACTGGTCCATTTTTAGCCCAGTGGGCCTGTCTAACTTGTTTATTTTTAATTATCTGGCTGTTGATGGGGGCCTCAACAATTAAAAATGGTCTGGTGTGTTTGAAATGCCAGGGCCGGTTTCTGGTCCCAGTCTCTGGTGCTGACCAAGAACTGAAGACTAGATATGTATGGCAAATGTGAGGTTAAGTCTCTAAGGATTTGTTGAGGGGTTGGGCCTGGCTGTAGCATGTTATTAACATCCCTTATAAATGTTGAGCCAAATAAGGCTCAGACATAGATAGATGCCCCAGGCGTGATGGATGCAACGGAGTGGATCGAAGCCTTCATCCGAGGGCTGATGTGTCTGCTCGGGATCCTAGGGAACAACTGGCTTTGTCTCCGTTCTCTCCCTGGACCCAAGTCCGGTCTCCGCACCAATGAGGTCCTCTTCATCAACCTGGCCGTCTCCAACCTCATCACCAACTACCTGGTGGACCTGCCCGATGCCATGGCTGACTTTGTTGGCTACTGGTTCCTGGGGGAAGCCTACTGCTGTGTGGTCCAGTTCTGCTCTGACCTGTCAGAGACCAGCAGTGTCTTCTCCACCTTGTTTATTAGTGTGTTCTGGCACCAGAAGCTGGTGGGCTCTCTGAAACGCGGAGGAGCTCCGATCCAGCTGGATAGCCTCCGTCTCGTAGCCTGTCTCCTGGCTGGCAGCTGGACAGTGGCTGTGGTATTCAGTGTTCCACAATTATTCTTTGTCCGGTTGGAGAGTGGTAATGAGAGCCACGATGACTGCATAGAACTCTTTCCCTCCCAAACTGCAAGGCAGACCTATGAGCCGTTGTATCTGACCTTCGCTAACGCCCTCCCCATCACTGGTATAGCGTTTGCTAGCATCCAGATTGTGATCACTCTGCTAAGGCACCAGGCACGTATCCAGAGCCTGACTTCGGACCATCACAAGGGGACAGCTAATTCTTTACCTAACAATGGACCCTCAGTTGTACACAGCTCGATCAGTTCCCCCCTCTACCAGGTTGAGATCGGGGACAGCATCGTCAGAGCTCCACCCGATCTGAAGACGTCCTCTCAGCCTCCAGCTAAGCACAGCCCAGGCTCAGGTACTCAGGTGAGGGCAGCCAAGAGCGTGGTGGCTGTGGCCACTGTGTTTGTGGTGTGCTGGGTGACCCACCTGCTGCTGATGATGGCCAGCAACATCCACACGTCCTCCTTGGTGTTGGAGCTGGCCAGCTACATCGGATCCTCTTACACCTGCATCATCCCCTACATCTTCCTCTATGGAGTAAAAAAACTGTCTTTCTCCTGCAGAGGGTAGCTAGATATAGTCATACACTCATTTTCTATTTAGTGGTATCAAGTGCTTTGTATAATTGTTGCTCTTTTTAAAATGGTATTTAACGAGGCAAGTCAGTTAAGAACAAATTCTTATTTTCAATGACAGCCTAGGAACAGTGGGTTAACTGCCTTGTTCAGGGGCAGAATGACATATTTTTAACCTTGTCAGCTCAGGGAGTTGATCTTGCAACCTTTCGGTTACTAGTCCAACACTCTAACCACTAGGCTACCTGCCGCCCCAGATGTCTTCAGGACATCTGTGTTGCCTGAAAATAAATGAAATTAGATTGGCATATCGCCATGATTTCATTAGTGTAGTTATACTAGTGTAGACACAAATTCAGTATATACACCATCACGTCTGGGTGAATATCAGTGAACTCCAATGACTCTCTGACAGATCGAGCTAGTGATGGTGACTGACAATTAGAAGTGTGTTTATGATGGAAATATTGTCAACCCTGTAGAATGTTAAGTTACATAAAATACACTATAGATATATACTCACACATTACTTTGATGTTAATGATTTGCTATAATATCTTACATAAAGTTTGTGTTAACAAGCATTTCAATTTCGAGTTTGATTTAAGTGCTTCATGAACTTGGGAAATCAATGCTGCATCTCTGGATTCAAGTCTACTTTAATTGTTTTGTTTCCAGCACATTAAAATCAAAGGCCCGTGCCTGAGTAATTGGAGAAAAGCATCTCAGCAATTATTGCTAAGTTGCAGAGACAACAACCAGCCCTGGGGCACAATTATCCTCTATTAAGGGTAATTATGCCAACAAAAACAACAGGCACACAACAAAGTATGAACAACCCTCTACAATGGGGTGTCTGTTAATTGTCAACAGTACTATGAGGCTGTGTGCTGTGGGGCCTTCTGAAATTATTCAGACCCCTTTGACTTTTTCCACATTTTGTCACGGTACATCCTTATTCTAAAATGGATCAACCCCCCCCCCCCCCCCCCATCTACACACAATACCCCATAATGACAAAGCAGAAAACTTACGTAAATATCACATTTACATAGGTATTCAGACCATTTACTCAGTGCTTCGTTGAAGAACATTTGGCAGCGATTACAGCCTCGAGTCTTCTTGGGTATGACGGTACAAGCTTGGTACACCTGTATTTGGGGAGTTTCTCCCATTCTTCTCTGCAATTCCTCTCAAGCTCTGTCAGGTTGGATGGGGAGTGTCGCTGCACAGCTATTTTCAGGTCTCTCCAGAGATGTTCGATCTGGTTCAAGTCCGGGCTCTGCCTGGGCCACTCAAGGACATTCAGAGACGTGTCTTGAAGCCACTCCTGTGTTGTCTTGGTTGTGTGCTCAGGGTCATTTCCTGTTGGAAGGTAAAATCATCTGAGGTCCTGAGCACTCTGGAGCAGGTTTTCATTAAGGATCTCTCTGTACTTTGCTCCGCTCATCTTTGCCTCGATCCCCACAGCATGATGCTGCCACCAGAATGCTTCACCATAGGGATGGTGCTAAGTTTCCTACAGACGTTATGCTTGTTATTCAGGCCAAAGAGCTCAATCTTGGTTTCATCAGACCAGAGAATCTTGTTTTTCATGGTCTGAGAGTTATGTGCCTATTGGAAAACTCCAAGCAGGCTGTCATGTGCCTTTTACTGAGGAGTGGCTTCCGTCTGGCCACTCTACTGTTAAGGCCTGATTGGTGGAGTGCTGCAAAGATGGTTGTCCTTCTGGAAGGTTCTCCCATCTCCACAGAGGTACTCTGGCGCTCTTTCAGAGTAACCATCGGGATCTTGGTCACCTCCCTGACCAAGGCCCTTCTCCCCCGATTGCTCAGTCTGGCCGGGCATCCAGCTCTAGGAAGAGTCTTGGTAGTTCCAAACTTCTTCCATTTAAGAATGATGGAGGCCACTGTGTTTTTGGGGACCTTCAATGCTGCAGACAATTTTTGGTACCCTTCCCCAGATCTGTGTCTCGACCCAATCCTGTCTCGGAGCTCTACGGACAATTCCTTCAAATTGTTTTTTGCTCTGACATGGGACCTTATATAGACAGGTGTGTTCCTTTACACATTATGTCCAATCAATTGCGTTTACCACAGGGGGACTCCAATAAAGTTGTAGAAACGGCTCAATGATGATCAATGGAAACAGGATGCACACAGCTTAATTTCGGGTCTCATAGCAAAGGGTCTGAATGCTTAAGTAAATAAGTTATGTTTATTATTTTTTTTATAACTTAGCAAAAGTCTTAACCTATTCTCGCTTTGTCATTATAGGGTATTGTGTGTTGATTTCTGAGGATTCTTATTTATTTAATCCATTTTAGAATAAGGCTGTAACATAAAATGTGGAAGGTCAGGGGGTTTGAAAAGAATCGTGCAAGCTAACAGGCAGGCCACAAACAGGCAAATAACAGCGCAGTACAAGTGGTGCGCAGAACGGCATCTCGGAACGGACAACTCGTCGGTCCTTGTCATGAATGGGCTATTGCAGCAGACGACCACACCGGGTTCCACTCCTATCAACTAAGAACAACAAGCGGCTCCATTGTGCACACGATCACTAACACTGGACAAAACATGACCTGGTTTGAAAATTCCCGGTTCCTGTTGCATCATGCTGATGGCAGTCAGGATTTGGCGTAAGCAGCATGATTCCAAGGCCCCATCCGGCCTGGTATCAACACTACAGGCTGGGGCTGGTATTGTAATGTTTCTGGCAGACGTTAGGTCCCTTGATACCAATTGAGCGACATGTCCATGCCCTGAATAATTCAGGCTGTTGTGGAGGCGTCTCACCCAGTACCAGATGGATGAACTAGATACACTGTGGACAGTTTATATCACAACAGGACCCATACATGGATATCTGTGAACATTCACTTGGGCAAAGAGTTCAAATCAAAGTGTTTATTTTTTTATATACTGAACAGGTTGCACATTTTATTATACATTTTTTTCCAATACAATCTTAAACAAAAAAACAATGACAAATTGAAATTATTCTATGCATGTAAAATTGGCTTATTTGATAAAATTGCTCACTGCAGGCCTGAGTTCTCAGAGTAAAACTGTTTGAACAGCACCCTTATACAAGGCATGGATCGAGGATTTCAGTCTCATCCCTGAAATCTCAGTTGAGTACAACACTCATACAGTCAAATAAATGCCATTTAACTGTGAGACACACTGATTAAGCAGACACACTGATTAAGGTGTTAAGTCATTCAGAAAAATAAGAAATACTAACAAAACATGTAAAAGTAAGGTTAAGTTATTATTACAAACCTTTGGCAGAGAAGGCATTCCTAGCATAATGTAAGGAGTACCAATATTTTACTCTGTATTACGGAGAGGTTGAGTGGTACAGACAAAGCCAAATACTGTCAGCTTAACAGTCTTCTTGACATCTAAACAGTGGGGGGGGGGAAAGAATTAATCTGGGTTTAAATGAGTGGAGTGATTAAGACAGCGTCCTCAGCTCGCATCAGAGGTTAATGTCCATGGAACAAATACTTAGGCCTGAATCATGGCAGGCATGTAGAAGGAAAGACATGCATGAATGATATCAGCACGATATCCAGCCATCATGTAAGTGCATTTCTCCTCTACATACGTAAATTCTATATATTTTACCAACATAAGTACAGTAACTCCATATGTAAATGACAATCCCATCCCTGTAAAGTATTGTCCCCTAATTCTGTGTGACAACAGTTCATGTTTACCTAACATTCATTTGTGAAACTAATGCAATTCCCTCAGACAGACACCAATAAGTTGTCTTCACTTCTAGGCTTATGTCACAAAACAAATGCATGCTGTACTTATAAAATAAGTTAAAAATAGGATGTAAAAAGTCTGAAGACAGGGGTGTAATGAGCTAGTCAATAACCCCTTCATGAGAAATGTGGGGGTGTAGTCCTTTGCGACGCAACTGCAGTCTGAGAGACCGAACTGTATTCTCAATATCACTCCACTATCAAAAACCAGCCAGAACAAGAGATATACAGAAGAGTTATGTTATTCAGAACTGTAAACCAGTTTCATTCTGTCTCTTTACTTGCTGATCTTCCTGTGACCCCTGGGAACCTCCTCAGTGAACTTTCTCCAGCTTGGCCTGCAGGGCCTTGAAGTTGCCGATGGTGAGCCGCAGGGTAGAGTTAGGACTCAGGGACTGCAGCTCCACCAGGTAACCACAGATGTTATCCAGACACACATTAGTGAACCGCCGTCTGACAAGATGGGGAAGGAGGAATAGGAGTTAGACAGAGTGTATCAGATAAATTAGAGATACATTTTAAACAGGTTTAGAAACAATAATTGGCATGACTACATACGTATACGGGTTGATAGGTTTTCAAATGAGAAGTACGGCCTAATGAAGAGAGCAGCGACGGTTAGCACACGTGGTGATTGGTTAGTTACCGGTCATATGTTGGTACTCTGCTGGGGTCCTCTACGTATCCTGACAGCAGCACATGTATACACTCTACTAGGTGGAGAGGTTTCTTCAGACGCTGCCAACACGGATCCTGGGTGACACAGCCACAGTTCGAGACATTCAGTCTTTTAAGGTCGACAGAACCTTATTAATTAATCAAATAATGCTCAAGTTGAATAGGTGTAAAATATGATTTTATAATAACCCTTTATTATGAAGAGTATCTTCATCTATTTGTATCCCAAAACTGCCAGCAATAATTGCCCCTCCGGGATGAATAATGGTCATTGAATTTAATTGAGAGACATACCCGTGTCTTGAAGAGTTGGTCGTAGACCTCCAGCAGACGGGGGAGCTGTACTCCTATCTCCTGCATGGTGAAGGTGACAAAGCCCACGTCCCAATTCAGATGACACACCTCCTGCTCCAAAAACTTCACCAGGAATTCTGGAGACAAGACAGTGGAAAAGTACTGTACATTAAACAATTTGCCCATCTCTGTAGTTCAATGGTAGGAGACAACCTAGGACAGGTGTTGGTGGATAATGAAGCAATTACAGATGAAACGTCCAGAACCTATAGACATAACACCTTAGAGACATACATGTTGACATAATGAACTGCTAATGTAATTACACTCAGTATGGATGTCTTTCATAGAGGACAATCAGAGAATTGGCTGAATAAATTAAAGTAGGCATGCGGTTTTACCTAGTGGAAAGTATCTGGGTGTTCCTGCGTAGATTTTCCCCAGAGACACCAGTTTGAGACTCAGAGCTCTCATCCTGTCAGCTGGACTCATGGCCACACTGTCACCCAGCTCTGGAATAAAGGACAAATAACAGATTAAGATTTAGGTTGTTTATCTACTTACCCAGAGCCAGATGAACTCATGGATACCATTTTTATGTCCGAGTGCAGTTTGGAGATGATTGAAGCTAGCATATTGTTAGCTTGGCGCAATTCCGTGAAGTCTCCCGGTACAGTATCCAGCTCCTCTCAAAAGGAGCGGCAGGGTAGCCTAGTGGTTAGAGCGTTGGACGAGTAACCGAAAGGTTGCAAGTTCATATCCCCGAGCTGACAAGGTACAAATCTGTCGTTCTGCCCCTGAACAGGCAGTTAACCCACTGTTCCTAGGCCGTCATTGAAAATAAGAATTTGTTCTTAACTGACTTGCCCAGTTAAATAAAGGTAAAATAAATAAATAAACAAAAAGCAGGGGAATAGACCTAACTACTCCAAAACTGAGTGGTAGGCCATTTATAGTCTTACAAAGCTATACATCGTTATCAATATTTTACCAATATGTTCATTTCTCTGATAAGCATAAAAACTAGATTCTATCCACTTCCTTCTGTCGCATAGAGATGTATGGAGATCGCAACGTATCTGTCCCATTATGGCCTCTTTGGCACACGGGCAACACAATTAAGAGATAATTTTCAATCTCCATACATCTCTATGCGACAAAAGGGAAATAATAAGGAAGTGGATAGAATCTAGTTTTTATGATCATCAGAGAAATTAACATATTGGGAAAATATTGAGAACTATGTATAGCTTTGTAAAATTACCCATAACCAACCACCCAGTCTCGGAGTAGTTAGGTCTATTCCTTAACTACTCAAGAGAAACACGTTGGATAGCGTCAGGAACACTTGTCTGTACACACCTTTCTCCATGATCTCCTGCCACAGAGAGTGCACCAGGATGGGGTCAGAGTGACCAGCACAGTGGATGATGGCCAGTTTGCATTCAGACAACCGGAAGTGATCTGCAAACTCTCCATACAGCTAGATAGGAGGACAAAGGACAGGGGTATAAAAACATTTACTGTATGGGAGGAAAATGTATTACCAAACAGAACTATTGGAGGGGCAATGTTAGATATCCATGCACCGTTACCTTGGTGATGTCCATAAGCTCGGAATCCAGTTGTGACATGGCTCCCTGTACAGAGGGATGCTGGGAGTAACGTCTGCTCAGAGTCTCCTGGATCTGGACCTGAATACGCACCACCTGGGAGGCAGGACCAACAATATCAGCTTGAGTTGACAGAGCCCAAATCTAAACCTTATCAAAAAGGGGCCAAAACCTAAAAATTCAGCGAGGAGTTATTTCCCCTCCCCCGTACCTCCATCTTCTCCTCCAGCTCATGCAGGAACTCCCCTTCAGCTCCTTGAGTAGAGATGCAGGAGGAGCTCTTGGCTGACAGGATGGCCCTGGAGATGTACTCCAGCCTCTGCTTCAGGGAGATCTCAGTACTGCACACAGACAGACACACGTATAATATGTCCGCACTCCTTTTTAACGTTGCTCAGAATCTACATGAATGAGGCCATTTTCATATGTCAGTGGTAGCGCCGGGCTCTATCACTGAGCCACACAGTGTGTGGAAATGGCCCATATAGACTCGGGGGGGGGGGGGGCTGTTAGATCGTACCTGTGCATGTCAGCGAGCCTGGCCAGGACGTGAGCTGCCTTGCCAAAGCTACGGCTCTTCTCATAGTACCGCCACAGCAGGTCCATGTTCCGCACCTTACTCTGGTCCTGCTTGATCATGTGCATCAGGTGTTCCTCCAGGTATGGAGAGTTCACCTGGATAGAGGACAGAGAGAGAGACAGAGATGATAATAAACCACAATGAAAGATCAGTTTAATGCAATATACTCATCCACTATAAAGAACAGAACCAGGCATCTCAGGCCGTGACTGTGGGACAATGCCAGAAGATTCTTACCTCTAGAAGCTTGTCGGTGAGGTCAGCCTGTATCAGCCAGTTGTAGAGGGCTATGTGGAAGAGTTCATCCTGTGACCTCTGGGCCAGACCAATGACCTGCTCAAACTGCCGGGGAGAACGAGAAGATCACGAGACAGTTCATCCATAGCATGAATGAATCGAGGGCCAAATCTTTGGACCTAAACATTTCCAGCCTAAAACTAAACAATAATGAAATTATTATTTTCGTAAACAAATTCCTATTATTGTTATTGGGGGTAACAGTCTCCTCCACGCAGCACTTACGTGGGCGGTGGCATCCTCATTACTCAGCATGTTGGGGTCAGAGGTCATAACAGGGGGTCCTGGCTGCTTAGGGACACTGGGAGACTGAGGAGCCGCTTTACTCTGGTTCACCAGCTCCTGCATGGTGTCTGTGATGCACTTATAACATGACAACCTACAGGAGGAGACGAGGGGGTGGTCAGTCGGTCAGCACAAGGGAGAAAATAAAAGGGCCAGGACGTCCCTTAGCAGATATCTATTACCACAGTCTCATGATCAACGTGAACAGGTGGTTAAGTTACCTCTCCTGGAAGGCCAGTGCTCCAGCCTGGTCCTCCTCTGGTTCTCCGTTCTTATAGAAGTGAGGTCCCAGCCTCTGAGGATCCTTCTTATCCGCTGCAGTCAGGCACAGCTCAAGCACCCCCTCATAAAAACGCACTGAGAGAGAGAAACGCACTTAGCGTCCCATCCACACTAAGCATGAAGAGTCAAGGACATTTCAAATAGTATTAGTGTGATGGCCAAGGTGTGTGTGGAGCCTTACCCTGTCTGTACTGGGAGCAGACCAGTGGCAGGTCTGTGTGTTGGCTGATCAACTGGTAGAGTTGTAGTGACTCTCTAAGTGTTCTCTCCTTATCGATCTTAGTCTGGATCTGTCTGGAGCCCTGCAGCAACTCATTAGCCTGGGAGGGACAGAGGGAGGGGGAGATGTAGTTCTGAGATACATTTGTAAAGGGAAAAAGAGGACCGAGGAGGCAAGTGGCTGCTATCAAACTTTGCCCAGGGACTGCAGATGGGAATTAACCTTGTAGTCAAAATGGGATGGGCATCTTCCCTGTCATATAGACAAATAAAAACACAGCGCGTGCGTTTGTAGACTACCTTTGAGCAGACGCTGTCGTCGCTGCTGTACAGCAAAGGACAGATGTCTCTAAGGTGGTTGCTGATGGCATCGACAGAGGCGGAGTCTTTGATGTAGACGTTGATGAGGGCTGTGATCAGAGCTCCGGTCAGCTCTCGACCCCGGATCACCACGTCCTTAAAACTCGCCCCCTTCATCTGGTCCTGGAACTCCTATTACAAGTCACACATGGGTTAAACAGGAGACAAGGGAGACATCTTTACAAAAGATTTCAGAAATACACCTCCCTCCATATTGATTTGGACAGTGAAGCTAAAATGTAGAAATTTGTCTCTATACTCCAGCATTTTGGATTTGAGATCAAATGTTTCATATGCTGTGACAATACAAAATGTCACCTTTTATTTGAGGGAATGTTCATACATAGCAACAGCTCTGGTGAACATTCCAGCAGTCAGCATGCAAATTGCCCGCTCCCTCAAAACATCCGTGGCATTGTGTTGTGTGACAAAACGGCACATTTTAGTGGCCTTTTATTGTCCCCAGCACAAGGTGCACCTGTGTAATGGTCATACAGTTTAATCGGCTTCTTGATATGCCCTACCTGTCAGGTGGATGGATTATCTTGGCAAAGGAGAAATGCGCACACTAACAGGGATGTAAACAAACATATACACAACATTTGAGAGAAATAAGCTTTTTGTTCATATGGAACATTTCTGGGGACTTATATTTCAGCTCATGAAACATGTGATCAACACTTTGCATGTTGCATTTATATTTTTGTTCAGTATAGTTAAGTGTAGTATTTGGTCCCATATTCCCATCATTCCTTAACTGCATCAAGCTTGTGACTCCACAAACGTCTTGGATGCGTTTGCAGTTCGTTTTGGTTGCATTTCGGATTATGTTGTGCCCAATACAAAATAACGGTAAATAATGTATTGTCATTTTGGAGTCACTTTTATCGTAAATAATAATAGATGTTCCTGAACACGTCTACATTAAATGTGGATGCTACCATGGTTACGGGTAATCATGACTTTTTTATTTTACCTTTATTTAACCAGGCAAGTCAGTTAAGAACACATTCTTATTTTCAATGACGGCCTGGGAACAGTGGGTTAACTGCCTGTTCAGGGGCAAAACGACAGATTTGTACCTTGTCAGCTCAGGGGTTTGAACGGTTACTAGTCCAACGCTCTAACCACTAGGCTACCCTGCCGCCCCGACTAATGATGAGTGAGAAAGTTAGAGGAAAAAAGACCATACTCCACCAAAACGCTAACCTCTCGCCATTACCAATAATAGGTGAGGTTACCAATTTTGGAGGGGGAGACTTGATACATAAAGTGCTTACGTTTATAAAAGGTTAAACAGATATCTATTAAAATACCCTCTAATGAACGGTGGTGACATGTTGTACTGTCACCTCATTTGAAACATTTAATCTCAAATCCAAAAATGCTGGAGTATAGACAAATTTACACATTTTAGCTTCACTGTTCTAATAAATACAGAGGGGAGTGTGTGTTGATGATTAACCAATTAGATGAATTAGTCTGACTGACAGCACAATGTAATCCTGCACATCCTGAATATCCAGCGCTGGTTTCCCGGACAGATTAAGCCTGGTCCTGGATTAAAAATATATCCCAACGGAGAATGGACTAGGCTTAATCTGTGTCCGGGAAACCAGTCCCCAGTGAGGTCATTGGTGCTGGAAGCTTACCATGGGTAGTTCAGAGATGATGAGGCTAAACTGGTGGTCACACAGCAGCTTCCACAGTGCCAGGGTCTGACAGGAGCGATGCACCAGCTGCTGGATACCCTGCAGGGACATCTTCTCATAGGCCTGAGCCTCGGCTGTGGACGGGGAAGAGAGAGAAACCGTAGACACAAAGTACAGAGACCACAAAATATAAGTATAGTGTTTTCTCATTGGTGTTAGGATTCTACTCCAACAATGCAGTCATTCTAGTTGCTCCTGGATTTGGAATGGCAGTTTAACATCCACACATTACTTACTGTGGTACTTCCTCTGGAGTTCCTGCTGGACCTGCTGAGAACTGGCTCCTCCATCAGGCCGCATGAAGCCCAGCAGACGCTGCTGCAGATTGGCTGGAGAGCTGAAACTGCAGATGCGTGGAGTTCAACATGCAAATCAAATACTATTTATTTCACTAGATGACCATAGAAGTGTGGATATATAGTACCTCCCATAAAGCAGCCAGCCCAGGTCTTGGCCATGGGGAGAGGCAGGGTCCAAGGCTCTGTCTTACCTGGCTGCCCCCAGAGACGAGGGGCTGAACTGGGAGTTCTTATCCAGGAAGTCCTTCAGACCACGGAGCTCCAGAAGAACTGACTCCAGATCAGATGAGCTGGCTGTGCTCTCCAACTGGGGCAGAGAGAGAGATTGATCATCCTCAAATGAACTTGCAAAGGAGGACTATAATATACTGTTAATGCAATACTCACAATACTGACAGCCTGATTTCCTTTACTGATGGTCTTCTCAACAGCAAGACTCCCGTCCCAGATATTACTGTTAATCAATAACGTTCACAAGTTAGTGAAGCCACTCAAGTCATGCTATAAGTGAAACATGTGAGTAATGTCTCTCAGTCCAGTACAAAGTAAATAATTTAAAAAAAATGCATTTCCCCGATTATGGAAGTGAGGGCTGAGTACAGTACGCTATCCAGGTGAAGGGACTGACCCCATTATGCGTGCGAAGTAGACACTGATGCCATTGTGTTTCCCTGAGAAGACCACCTCTGGCCCAGAAGACATGCCAGTGATAGGGGCGGAGGGCATGGGCGTGGCTGGTATATAGGGCGTAGACACACTCTGGGGCATCATACCTGAGATATTGTTGTCAGGGCACACACACACACAAACAATAAACACTTGAATGTTGTTAATATTCAGTGGGTGAATGTGTTGAGAACTGTCGATGGGCAAGGCACTCTGCAAAAAAAAAGAAAAAGGGCCGTGTACCTGGAACAGGCGTTGCTAAGAAACTAGGGTTAGGCATTGGACTGCTACCAACCGGCATAGGGGACCCTAAAACAACAGGCAGGCAGGGAGTAAGACAAGTGATGAGCAGTCTAATTGCAATGCACTGTGTAAAACTTATACAGGGGATTTTGACTAGGGCATTATTGCCATGCTCCAACGAATGGGAATTTGGCTTTAAGCAGAAATCCTGCCTCAGATGCGCCTCACCTGGTACAGGAGAGCCGAACAGAGCGCCGACGTTGCTAGGAGCAGAATGAGCCGAGGGGAACCTCATCTGAGCCTCTCCTCCATACCGAAAGAAGGCTCTGGTTGCCCACTGAGACACTTCTCTGTCGCAGGCAGCACTGGAACAGGCTACTATCAGAGCAGTGGCACACGCCTGCTCCTCCTGAGGTGAAGAGGGTTAGATCAACACAGAAATAAAGAGTGTGTGTAGCAGTGCTTGCAGTAACAAGACAATGAGTAATGAGATTCATACCCTGTGCAGTTTGAAGAAGCGTTCGACTTCTTCACTCTCTCCACCAGTACCGCTCACCAGTAGGTGGCGCAGCTGGTCCACCGGCCGCAACTTGTGGAAGATGTGACTTCCCTGGAAAACCATGAATAACAACCCGTATAGACGTTTGTTCACAAAATGACAGACAGGACTGCACAGGTTTCATTGACCGTGTGAATTTACAGTGCCATACTAAGCCGTAAAATCTTGACCGTACCTTGGCAGAGAGAAGGACAAATTTCTGCGGAGGGACATTGTGTTGCTGCACCACGACAGGAGAGTCAGTGAGGGGAACTTGATCCTTATTCAGGGGGGTAGAGATTTTAGGTGCCTTCTCCTCCTTGATGGCACAAAGCGCCCAGGAGTGGCCATCTACGTTGGACATCATCTGCAATGATATACACAAACAATAGAACTATAATGCTCTGAAGCCAAAAAAATACTACATTTAAAAGGAAACTAAATCATAGCATATGCATTGCAAAGTAAGCTGGGGTTTTGACTACACATAGTAGTGTGTCTAATTTCAACTCCAAAGCAGATGGGGTTTTACATCTCTAATTAACTATGACCCTCACTCCCTCAGCTCCCACCTGAGCCTCCATCAGGGGTTTCTTAAAGGGGAAGGAGTCGTGGTTGATGCACCACAGGATGTCACTGTCCTCAGTCTCAGACGCTGCCATCAGGAGAACTCCTGTAGGGATTAACACCAGAGACACATGAGTAAACCTTTAGGTTTATTACAGGATAGCGTATAGACTGCAGAGTGGCTTTTACCTTTGCTGTGCAGAGCCTTGTGGACCTTGGCAGGCTTCTGCAGGGTGGAGGACGCAGAGAAGCCTGGAGGCAGGCGGACATGGACCAGAGCAAGCAGACAAGGGCGTGCCCCTGGCTGCTTGGCATGTGGTGGGGCAAAGGGAGCGGTGCTGAAGTAGAGACGCACTCCTACAAGCAGAGATAGAGACCTACATAAGGTCTTTGTAGATACTTATTCTGCAATGAAAAGAATGTCAGTACGGCCTCTATTTTCTCTCCCATGTCAGTCCGTCTCCTTACCTGCATGAGTGACAGCCAGCAGGTGGCAGTCGGACGACTCCGATCTGTCTATCACAGAGATCTGAATGATGGGTTTAAACACAGAGCGATCTATGGTCCTATAGGGAGCGATGTAAAAGAACAAAGAGATTCATTTTGATTTGTTCTTAAGCAGTGATGAGCGTTGACCATCTGAACCATTCACTAGCACTCGGGATTTAACCAGAGGTGAGGAGTAGCTGACAAACCTGGCAACGTTTCCTGCTGCAGCCACGATGGAACTCTGTGACATGGCCGCCACACGGCTCATACCCTGCCCATCTACACCCAGATCATACACCTGGAACAGACATCATCAGCTTTTAACTCAAGGTCCTAATTCAGTGTTTCCCAAACTAGGGGTCGCAACCCCACATGGAGTCGTCTGATATGAAAATGGGTTCGTGGGAGAATTTCCCAAATCCTGAATTTTTTGCACATTCAAATGACCTATCGTCATTGTATCTCAAAATCACTATAACGTGGTTAAACTTAAAAATCTAAATGAAAACAATTAAAATCTAAAACTCAACCAGAGTACCCTTAGATCGTGGGGAAATGCGCTTGAATCGGAATGATTCAAGTGCAACAGTCAAGTGCAGCCTTTCGAGCAGTCATGTGGACATATGCTGCAGACAAAGCATTGACGGGTCCATCACGGAGGAGTTCTGGTTCCTGACTCAGAAGGGAATACCCTGCAGTCTCTCTCAGAGCGTTAAAACTCATGGTACCCTTTGCCAGCTCATATCTGTGTGAAGCTGGATTAATTGCTCTCGTCTGCATTAAAATCAAATATCGATCCAGGTTGGATGTGACAGCAGAGATGAGGTGCGCACTGTTGACCACGCCCCCTGACTTTCAGCAGCTCCAATGCGACATGAATCAAGCACACCGATCTCATCAGTGGTGATGAGATCGGATACATTATGTCAGTTCAATTAGCAAATTAAAAGTATGTGTTTGTGAGTTGACAAGACAATTAAAAATACTGTTACAATGTTTTGCAATTGACTGCAATAGTCCCAGATACAAAAGTACACACTGGCTGTTAATCACATAATTTTGAGAGTTTTCAGATATCAAAATGGGGTCGTAGATTAAATATATTTGGGAACCCCTGTTCTAAATAGTACAACCTTTTGAAATGTCTGACAAAGTTCTACCCAAAACATCATCCTATTCAACAAATAAACATATTGATATTTACTACAGTGCTACCATTCAAATAGTTGGGTTGTGTACCTGTAGAACCCCCTTCTCTGAGCGGGTGAAGAGTGTGTTACGGGAGTTGTCAATGGCAATCTGCACTACCGGGTCTGTGGGGCACCAAGATAGAAAAATAGTCAAATTCAATTCAAGAACTAGAGCACAAGAAAGTTCCAATTCCACAAGGAGCCTCTGAACTATCCTTACCGTCCTCAGAGAAGGAGAACTGGAGCAGAGAGGGGACTAGGAAGGACAGGCTGCTTTTGGAGTGGTTAATCTTCTTACAGCGTTGGCTGAACCAGCCTGCCTCGGCCTGGTAGGCTACCTCATACAGGCAGCCATCTTTCCCTGCCAGGAAGATGCGGCCCAGGTCGGTGGAGGTGATGGCCAGGAGGTAGGTGTTGTCTGTGGGGATGGAGTACAGCGGGTCTGGTAGTAACTGCATCCCTCCAGACATGCTGTCATTCAACCCTGATAAAGAGAGGGAGAGGGAAAGAGAAGTTGAGAGAGAGTAAATCCATTTCTGAAGTAGTCCATTGTGGGTTAAAGAAGTTCCAGTGATTTTTATACTTTTCCTGTTGAAAAGCGATATCCCAGGTATAAATACAGTAAACACACAGACACTAAAGGGCAGTGGTGGAAAAAGTACCCAATTATCATACTTCAGTAAAAGTAAAAGATAACTTTTTAGAAAATTACTCAAGTAAAAGTCATCCAGTAAAATACTACTTGAGTAAAAGTATTTGGTTTTAAAGTATAAATAATTTCAAATTCCTTATATTAGGAAAACCAGACGACACCATTTTATTTTTGATTTAACCGATAGCCAGTGGCACACTCCAACACAATTTACAAACGAAGCATGTGTGTTTAGTGAGTCCGCCAGATCAGAGGCAGTAGGGTAGGGCTGGGCGATATGGCCAAAATATATCATGGTATTTTTCAAATTTTTGACGGTATGACGGTATTTTATGTTTTTGATTAATAAAAACTCTAAGTTGGCTTTATGAGTAGAGCGTGACAACACATATATTCTAAATTATTTCAAATGGGCCTTTCTCCATTCGGATTGTTTTAGTCTGTTCAATTCAACTTCAACCTAAAATTATTTCCTGCATTTCCTGCACTCATTTGAGATGATTTCCACACTGCCACTATATGGGCAAAAGTACTAGGCTTTATTTAACCAAATGTCGCAATTGCGATTTAGATCAAAACCTTTGGGTGAACTTTTGGAATCATGGAAATATACTTTTTTATTATAATTCCAGTTAGAATATAAATAATGGTGGGCACTTTGAATAGTATTGTTTGATATGACAACGAATGAAAATGCAATGGACGAGTTATTGTGACATAGGTAGGAACCAAAGTGGTGTTCAGTGTTTCCTAGGGGACCCTATAATCTTTGGCTACATTAAATCTTTATTCATATAGCCAACATATTCATGCTTCACCAATTCCTTTTTGATTTAGAAGATACTGTTGGTCAAACATGCTGATTTAAGCCTCCACCAGTACTGGTATCAGGCTGTATTAGCCAGCTACGTTTGCTCTGACTCAGTACTTTTGTCAGCTAGTTAGCTAGCCAGCTAACACGATTTAGCTTAACTTGGTAAGGAAATACTAGCTGTTTGCAGATGTAAGAAACACAAACAAAGCGTATTACATTAAACAAATCAAACATTAAAACACCGTTATAGAAGGTAAAAACCCAAACTGGTCCGTGCATAAATACCGGTATATTGTAAATTAAGGTGTACCGCCCAGCCCTACAGTAGGGATGACCAGGATGTTCTCTTGTTAAGTGTGTGAATTGGATCATGTTCCTGTCCTGCTAAGCATTCACAATGTATTGAGTGCTTTTAGGTGTCAGAGAAAATGTATTGGGTAAAAAGTACATTATTTTCTTTCGGAATGTAGTAAAAGTTGTCAAAAATATAAATGGTAAAGTAAAGATAACTACTGAAGTAAAAATACTTTGAATTACTGCTTAAGTACTTTACACCACTGCTAAAGGGTAAAAATATATGTTTTAATAGTGTTCAGACAACTGCAAAATTCAAGGAGTAGGGCATTCAAGCATTTGGACTGATGGTCAGCCTCCCATCTTGCTTGAGGAACAATAGAAAACAAAAAAGAAAAAGAGCACCCCCCACTTGTGCCATGTCATGAGGATACCCGGAAGACCTATTGAGATGTGCCATTTGTTAAAGGGATACTTTGGGATTTTGACAATGAGGGCCCTTTATCTACTTCCCCAGAGTCAGATGAACACCTGGATACCATTTTTGTCTCTGTCAAGTATGAATGAAGTTAGAGGTAGTTTTGGGGGGCCAATGCTAACTAGCATTAGCACAATGATTGGAAGTCTATGGGTATCCACTAGAATGATTAGTTAGCAATTCCACAAGAGCTAGTTAGCAACGACACTAAAACTGCACACAGAGACAACAATGGTGTCCAGGGGTTAATCTGACTTGGGGGGGGAGTAGATAAAGGCCTCATTGGCAAAATCTTGAAGTATCCTGTTAAGTAAATCAGGTGTTAAATGAGGTGAAATGGAGGCTGGAGTGGGACTTTAATACTAATACCAACAATACAAAGATATCAATCTAAACCAAATCAACCAATTTCAAAACTGTATGTCGAATTGATGACACCGGGTTGTGTGCTTCAGGTCTAGGAGGATCATCATTACTCACCTGCCTGAGCTTTAGGGAAGCTGAGCCCCAGGATCACTACATCCACAGGAGTGGCAAGGACCAACAGGAAGTGGATGTGTGGCTGGAAAATCCCTGTGGAAAAAAATAAGTATTTTTTTCTCTCCAATGCAGCCATTCTTATCTCAATATCAAATGATATTTGGGTAACAATTAAGTACCTTACTCCTAGATTTTTGACCATTTTAAATTGAAAACAAGACACAAAAATAGCTTCTTAGCAAAGAGGAATTTATCAAGCAAGAATTTTTCTAGGACTGTCTGGGAGTGGTCTGAGTGGGGAGGGGAAACAGCTGTTATTGGCAGAGAGGTTTGGAACACTTTCTTATTGGTCTATTACCTAAATTTACAGCCTGGTGATGTCACCAGGCAGGCAAAAACTCTATTCCTTCACAACAGGCTGAAATATCAGGCTCCCCCACCCCCCCAAACAGGTCTTACACTAAATGGGCATTATCCTTCTCAAAATATTATTCCAGCCTCAGTGTGGGAATAAGTTTATTAGGTACCCCACTAAGGAATGTTTTCCTGGCACGCGTTCGGTTTCTTGATACCAATTGGGCAACAAACACATTGTAGAATCCATGCCCCAGAGAATTCAGACTATTCTGGAAACAAGGGGGGGGGGGGGGGTCTGACCCGGTACTAGATACCTCCAAACATGACACTTGGCATTCAGGCCAAAGAGTTTAATCTTGGTTTCATCAGACCAGAGAATCTTGTTTCTCATGGTCTGAGAGTCTTTAGGCAAACTCCAAACAGGTTTTCATGTGCCTTTTACTGAGGAATGGCTTCCATTTGGCCAGTCTACCACAAAGGCCTGATTGGTGAGGTGCTGCAGAGATGGTTGTCTTTCTGGAAGTTTCTCTATCTCCACAGAGAAACTTTAGAGCTCTGTCCGAGTGACATCGGGTTCATGGTCACCTACTTGACCAAGGCCCTTCTCCCCAGATTGCTCAGTTCGGCCGGGCGGCCAGCTCTAGGAAGAGTCTTGTAGTTCCAAACTTCTTACATTTAAGAATGATGGAGGCCACTGTGTTCTTGGGGACCCTTCAATGCTGCAGAAATGTCTTGGTACCCTTCCCCAGATCTGTACCTCGACACAGTCCTGTCTTGGATCTTCCAGACAATTCCATCGACCTCATGGATTGGTTTTTGCTCTGACATGCACTGTCAACTGTGGGACCTTATATAGACAGGTGGTGCATTTCCAAATCATGTCCAATCAAAAGAATTTACCACAGGTGGCCTCCAATCAAGTTATAGAAACATCTCAAGGATGATCAATGGAAACAGGATGCACCTGAGCTCAATTTCGAGTCTCATTGCGAAAGGTCTGAATGCTTAATGTATCTGTTTATTATTTTTAATACATTTGCTCAAAAAAAAAACAAAAAAAAACGTTTTTGCTTTGTCATTATGGGGTAGTGTGTGTAGATTGCAGAGGATGTTTTGTTATTTAATCCATTTTAGAATACGGCTGTAACATAACAAAATATGAAAAAAGTAATGTGGTCTGAATACTTTCCGAAGGCACTGTATACTCGAGGTCGACCGATCAATCGGAATGGCTGATTTCAAGTTTTCATAACAATCGGAAATCGGTATTTTTGGGCGCCATTTTATTTTTTTCACCTTTATTTAACTAGGCAAGTCAGTTAAGAACACATTCTTATTTTCAATGACGGCCTAGGAACAGTGGGTTAACTGCCTTGATCAGGGGCAGAAGGACAGATTTTCACCTCGTCAGCTCGGGGGATCCAATCTTGCAACCTTACAGTTAACTAATCCAACGCAATAACGACCTGCCCCTCTCTCGTTGCACTCCACAAGGAGACTGCCTGTTACGCGAATGCAGTAAGCCAAGGTAAGTTGCTAGCTAACATTAAACTTATCTTATAAAAACCAATCATAATCACTAATTAACTACACATGGTTGATGATATTACTCGATATTATCTAGCATGTCCTGCGTTGCATATAATCTGACTAAGCGGTGGTAGACAGAAGCAGGCGCGTAAACATTTATTCAAACAGCACTTTCGTTTTGAAGGCAGCTCTTCGTTGTGCGTCAAGCATTGAGCTGTTTATGACTTCAAGCCTATCAACTCCTGAGATGAGGCTGGTGTAACCGAAGTGAAATGGCTAGCTAGTTAGCACACGCTAATTGTCATTGTGTTGCTGGTTCGAGTCCAGGGAGGAGCAAGGAGAGGGACGGAAGCTATACTGTTACACTCGCAATACTAAAGTGCCTATAAGAACATCCAATAGTCAAAGGTTAATGAAATACAAATGGTATAGAGGGAAATAGTCCTATAATTCCTATAATAGCTACAACCTAAAAACTTCTTACCTAGGAATATTGAAGACTCATGTTAAAAAGGAACCACCAGCTTTCATATGTTCTCATGTTCTGAGCAAGGAACTGAAACGTTAGCTTTCTTACATGGCACATATTTTACATGGAACATAATGCACTTTTACGTTCTTCTCCAACACTTTGTTTTTGCATTATTTAAACCAAATTGAACATGTTTCATTATTTACTTGAGGCTAAATTGATTTTATTGATGTATTATATTCAATTAAAATAAGTGTTCATTCAGTTGTTGTAATTGTCATTATTACAAATAAATACATTTTTTTTTTTAAATGGCCGATTAATCGGTATCGGCTTTCATGGTCCTCCAATAATCGGTATCGGCGTTGAAAAATCATAAAATCGGTCGACCTCTACTGTATGCACATACAAAAATCACATTTTTGACTGCACTGGGCCTTGAATCCAAACACCTACAGAGCTGTTGTAATTTTAAATATAGGAAACACAGCTCAGGTGAAAGTGTGTTGCCATTTTACCTGCTTTAGGTTTGACTAGCCCCACGGACAGGATGGTTTCACTGAGTCCGTCAAAATATGCAACGTCCCCCCTATGGAACAAAGTGATAACAGTGTCCAATGAAAATGGGTCCATGTCTACTGCTCCTGCAATGTTTTTTTTAAACAAAATAACTTAATATATGAGTGCTTGGTACTCACCCATCCTCATAATTCCACATGAAGATATCGTTGTCAATGGTGAGCCATGCTCGACAGATTTCAGGAAAAACTCCCATCATACAATTGCACTGCATATCTGTTAGGGGAAGGTTAAGGACGAGGCAGCTTTTCTGAAATAGTGGTTAGTTTTACACAATTCACATAATCCTGCACAGACATTTCGGAGTTATATGGGTGAGACCTGGACAGTTGGACACAGCTCCCTCTGTGTATTCTGATTCAGAGGGGTTGGGTTCAATGCGGAAGACAATTCAGTTGAAGGCATTCAGTTGTACAACTGACTAGGTATCCCCCTTTCCTTCCCCTAGTCTCTGAAAAGGATACGGCTGAATTGCTCCACCAGCTCAGGGGGTAGGGGAACCCTTCGGACTGCACTGAGCTCAGGAAGGTTTGGTACGCTGATCAGCCCAGGTCCCTGAAGAGGGTAGTCCATGTCCGACCCCCCAGACAAAGATGGCATGTCTGCAACACCGAGTGGGGAGTGAACTAAGCCCTGAGATGTGGCTGTAGCCTCCCTACGCACAGTAAGCTGGCTACAGCCAAAATATCAGGGCTAAAGTGTCTTGTGAGAGGAATTGATATGACAAACTTGAACAACATATAACCTTGCACCGCCAATTACTTGACTTACTGTGTGAGGGGACATTAAGAAGCTCTGAGAGGTCAGGGAAGCAGCGGTCATCCTGGAGGTGTCTGTCTATGAGCCGGCCAGAGCTCTCCAGCGCTTCCGCAAGGGCAGCAGCAGGACTGCTGGGTCCCAAGGTGGACGGCATGTTTGACACTGTGGGACTGATGAGATTCGCGTGAGAAGATGAACATATCATTTCAGCACCACTGTGACGTCAGCCGTGGTCAAAATCCAACCACAAACAAACCAGACTGTCACCGCAGGTGCAACTTTACGGACAGACATGTCCCCAAACTTGCAAACTATACGACAGATGAAAGGCAGTACGGACATAGACGGTTGATTATATGGCAAACACAGAGTAGCCAACTAGCAAGCTCTATTTAGCCTGTCCAACCCCGTCACCACGTTCTGCAATGACTCTGTAGGTAGTTAACGTTGGCGAGCTAACGTTAGCTAGCCAATTAAGTTAGTTACACACAACACTTTTGTTTATCAAAAGAAGGCTGGTGGAAGTTATAAAAGTACGTGTGAAACTGGATGAGTTAGCTATCTAAACTAGTTATATAGTAGGTTAATAGCACATAATAGCACATCTTGCTAACACTAAAATAGCTAAAAACGCGGGCTAAACCCTGTTTATTCTAAGCTGCGAGCTAACGTTAGCTAGCTAACGTTAAGTTAGATTTGTTGAATAACGTTCGCTCCTTTTCTTACAGCTTACCGTACAGAAAGCAGTCCGGACGTAATTAATTGTTAACACAATGTGTGATAAGCAAAATATTCTAGTCTTCGGTGTAAACAAGTGAAGCAGCTAGCCCGCCAGCCTCATGACACTTTTGAACAGGGTGAAAGGTTATAGGATGTACTTCCTGTGTAATTTCAAATACGCTTTTGAAGTGAATTTCTTCATGCTCCCTACACTAATGGCATTTGCAAAGGTGTTGAACTTTTCATAATATTTCGTTGGCCAGACTAAAACGACTGGCCTTTTCACTTTTTTTCAGCCGATAGAATCTGTTATTGCAGCACAACGGACACTGTAATTACAATTTCTGTCCACTAAGAAGCGCTAGCGTATTAACTATAGGTTTGGACATGGCACACATACCAGTTGAAGTGCTGAACGCATGTGCGAAATATCCAAACGTCTCTCCTTTCGGGCAGAAACAGAGCGCTCTGATTTTGGGCGGCAGATAGCATGGCGGGTAGGAGGAGCTTTGGGCCAGTAACCGAAAGGTTGCGAGATCGAATCCCCGAGCTGACAATGTTAAAAGCTGTACTTCTACCCCTGAACAAGGCCGTTAACCCACTGTTCGATGGACGTGGATGTCGATTACGGCAGCACCTCTCTGATTCAGAGGGGTTAGGTTAAATGTGGAAGATACATTTCAAAGCATTCAGTTGTACAACTAACTAGGTATCCTCCTTTCCCCAATGAGCTACTCCCAGCATTACTTTTTTTTAGCCTGAAACAACAAAAACTGGCATTCAGCACTTGACAGATTTGTTGGGACAGGCAACAAACTGTTTCTTTACTGCACAAAACCATATTTATATTTTTCTGAATATTAATTTTCTTATGCGGATCGTCCATCACGTTCATAGAGTACATGGTTATACTAAATCCAGTTCATTACAAAAACTGTCAGTGGCATACAGAAACAAGATAACAGATGGATTCACCACTGCTTTTTGCAAGGCCCTATCTGAAACGGAGTTGATGAGCGATGGATTTGAGTTCTCGGAGTTGCAAACACCTAGGTAATCAAACACCGTGGACGACTAAATTACCACAATAAACCCAAGACAAAATTGACCATATTACAATTCTACTACAAGGGAATGAAAATACTGTAGCCCTTTCCATCATCCTGGACCTACCACGTATAATAAAAACTAAAACAGAAAAGAACCAACAAAAATGACAAACAACAAATGACAAGTTGACAGATACTACATGGTGGCGCACCATCACCATGAAAATAATAAAATAAAGTCAAATGCAAACGAGACAAGTAACAAAGAGAAGTAAAAAAATTTATTGCAGTATTTGCTCCGCCAGAAGTGCTGGGGATGCCTTTTAGTTCTCTTGGGTGACCTAATACATCAAAATCTAAATTTACAAAAAACTCCCCTGCATGTAGGCCACATATACTGCATGCTTCGCTTTCAACCGAATAAATTATATCCAAGAGACTCCATTGTACAGCATGGGTAAACAAAAGGGAATAAAACAAAAATAAAAAGGTAAAAGTTTTAAAAGTAGCTTCCCTGGAAACTAATCTAAATAAATCCATCCGGTGCTAGGTTAAACTCCAAGAACACTTTATTAAGAACATTAACAGACTAATTTTCAACATTCACTTTGTTTATTTTTTTAAACAGAATTTTTGTCAGCGATATAAACATTGTCATTTTTTTTTGTTAAACTATGATACAGTGGGAAAATCAAACAACCGAGTTTGCTGCACAACAGCGAAGGAGCTCCCACACAATGTTTTCCAAACATTTCCTTCTTGTGTTTTTTCTGTTTAACTTAAACATATCCTGGATCCAGATTAAATGTTCATCACAGACCAAAAGTTCACAATACTTGCTCTCTATCTCGTGCTTACATTTCATGTTTTGCGTGTCTGTAGTATTTTTTGTATTTTCTGTATTAGAAAAAAAGTTGGTTCCTCATAAGAGTTTGGCTGCAAAGAGTTTATCTGTCTGAGAGTAACCGTAGAGTCGATTAGGAAGTTCCGTCCTTGGCTGAGTACAGTGACCGTAAAGTCTGCACCACTCTGTTCGTCAGCTTGTGTGCACTTGTCAAGGGTATTTTCTTGTAAATTATGTCCGACTCCTTGATAGTGTCCACCCAAGGCACAGTTTTGCGTCCATCCCGTTTCTTAGCCTCAGCCCAGACTCCAGAGTAGGACCCAGCCATCCAGTGCACCCTGTAGCCCGTGTTGGTCTTCTGGATGACGCGGGCGATCTGTGGCCGGTCCTTGTACTTGGGGCAGCAGAGGGCGATGACGTCCATGGAACCTACCGTCTCGTTCATGTGACCTGATGCCTCCGCAGAGTCGCCGTGCTTCCTGGATCTTCGTGACGACTGGGGAAAGAAACAGCAGTGTTACTACAACACCCAGCTAACTACTGCACCGAGGGCAGTGAGAGCAGATACAGTGCCTTCAGAAATTATTCACACTCCTTGACATTTTCCACATTTTGTTGTGTTACAGTCTGAATTTAAAATGTATTAAAAGTAGTTGTCACTGGCCTACACACAATACCGCATAGTGTCAAAGTGAAATTGTGTAATTAGAATTTTTTTAAACAAATGAATTAAAAATTAAAAGCTTAAATGTCTTGACTCTTATGTAAATGAGATATTTCTGTATTTAATTTTCAACAAACATGTTTCCACTATCTGGGTGAGAAAAAAAATCTATTTAATCCATTTTGAATTCAGACTGTAACAACAAAACGTGGAATAAGTCAAGGAGTATGAATACTTTCTGAAGGCACTGTAGGTTTCAGTAGCCAACATGGCAGTCAACAGTCTTCTAAAAAGTTATTAACAGGGACAATAACAGCTGTAAGACAGCTGCAATAGGCTGCCTGGGGCTCACCCCTGGGGTTTTCTCGTCTCCGTCGCTCTCGTCGTCGTCCGTCTCTATAGGAGCCTGGTGGTGGTTCTTGTGGTCTTGGTGGCTGGACCCTCCCAGCAGTGAAGTGATGGCTTTGTTTCTGGCGTTAGCGCTGGCCGACGCCTCACCTTCCTCATCCTCTTCATCAGGGTCCAAGTGCTCCATCAGTAACTTGAACTGAGAGAGACAAGAATATTAACCAGTCTGCTGCGCTCAGAGACAACACTAGGTCACCTTACTGCAGGGATCATCAACTAGATTCAGCCGTGGGCGGATGGTCGGAACATCATTTCATATAATTTGGAGACTGCAAATTGACCGCAAGAAGCCCAAACAGATATCACATTTGACTAAAACAATCATTTCAGACCTTGCTTACATTTTATATGATCACATGTCTATTATGCGTGGGAATACTTGGGAACAGATTTCATAAATTAAAATAACTTGGAGCTGATTTCCTGGTGTTTTTACAGTCTTATGTCCAACAATAAAACATGAAAAAAATTGGGAGGGTTTAGAAAACTTTGGGGGCCAAAGTTGCCAGTTGGCAAACCCTGCCTTACTGCATAACCCTTTTAGAAATGACAAAAATAAACCCCATCTGGCTCAATTCCGTTTCAATTCAGGAAATAAACAAATTCCAAACCCAATTTTCCAAAATTCCATTATACGACCCAAAACAAAACAACTAAAGAGACTTTCAGAAAAAAGGAAGAGTGAGAGTGATCTCTTACATCTAGGTACTGTTTGACGATCCTCCTCTTGATGTCGTAGGTCAGTTCAACGTTGGCCAGGTCAGAGGTTAAAAAGTCCAATGTCTGACGTGGGCTGAAGTGTACGTGACTCTTCCTGTTCACAGCCTTCTCGTACACCTTAGCCGATTCCGTCGGAGAGTACTTCTGGATTTTACTACATGAGCGGATGAAGAGGTTAAGTTTAGGTTATTTCTTCATTAACTGAGAAATTGGCATGGCAACATAAAAAGACAGAATTATTATCAGTAAAAACTGATTGTGATCTTCCTAGCTCGGTCTTGTCCAGTGAGACGGTAAGGTGAGATGTTATGTAGTGACGTACCTGTCTGAGAAGCCATAGAGGTTCTTTAGGTGCTGCTTGAGAACCAGCAGCAGAAGGATACCCTGCGAGGCGTTGGCAAAGTCCAACAGGGGGACGGGGTTGTCAGGCAAACGCTGCATCACCTTGTCCAAGTCCTCCATCTCCAGGTCAGAGTCAGAGTCAGACTCCACGTGGGCCTGGGCCCGGTGTTTGGGCTTCTTGGGCCTGTGGACCACCTCATCGTCACTGCTGTTGGAGCGGCTGCTGTGACGCCCCTCTTCCTCAGAGTTATCCTCCTCCGAGTGGTACTTCCTCTCTTTCTGCTTCTTCTCCCGCCGCCTCGGCTCTTTGAGAAGGGACTGCAGAGAGGACAGAGGAGTGAGTCAGTCATTCACAACCAAACAAAAGCTAGTGTTGGGGATTATTATAGGGTATAAAACCCACTATAGCTTGTATGTCTTTAAAAGTCACATTATAGGTCGTGTTTTTACAAACCTCGTGTGGCTAAGTGTGATCTTGTGTGTATGACCTACCTCCTTGAAGGACTGCAGCAGGTTGCTGCCGGACACAGACAGGGTGATGTCTATGTGGTGCATGATGAACAGGGGCTCCTCCTGGCTCTGGTAGGGGAAACAGGCCAGGTTGTCTGCTATGTACAGGAGCATGTTTACCTCCATCTTCTGCATGGGGGGAAAAGTCACAATAACAACGATTACCTTCACCAAACTCTTACATTTGTCTAACTGTTCATTCTGTCTATGTATACTGCTATAATACTGATTCTTCACAATGTGTATCTAGGGGAAGGAGGGACTCACCGAGCTGTCATCAAACAGGTTGAGCAGTGAGATGAGGAAGGCTCGCCGGTGCTGCCGGTTGGTTCGGACCATAGAGAAGAGGTGGGCGCAGAGGGCCGAGGTGGTCTCGTCCTGCCGGTAGCCACGGATCACCGTACCCTTAGCTGACCAGATAGCTTGCTGTACCTGGTAGGACATCTTCATCCCCGCCACGGCCTTCATCTGGACACGCAACCAAACACAATGCGTTATATATACATTGATAACATACAGTAGATAATCACATTACCAGCCTGTTGAGAGGCCAGGCCGCTCTTTCTTCCCTGAGACCGGCCCACAGACACTCACATGGATGAAGCCGGTGTACTTCTTATCAATCTCCACCAGCTGCTGGTCAGCCTTGTTCCTCATGGTGGGCTCTGGGTCTGTTCCCATGGCAATCAGGTAGGGCACACACTGAAAAATAAGATGGATCAACAGCAGTTACAAAACTGTTGACAACAGTGATGCTTTTCTCCATTATAATCACACATGTATTTTTTACATGGCCAGAGTTTAAGAATGACTAGTCTGAGAAGAGTAGCCCAATGGTATGCTGTATGGGTTTCTGAAGTGTTATGTACCTGCACAGGATGGATGAGGCCCTGGTTGAGCGTCAGGGCGATGACGTTGAGGGCAAAGTGTCGTACGTTGGACTGTGTGTGGAAGAAGGCCTCCAGCACCTGCTTCAGGTACAGCTGCATGATGGAGCTGCTCATGCCTGACGAGATGTCCCCCATCTCCTTCAGGTCCTCCTGCTTCGATAGCTTCTTCCCTGCAGACGCACAAAGACGAGAACCATTAGGAACCCTGAGCCTGGTTCAGCCGTATGGAAACTAGCCACTAGACATCATGGAGGAATGCACCTAACTAACACACCCAATATCCTGTGCCCAATTCTAACACTTTATTAAATTGCTGTGCTTGTGTGTTTTATTTGACCTGTACTGAAGTGAATAAATGAACTTTTGCTTGGACCACCAATATGAACATGTATACACTCTATTTTGTAAGTCACTTTGGATAAGGAAATGGAATATATTAGATTGAATAGACGCAGAGGTGAGACTCACACTGTTGGTCGGCCTCCTGCATGCGAGAATCCTCCTCCTGCAGGTATGTCTGCAGGTTCTTCAGCACCTGGATCTTCAGGTTGACGGAGCTCTTCCTGTCCGACAGGATGCCGTTGTACAGAGTCTTCACATCCTGCATGAACATCAGCCCTGGGTACTGGATGAACTGGAAGCCTGGAGAATGGAGAGAGGGGGATGGGGTGTAAGAGAGAAGGAAAAAGATACCAGCCCAAGCACTGAGGAACCAGTTGAACAAATGCCATTGGTGGTGGATGACAGAAGTCTGTTAGAACAACTTGTGGTATGTGCTAGGGTGAAGTAAGGTTAGCTTTACCTAGACCAATGATGGCCTTGGTCTGAACTTCCTCATCTTCATGTTTGGTGAAGTACAGCAGAAGTTCCATCACTTTGTCCTTTATCACAACCTGAAGGGAAAAAGCAACAGTGACCGACAATGCATCAAGTATTCAGGTCTTTAAAAATCCCCAACAATACAAAAATATATCTCCCTTCTATTTCCTGGCTCTACCTTGCTGGGCCCCTTGAACTCCTCCTGGTCAAAGTCAAAGTGGCGACAGAGCGCCCCCACAGTGAACAGCGAGCGCAGCAAGGCCGGTTTGTTAGCAGCCAGAACAGGGTTGTTGCAATCCTCTGAGTGCTGGGTCTTCAGCTTGGTCAGGGCACCATAGTAACGGTTGAAACAAGCCCAAACAAACTTGTAGTTGTGAGTGACCCGGTTCACGACAGCGCCAAGACAGCTCACACAGTGTTGCACAACCTGCGAAAAAAAAATGACAGAACAACTAAAAACCGGTCCTTCACATTTGATTTGGTTTCTTCACGGTTATTTTAGTATTGAACCTGGCTACAAACTGTAGCCTTTACTAGAGATGTACCGTCATGCCGTATTTGATGGTGAGCTTCATCAGGTCTTCCTCTATGGTGGTGAGGAAGGTCTCAGAGGGGTGCTCCATCAGAGGGATTACCAGCTCCAGGATCTTGGCCACGTTACAGATCACCATGAAGTCACTCTGGGTCTGAAAACAAGATCAAATTCATATTGATACAGTCACAGAGATTTCTAATGTGAGAGAAAGCTGGTCATGTTGGTGTATAAAACATGTACCGACAATAATCAACCACTAGATGGCCCTAGAGAGCTATGTAAAATCAGGTGGCTAATTTTTGCTTGAACTTTCTTAGACCGGTCTCAGTGTTTCAACAAATTGAGGAGAGAAGGTTTGCGTGGGTCCTTACGTTGCACTTGGTGGTGAGGTAAGGCTGCATGGTCATGGCATGTTTGACCATTAGCTGGGCTCGATTCTTACTGAACAGGAAGAGGGTGGTGATGCAGGACACCAGACGATTGGAGTTCACCCCCTTGTTCTCGATATCTGAAACAGAAACGCAGATCCTTCCTTCAGTCTCAACTGGACTTTCTATCATATCATAAATCAACAGTACATTGATGTGTCAGGATAAATGGCGATTCGCAATCTAAACTGTGAGTGACCTCCATACCAGCGAGAGACTCTTCGTATTTGAGGATGTGTTCCACTAGATTGTCCACCAGCTGAACGCAGGCCTTTCTGGCTGGTTTATAGGAAGCATCTTCCTCAGTCTTCAGCAGCTAAGTAAGGGGGAGGTTTTGAGGTGAGGCACACAACGTAAATCTTTCGGGAACCTGTTTGTAACAGCTCTCACAAGAGAAAAGTGATATATATGAACAAGTCACAGTAGACCTGCAGTAAACAGCATAACTTCCCCCTGTGCTTAAAACTTTCCACGTCCACGAATAAATGGGACAACAATGAACCTGAGCCAATGCGAAAAAAGTTCTGAATGTGACTCGAGGTCAACTACCACCACGTAACACACGACGACAACTGGAAATACTCACGTTTTGAAGCAGCTGCTCAAACCAGTCATAGCCTGTATCTTTGCATGCAGACACCTAGGAAAGATGATGTCATCAGGTCAAGACATGTCGAACAGGCAACCCTCAAATACAGACTGAGATGTACATTGGAAAGTTATTTGACAGTTTGATAGTTGTGTACTCAGCTTTGAGCCCTGGAACTCACCACGTCTGTGATGTTGAGGATCTTACGGGTCATGGCGTCTTTATCGTGATTGGGTGTAGGGGTGAACCAGAGTTTCTGGAAGGTCTCATTCACAAGTTTCTGAAGAAGAAGGTGGAGCAAACTTTGACATTTGCACACAAATGCGCACACGATGACAGGTAACGTTCTGCAGCCCTGTGAAGTATCCATCCGCAAATGAAACACAGACATTTATTATAGACGCAGACGGATACACACCTTGATGCCCTCCTCGTCGTTGACCCTGCGGATCATCTTGACACACATCTCAGTGATCTTGTTGAAGGTGGGTTGCTCCAGACAGATGTCTCTCAAGATCTTGATCACCCTCTTCCTCACACTGATACCCGTGTCCTAGAAACAAGAGGGGTGCAATGAGGTCAGATGGGAATGCAACATCCACCATATATTTACACATATTCACTCCAGGGCTACCTCTGCTTTACAAGCGATCATGATATATATTATCGAAAATAAATTAAACAAATAAATAATGTCATATTAACAAAACGACAATGAGTTACTTTCGTTGAGTCGAGGAGAAATGATAGCTGTTCAAATGCATTGTGTTTACGTTTGAGAAGCCTGCAGTTCTCCAGCAGAGCCCTGGGTGGCAGTGTGGAGAAAATAATATTACCTTAGGTGAACTTTTACACTTGGAATGAACTCTCAGCTAGAGGTGGGAAGTGTCATCGGCCCAGTTCCATTTCTCACTACTCTGTCTCAGCTGATGCCTTCTCATTCTCCTAGAAAAGGCTCTGAGCCGTGTTATCCTCTTTAACAGCTTGTTTGCACATAGCTCAAAGAGTTGCACTTCACAGCTGTGTTTAGGGTGTCACGCTGTGACTCTGTATCTGTGCATAAAGATGTGTGATAGTCTGCTTGCTCAGGTGTGTATTATGGCGCGCGCGTGTTCGTTACCAGTATTCTCTCGATCAGCATGTCGTAGTACTGCTCTGTGAGTTGGGGTCTGCTCAGCACAAAGCGTCCCAGCAGCTCCACTGCAGCCTCGCGAACACTGGTGGAGTTGTCCATCAGACGACCATGGACCCCGCGCTGCATGTCCAACTGATGAGAGGAGAGGATGAGGACTGAGGAGACACTTATGCACAGACAAACAGGTATATACAGAGAGATCCTCACTGAACTTCTGGAGAGAGTTTGCTGCACTGAAAGTAAAGGGGCTGAATAATTTTGCACGCCCAATTTTTCAGTTTTTGATTTGTTAAAAAAGTTTGAAATATCCAATAAATGTCGTTCCACTTCATGATTGTGTCCCACTTGTTGTTGATTCTTCACAAAAAAATACAGTTTTATATCTTTATGTTTGAAGCCTGAAATGTGGCAAAAGGTCGCAAAGTTCAAGGGGGCCGAATACTTTCGCAAGGCACTGTATATAGGTATATAATTCACCCCCCTTGACATTTTTTCCTATTTTGTTGCCTTATACCTGGAATTAAAATTGTTTTTTTGGGGGGGGTTTGTATCATTTGATTTACACAACATGCCTACGACTTTGATGCAAAATATTTTTTATTGTGAAACAAACAAGAAATATGACACACACACAAAAAAAAACCATACATAACTATTCACCCTCCCAAAGTCAATACTTTGTACAGCAACCTTTTGCAGCAATTACAGCTGCAAGTCTCTTGGGGCATGACTCTATAAGCTTGGCACATCTTGCCCATTCTTCAAGGCAAAACTGCTCCAACTCCTTCAAGTTGGATGGGTTCTGCTGGTGTACAGCAATCTTTTAAGTTAAACCACAGATTCTCAATTGGATTGAGGTCTGGGCTTTGACTAGGCCATTCCAAGACATTTTATTTTTAAATGTTTTATTTCATCTTAATTTCAAAAGGGAGAACTACTTGAGAACAAGTTCTTATTTACAACTGCGACCTGGCCAAGATAAAGCATAGCAGTGTGAACAGACAACAACACAGAGTTACACATGGAGTAAAAAATAAACAAGTCAAAAACACAGTAGAAAAAAAAGAGTCTATATACATTGTGTGCAAAAGGCATGAGGAGGTAGGCGAATAATTACAATTTTGCAGATTAACATTGGAGTGATAAATGATCAGATGGTCATGTACAGGTAGAGATATTGGTGTGCAAAAGAGCATAAAAGTAAATAAATATAAACAGTATGGGGATGAGGTAGGTAAAGTGGGTGGGCTATTTACCGATAGACTATGTACAGCTGCAGCGATCGGTTCGCTGCTCAGATAGCAGATCTTTGAAGTTGGTGAGGGAGATAAAAGTCTCCAACTTCAGCAATTTTTGCAATTCGTTCCAGTCACAGGCGGCAGAGAACTGGAACGAAAGGTCGGCCAAATGAGGTGGTGGCTTTAGGGATGATCAGTGAGATACAACCGGCTGGAGCACATGCTACGGGTGGGTGTTGCCATCGTGACCAGTGAACTGAGATAAGGCGGAGCTTTACCTAGCATGGACTTGTAGATGACCTGGAGCCAGTGGGTCTGGCGACGAATATGTAGCGAGGGCCAGCCGACTAGAGCATACAGGTCGCAGTGGTGGGTGGTATAAGGTGCTTTAGTAACAAAACGGATGGCACTGTGATAAACTGCATCCAGTTTGCTGAGTAGAGTATTGGAAGCTATTTTGTAGATGACGTCGCCGAAGTCGAGGATCGGTAGGATAGTCAGTTTTACTAGGGTAAGTTTGGCGGTGTGAGTGAAGGAGGCTTTGTTGCGGAATAGAAAGCCGACTCTAGATTTGATTTTAGATTGGAGATGTTTGATATGAGTCTGGAAGGAGAGTTTACAGTCTAGCCAGACACCTAGGTACTTATAGTTGTCCACATATTCTAGGTCGGAACCATCCAGGGTGGTGATGCTAGTCGGGCGTGCGGGTGCAGGCAGCGAACGGTTGAAAAGCTTGCATTTGGTTTTACTAGCATTGAAGAGAGTTGGAGACCACGAAAGGAGTGTTGTATGGCGTTGAAGCTCGTTTGGAGGTTAGATAGCACAGTGTCCAAGGAAGGCCCGGAAGTATACAGAATGGTGTCGTCTGCGTAGAAGTGGATCAGGGAATCGCCCGCAGCAAGAACAACATCATTGATATATACAAAGAAAAGAGTCGGCCCGAGAATTGAACCCTGTGGCGCCTAAACGTTTCCCCTTACCTTCTTATGGCTGCAGGGGCGGTATTGAGTAGCTTGGACGAAAAGTGCCCAGAGTAAACGGCCTGCTCCTCAGTCCCAGTTGCTAATATATGCATATTATTATTAGTATTGGATAGAAAACACTCTGAAGTTTCTAAAACTGTTTGAATGATGTCTGTTTGTATAACATAACTCATATGGCAGGCAAAACCTGAGAAGAAATCCAAACAGAAAGTGGGAAATCTGAGGTTGTTCGATTTTCGAACCCAGCCCCTATTGAATACACAGTGGGATATTGGCTATGTTGCACTTCCTAAGGCTTCCACTAGATGTCAACCGTCTTTAGAAACTTGAATGAGGCTTCTACTGTGTTGTGGAGCCGGATGGGAGCTGTTTGAGTCAGTGGTCCGGCAGAGAGCCAAGTCCTGGTCACGAACATTTCACATAGCGACCTGCGTTCCATTGCTTCTCTACAGACATATGAATTCTCCGGTTGGAACGTTATTGAAGATTTATGATAACAACATCCTAAAGATTGACAAGTTTCTTCGACCTGTAATATAACCTTCTGAAGTTTTCGTCCGACGTTCGGCTGTACCTGCACGAGTGTTTGGATTTGTGTACTAAAACGCGCTAACAAAAGTAGCTACTTGGACATAAATAATGGACATTATCGAACAAATCAAGCATTTATTGTGGAACTAGGATTCCTGGGAGTGCATTCTGATGAAGATCGTCAAAGGTAAGGGATTATTTATAATGTTATTTCTGTTGACTCCAACATGGCGGAAAATTGTATTTTTTTCTGAGCGCCTTCTCAGATTATTGCATGGTTTGCTTTTTCCGTAAAGTTTTTTTTAAATCTGTCACAGCGGTTGCATTAAGGAGAGGTATATCTATATTTCCATGTATAACAATTGTATTTATCAACATTTATAATGAGTATTTCTGTAAAATGATGTGGCTCTCTGCAATATCACCGGATGTTTTTGGAACTAGTGAACGTAACGCGCCAATGTATACTGAGATTTTTTTTTATATAAATATGAACTTTATCAAACAAAACATACGTGTAACATGAAGTCCTATGAGTGTCATCTGATGGAAATCATCAAAGGTTAGTGATTCATTTTATCTCCATTTGTGTTTTTTTGACTCCTCTCTTTGGCTGGAAAAATAGCTGAATTACTCTGTGAGTTGGTGGTGACATAATCGTTTGTGGTGCTTTCGGTGTAAAGCCTATTTAAAATCGGACACTGTGGTGGGATTAACAACAAGATTACCTTTAAAACGGTATAAGATACATATATGTTTGAGGAATTCTAATTATGAGATTTCTGTTGTTTTGAATTTGGCGCCCTGCACTTTCACTGGCTGTTGTCATATCGATCCTGTTAACGGGATTGCAGCTCTAAGAAGTTGTAAACCATTTGAGTGTTGCTTTAACAGAATGCTTTGGGTCATTGTCCTACTGGAAGGTGAACCTCCGTTCCAGTCTCAAATCTCTTTAAGACTGGAACACATTTCCCTTAAGAATTTCCCTGTATTTAGCGCCATCCATCATTCCTTAAATTCTGACCAATTTCCCAGTCCCTGCCAATGAAAAACATCCCCTCAGCATGATGCTGCCACCACCATGCTTCACTGTGACATAGCGTTTTCCTTGATGGCCAAAATACTCAATTTTAGTCTCATCTGACCAGAGTACCCCTTCTTCCATATGTTTGGAGAGTCTCCCGCATGCCTTTTGGCAAACACCAAACATGTTTGCTCATTTTTTCTTGAAGCAATGGCTTTTTTTCTGACCACTCTTCCGTAAAGCCCAGCTCTGTGGAGTGTACAGCTTCAACTGGTCCTATGGACAGATACTTTGATCTCCGCATCTCCTTCAGGGTTATCTTTGGACTCTTTGTTGCCTCTCTGATTAATGCCCTCCTCCTTTTTTGATAATGGATTTAAATGGTGTTCAAAGTTTCTGATATTTTTTTATAACCTAACCCTGATCTTTACCTCTCCACAACTTTATCCATGACCTGTTTGGAGAGCTTCTTGGTTTTCGTGGTGCCCCTTACTTAGTGGTGTTGCAGACTCTGGGACCTTTCAGAACAGGTATATACTGAGATCATGTGACAGGTTATGTGACACTTAGATTGCACACAGGTGGACTTTATTTAATTAATTATGTGACTTCTGAAGGTAATTGGTTGCACCAGATCTTATTTAGGAGCTTCATAGGAAAGGGGTATGAATACATATGCACGCCCCACTTTTCGTTTTTTTTTTTTTTTTTCAGAATTATTTGAAACAAATTCTTTTTTTCATTTCACTTCACCAATTTGGACTATTTTGTGTATGTCCATTACATGAAATCCAACTAAAAATCCATTTGGATTACAGGTTGCAATGCAACAAAATAGGAAAAATGCCAAGGGGGATGAATACTTTTGCAAGGCACTGCAGGTAGATCAGTTTTCGTGTTGGGTAGAGCAGACTCACCCTGGCTAGAATACTGGGGTCTACAGCCACCACCTCAGACAAACACTTCATGGCTTTAGTT
This sequence comes from Oncorhynchus masou masou, assembly GCF_036934945.1. Classification (NCBI taxonomy): domain Eukaryota; kingdom Metazoa; phylum Chordata; class Actinopteri; order Salmoniformes; family Salmonidae; genus Oncorhynchus; species Oncorhynchus masou. The sequence continues at coordinate 49,548,778 of NC_088239.1, read as the reverse complement.
CTGACAGCTATGGCACTCTCCCCCAGCACTCTCAGGATCTGTTTGAGAGGAGAGAACAGAGATCCATTCTTTACCAACCATACACAAAGCACCAAGTTTACCATATGCTGGTTCACAACACCCAGGAATTAAACAAAATCCACCCTCTTACCTGTGTTAAATAAATATCGAAGCTCTGCGCAAACGGCCTCATAGAGGCCAAATATCTGACAATCAGGCAGGAGTCGTCATAGTCCACAGTGTCAGAGTTCATCCTGTGGGGGAAAAAGACACAGGCCAACATTGAGGATGAGCCACATTTACACTTGAGTCATTTAGTAGACACTCTTACCCAGAGTGACTTACAGGACAAATTAGGATTAAGTGCCTTGCTCAAGTGCTCAACGACAGGTTTTTCACCAAGTCGGCAAAGGGAAGCGACCCAGCAATCTTCCGGTTACTGAGTGGGACAGCGAGGGTTGAGTCCTACCTCAGTGTGCTGAACTGCGAGGGCGCGGTCTTGATGATGTTGCGGAGGTACTTCTTGCGGGCCTCAGCTCTCTGCATGATCTCGCCAGTGCTCTCGATGTCCTTGGCGTGGTGCTGGCCTTCAGAAGAGTCCTCGTCCCCTCGCTGGTTCTGAGACTTCATGGCCTTTTCTGTCTCTGTCAACGTGTCCCTGAACCACTGAGCTATGTAGAACTTCCTGGCAAACTGAGGAGCAGCAGCAGAAATTAAGAGTTACACCTCCCATCTGACATGTAAGTAACGGGCAGTTATTACCACGGTATGTGCATTAAACACACTCACAACTAGAGATGGATCCGTCTCTGCGTTCTCATCCATGTAGGCCAGCAGGGCTTTCTGTAGCTGCTGGGTCTCATCATTGCCTTGGGTCTGGTTTGGAAATACAGCAAGAACATTGAGGATGAGGTTGAGCATTGTCATGGTCAACCTAAAAATGTGTGCGTGTTCAGATTGTTCTGTGTTTGACTGAACGTTTACCTCTTTGAGGATGCGGTCAATGGAGCGCTGGTCCATCTGGCTGGTGACTGCGTCTTTGCGCAGGCGGGCAGCGACCGTGCCCAGGTAGTCAAGCGATGCCACCCTCAGAGCCATCTCCGTCTGCTTATTACTGAACTGGTGCACCTGGAACAGTGGATAGGGAGAAGAGTGTCATTCAGGCTGTTCTTTTCTCCCCACAACAGCAAAGAACTCACCAGAGTATGGACGGGCATTTTAAATAACGTAACTATTTTGGGGGGGATATCCAGATAGTAGAACTACATGCGTTTTTAAATGTGTTGTGTTTTTAACCTGAGCTTCTGCTACAGCAGCGGGCTGGGGAGTGACTGGTTTGTGAGACGGAGAGAGAGACCAGTAAAGTAGCAACGCCATAACACGCTAGACAAACTTGTAACGGTTGCCATAGCTTATATCTATCTGACAGTGTATGTCTAGACTGCATCAAATCAATGTAGAGATGTAGATAACTAGCTACTTGAGGCTATAATATGCCGCGCTCCCCCATCCTAGTCAACAAATAACAACAACTCCATTCAGATGAAACAACAGCCTACCTGTCGGTTGTAGCCCAAGCCTTCTCATTTAGCAAACTTTTTATTCCGTCATTTTTTATAAAATGTTGGAATGCTTAGAGATCTCTCACTTCACTTGCTATACATGGAACCTCTGCTGCTTTGAATGGCCGACAAAAAACAAGCAGCTACACGCGTGAAACGCTACCGGTATGTCGTAAAAAAATGTCATTAAGAATTTCAAGTATCATGGTACTATATATCCTTGAATGGAACAATGTCACATAGACAATAACATTTTGACAAAGCCTTTTCATTGTTAAAATAGTCCTATATTATTTTCTTATTTTTAGGATTACTCACAAGTTATCCAATACTAATGTATGTTCGGATATCTGGATAAACGTGCCCATCCCTATACCAGAGGAGTCCTATGTGCTTTTTATCTCTTCTGTTAGTCAATAACTGATCGATTTAGCCGAATCTTTGTTTGTATGACGGATGGACTCACCAGTAGACGTCCCAGCAGACTGAGGAGAAGCTCTGAAGCTGGCCATTCTGGTTTGTTCACCGTAGACAGCAGGTCCTGGACAAAGTTCTCAAACAGCGGCCGGTAGTCCTCCTCTCCCTGCTTACTGCCACACCTGAAACACAGACAGAGGGAGGTTTGATCGAAGAGCTTACAGTATCATAACAGATATCTTACGCCATCTTCTTTTACCCCTTTTTCTCCCCAATTTCGTGATATCCAATTGGTAGTTACAGACTTGTCCCATCGCTGCAACTCCCGTACAGACTCGGCAAAGGCCGAGAGCCACGCGTCCCCCGAGACACGACCCCGCCAAGCCGCACTGCTTCTTGACACACTACTCGCTTCACCCGGAAGCCAATCGCACCAATGTGTCAGAGGAAACACTGTACAGCTGGTGGCTGTACACTGTACAGCCACTAGCACTGCGATGCAGTGCCTTAGACTGCTGTGCCACTCGGGAGGCCACACCGTCTTCTCATAACAGTTAGGATGTAGTTTGATTTTGAGAATGAGAGATCAACTTACTTCTTTAGGAAGACGGACAGGAAGTTCTGAGCTGCTCTCATGGCCGTCTCATAAGAGTTAGTGATCAGGACATCTTGATCCACCTGGGAAAATAATACAAACTAAATACGGAAGTCTTTGGCTGAGAATTCTGTCGAATCATCACTAGCCCAGGTAGTACATGGCATCTCTAACGTACCTTCTTGTTGTACTCATCATCGTGACTGTCCCTGTTGCTGGGGAGGTGCACCACACACTGGATGAGCTGAAGCACCAGAGCTGTGACCATCTGGATGTACATGGGCTCCCCATCCTTATCACTGCTGTTCAGCCTAGGGACACACACATGGACAAAGAAACACGGACAAAGCAGATAAACACGCTGAAAAGAACCAGAAAAGCATTTGAAAAATAAGGACTGTTTCTTGAGAACTACGACATGGTCTCTCGTGGCGCATGTTCTCTACAGGTACAGTTACCTGAAGTTCCTGAGGCTGCGTTTGCTGGTGGGTAATCTGGCCAGAGAGGTGAAGATCTCTTCCAGGATGAGCTGCCTGTGCTTCTCATAGCGAGAGAACACCTAAGGGAGATCAGGAGAAAAGGCTCATCATCAGAGTCACACACACTCTATACACACACACACACACACACACACACACATTGTAATATTGTAAAGATTATATTGTACATTTGTAATAATAGAGTAATCATGTATTGTATGAGGAATTGTTTTATTTGATGTAATTGTTCTAATCCTGTTTGGACCCCAGGAAGTGTAGCTGCTGCCTTGGCAGCCGCTAATGGGGATCCTAATAAATACAAATAAATGAAAGAGTTACCCTGACATAGCTATACATAATACATACACAATGAAAGGAAATATATTCTAGAACAAATCCAGACTCCATGGGAACCCTGGTTTGAAGCACCACATCAAGAGCAACCTTGGCACTGCTATACAAGGGCTGTATGGATGCACAATAAAGGGAAGTGTATTTATATTGACTCTGTACCGGTACCCCCCTGTATATAGCCCCGCTATTATTTACTGCTGCTCCTAAATTATTTGTTATTCTTAGCTCTTACTTATTGGGGGATTTTCGTGAAACTACATTGTTGGCTTAGGGCTTGTAAGTAAGCATTTCACTGTAAGGTCTACCTACACCTGCTGTATTCGGCACATGTGACAACTCAATGGGAACCCTGTTTTGGATTCTTACCGCGGTCACTAGTTTGATGGCACACAGCTGGAGCTCACTGACACTCTCCACAAAGAATGGAGTGATGCCCATGGAGGAGACCTGAGGTAAGGAGAGATGGGTCACAAGGTGAGCATGGGGTCAGAGGGCATGACCCCCAGGGATAGCACTAGGAGCCGAGTCTCACCTGTAGGATGGTGGTGTCCGTCAACAGCTGGATCTCCAGGAGCTCAGAGATGTTGCTGACGATGTCACACACCTTGTTGTAGAGCATGATGATCACCCTCTGCTTGTGTGTGGAGCTTTTAGCTCTCTTAGCCCTGGAGCTCAGATAGCCACCTGGGTGGGAGATGGGAGGAGAGACCGTGAGAAAATCAGTTAACAGGGAATGTAGAGCAAAAACCCTCTCCACAGTCAGTTATGCAGGAATATGCATAACAGTGGCGCCGGTAGTTCAGAGACGGACCACACTGCCTTGAATATACACACTATGCTTATTCTTTACATTAACTGTCTTTCAAACGTTCTGGGTGCTCTGGTCTTGAACAGTGTATCAAGACTGTGACTGGACATTTATATGGCCTGTTCTCGCCACATTATGCTATGGCTTTGCTCCAATTGCTTTGAGAGTAAGGTGGGTTTATGGTGCTGACCTCCATGAGGGTTCACTCTGTAGACAGGGTCATACTGAGGGTAGAGGGTGTTCTGCAGGTGAAACTTGGTGTACTGCAGCACCCTCTCAATCACGTCCTCGATGTACACCGCCTTGGGCATGCGGGACGACGTCATTATGTTGAGGGCCGTCAGACAGGCGTCTGCAGACTTGGTCACGCGCTCCATGATGAGGTCACGCCACAGCCGCTCCTCGTCTTCTGCGTCTGCGTCCTGTTGGGACAGAGAGGGAAGACGTTCAGACAAGTGGAACTTGCTTTTTAAGTCAGGAGGAGACAATCTGTGTCCGGGAAACCATATGAGAGGACAACTTACATGGTTCATCAGTGTGGAGAGCTTGGAACCGTCCTGAATGTTCTTCTCCAGGATGTTCAGGACCTTCACCAACTTATCAGATGGAAGCTATGGATGAGACAGATGAGAAAATACATAACAGAATACCGTATCCAATTTAGGACTGACAAAAAGACTGACATCACCCTGCATCCAGTGTTCCCCTTTCTTACCCTGAAGGTGATGCCCATGGCCTTGATCTTAGCAGATTCGCTGCCCAGCTCGCTCAGCTGGTGTTTCCCCAGCAGAAGCTCCTGTGGGATCTCATCATCATCTGTTGACAAGAGTTCTGGAGTTAGAGGAAGCAGTTCTGTCACCGTCATTTGTCACTGAACATTACTACGGCCGAAATCGAATTACATTTGGAAAATAATTCCAACAATCACAAGGTTATCTGTCCCATCCTTGGTAGAAGGTATTAAAAACACCGACTCAAACCGCTGAGGATAAAAAATAAATAAAAAAACACCTGTAAAAGTAGATCATGAATAATGCATACCCATGGCGTTGAAGTCAATGTCCTCCAAGCTCTCCAGAATGTTGTCCACACTGGCTGAGAACCTCTTGAAAGTGGAGGAGTCCATCAGTTCTGTTGAGTAAACACAGAGAAAGTGAGTAACCTGCGTTAATGGGACAAAAGTCATACAACAAAGACACGGCTGAAGTTAGGACAAAATTACCTTCTGGTGTCAGCTTGGGCTCGTATGACTTCCTCTTCTTCTGTTTCTCCTTCTTCATCTTTCTGGCAACTGGACAGGATAGATGCATGTTCGAAAAATACATTGGACAGCAACAACTTACCTAGTTAAATATTACTACAGATCTAAGATCTTAATTTGAACGATATAGTCTAAGCAAAATAATCATGCAGCAACAGGATTTGAATGTTTAGTCCGTAATGTTGCTTGATCGGCGGTTAGGCTATTTGCTGGCCAAAAGTAGGCTGTGTGAAAAGTGCAATACTGTTAATATAACAATGTGTTCGTGGTGGTTTTCAGTGAATTCGCGTAAACTACAAAGCTCAGCAACAAAAGGGTGATCAAATGATGATCTTACATCTCATCCTATGCATTTTTTTTTACCCTTGCATCTAATGCCCAGGTATAGCCTGCTGGCTTAAACTCTTCAGACAGTGGAAAAGATAACCATTGACGCACATGCTGGATGGTCAGTCGAAGACGGCGCCAGACTTACGGTCACTCATGCTGGGTGGTGGGGATTCCTCATCCGATTCCTCTGGGCTGCGTTCTCGGTAGCGCCTGCCAGATCCCTTGCGCCGCTCCTGGGAGCCCCAACTACTCCTCCGGTGCTCTCCTGAGCCTCTCCTCTCCCGCTCATCAGGCATCCACGTCTTTTCTCGCTCCTTCTTGTGACGCTTCCGTGCAGCTGCAGGGAGAGAAAGAAGGAGCAACACGTCGCAGGATGTTGCTTTAATCATCAGGGGTATGTTATCAACCATTAGCCCGCACTACTGGGATTGGAATGAACACAGTTTTGGATATGGCTGTGGGGGGGGGGGGGGGGAGACAGCAATGTTGTGTGACACTCACACTCCGTCACAGAGTCGTCGTCTGAGTCGTCGGAGTCGACTTCGGCGTACTTGGGCTTCTCGTTGACGGTGCTGCGCTTGCGTTTGTTCATCTTCACTCTCTCACACAGTGGCATGGTGGACTCTATCTCAGCAATGAGATGAGGAGGCAGTTCTTTCAACACTGATTCATCAAGACCTCCTAAGGAGAGGTCACCCAGTCATCTATTAGCCCTGGTATGAAAGGGCTAAATACACTAACAACGACACATTACGCGCCACAATTAAAACCAGTAGTGTCTTGTATACAGGATCATTAGCAAGGCCTCATGACCAAATCAAATCAACCCCAAAATAAATCAGAATCCCTTCAAGGGGAGTAAAATACAGTACGTGATTCTGTGCTGCTAGTGGATCAATGTGCAAAGTAATTAAAACTCAAAGTTCTCAAATTAAGTAAAAAACACATGATGTCAAAACCATAGTTAAACCTTAACTTCACCCACACAATAAGCTGACCGAGTCAGTCACGCAGACAGCAGAATGTCTCTTACCTTTCCCAGACTTCTCATGTGAGTGTCTGCTCTTGGAGGACTTGGAGCCACGTGCGTTCCTGTCCTCCCTTTCCCTGATGATTTTCTGCACCTCGTCGATGCTGAGTTTCTGCAGCACCACAACAGGTTTGGCTCCTGTCTTCATCTCCTCTACCAGTCCCAGTCGCTCCAGCTTGACCCGGGGCTCGCTCCAGCCCTCCATTACAGGCCCCAGACCAGACCCAGGCTTCCTCATCTCAGCTGCCAACACATGCCCATCCTTATCCCGCTTCATCTTGGGAATCACAAAGTTCTTAAAGACTCCAGACTTTACCCCCCCTAGCAGGTAGGCAGGGAACTCCTGTTTGCTTTCAACAGGTTGCTGTTGCTGCTTGGAGTCCTGTCGGTTCCTGCTGCCGTCCCCACTCCTCTTCTCCTCCCCGCTCCTCCTCTCCTCTTTATTAGGGGGTTTGAGGTTGGGGCATGGCCGGTCAGTCCTCTGGCGCCCACTGGGGTCCACCCCCCCTCGGCCCTCCTGCTTAACCCGCGGGCTCTCTGGCCTGGAGCGCTGCTCTGGAGACCGGCGGTCCCGTGGTTCCCCTGCCTCTGTCCTGTGTTTCCTCTCCCTGTCTTTATCCGCCCGCTCCCTCTCTCTGTCCCGTCCATGTTTGGAGTCGTGTTCCCCCCTGCTGGACTTGCTGGGGGTTTCTGGCCTGCGGATACGGGATGGGTCGCTGTCCCGAGACCTCTCTTCCCTGTGACCAGAGTCTGAGCGGCCCTCGTGCCGTTGTCGTGGCGTGTCAGGAATCCTGCTGTCAGGTCGGGCCTTGCCATTGTCAGGTTTTCCATCGTGTCTGTGTTTGGACGAGTCTCTTCTGTTTTCGTGCTTGTGTTTAGGGGTCTCCGGTCGGCCGTCGGGGCCCAGCTTCTTGGGGGTGTCGGCGCGCTGCTTGATGACTTCTGGCCGGCCGTCTGCAGTCTGTAGTCGCTCTCCATCCGTCTTGGACTTTAGCCGCAGGACTCCGGTAGAGTCGGAGCCTTCCTCTGGACCCAGGCGTTCCTCGGGCCAGCGCCGGGCCTCCACGGCTGGGGTGGGGGTGCCCATGTTCACCTCTGGCTGCCCGTCAGCTCTGCCTGCTTGCTGCAGGTCGATGCTGACCATTAGAGCTGGCCGGCTGGCACCATTACTGGCTGCACTAGCCTCCTGGGGTGCCAACTTGCTGCCAACATTGCCCCCTCCCACGCCAGGCTGAGTTGCCCCCGCTGTCCCACCAGCACCAGGCTCTTGGGGATACGAGTCCTGCTTCCGCTTCTTCAGTGGCTTGTCTACAATGAGGAAACCATGGGTAAGGAAATTGACAGACACCCACAACTATCAAGTTCTTTCTCCCATCTCTCTTTATTAAGTGAAAAATATTGCCAGTATGTGATAAATCAGTAAGTGTAAAACTAGATGAAGCAAGATGTGCACACTCACCTTTATCCTGAACCTCTTTGGAGCAGCGCTCCCTTTCTATGAGCGTCTCTCGTTCTATCCTCTCGATCTCAGCGAGAGCGTCCATCTCAGCATCGTCGTACACAGCTCCGCTGATCACCCCTATTGCCTGTTTGGTGTTCTGGAGCACAGGGACCTGCTGGTAGCCTGACTGCTCCCCCTGGCCCGGGGCTAACCTGTGGGAAGGGTCCTGCTGCGTCCGGGAGAACTGCAGGCTGTTGTAGGCCAGGTCAGTGTCCTGGTCCTCTACCCCGGATAGGAGCTCTCCGGACTGGTCCAACTCAGAGGACTTCACCCGGGACAGTTTGAGGGTCAGCTTGGTGGAGTCTTTAGAGGGAGAGCTAACAATGTCGTACATGGCAGCTTTTTCCAACTGCTCTTTCTCCTCTTTAGTTAGCTTCTTCTGCTTCTTCTTGTGGTCAGGAGAGTCCAGGAGGAGGTCGGGAGCGGCGTCACGGGGGGGAGCATAAGGTGGAGGGGATTGCAGAATGAGGCCAGGTCGTGACCCTGCCAAAACCAAAAAGGTGAGTTGATTTTTTAACAAGGACTTTTTTCAGCAGTGGTGGCAAAGTCAGCTTGGTGGGGGAGCTCAAACGTTATTTAAAAAAATCTATGGGGGACCCATGGCATTTTTTAAAATTTTACATTCTCCTTCTGGAGATTTGTTTGAGTGATTATTAGTTCTCAAATAGGATCTTATTTAAATATATATAGCTCCTTTATCTATTCTACATATTTAGACATCTGGTATAAGTTTACACTGAAAACGTTTTACCAACTTTTTTGTAATCATTATTTGAAGTGGTGGGCAGCGGCTACTAAAAGAATATAGGAGAAACACTGCTTGGCATAGAATAAGTAGGTTGACTCGTGATTTCCAGCCCACAGCATGACCATGCATAATACCTTTTGGGGTCCCTTCGCTGCCCACAGGGGAAGAAATAGACTGGGGCGATCGGAGCGGGAAGGAGGCATTTCTCATGGAAGGATCACTCTCCTAGGGAAAACACATGTCACATAAGTATCTATATTTCAGATCATTAAAGCAGCAATGGTGGATACAACAAATACATTCAGGCAGTGTACAAGCAATGAGGATCCACGTGAGGAAACTGAATTTCATGTCAAAATAGTCTCTTTGCGAGGTAGAGTTTCATTTTTGTATGAATCATTTCTTTTGTTTACCTCATTCCCTAGTCTGTGGACTATGTTCATGTAATCTTCGTTCGAGCCATGTCTGGCATTGTGATTGGCTGAGTTGCTTGAAATTTGCCCGGAGACCTTGTTGTCGTGGATGTTCCGCATGCTAGCAGGAACCACGGGACTGGCAACTGAACCGACACAGACAGACACCCAAATAAATCTCAGATACAATCAATCAATAGTTTAACTGCCTTCCAGCTAAGCCAAAACCCATATTCAACCACTGGTTCACCTGTAAATCTTGTTTAAAAGCTGGAATGAATGCAAATAAACAAGACATAAAACGACAAAACAAAAGAAAGAAAACATGAAATATTATGCCAATGTACAGAAATCTTGCAGCAAGTGTGCATCGCAAACCAACACTGCATCCTGTATTGTTACACATAGAGTTTGCATCGACAGAACATGGATATTTGGTGCTGCAAATAATAAGGCACAGACACATGAGCCGATGGGTCACAGCTTGGAGGTGATGGGGCAGGATTGCGGATGTTTGACATGATGTCCCCAGGTGACTCCCGTACCTAAGGTTGGGGTGGAGGGGTTCTGGTGGGGGGAGGCCTGGGGCTGGGTCTGCACCTCTAGGCAGGGCTGCACAGGCCTCTTGGGGCTTCCTGAATAAGAGGGTGCAGCCGGAACGACAGGGGAACCATGCAGCTCTACGACCACAGAACATCAACACAACACACCAGGGTAAACCATGGGTATATATCCATGTTATTTTGACTCGTTATTGTTATTCATTATGCACTGTGTATCTACTCCCTGTTTCACTATTTCTACTTTAATCTTCAACTCTGCATTGTTGGAAAAGAGCCTGTAAGTAAACATGTCATTGTTGTTTATGAAGCATGTGACAAATACAATTTGGTCTGTTGGTTAAAGTGTGTTGGTTCAACACAGAATCAACATCCTGACATACAGCACCAGTCAACAGTTTGGACACACCTACTCATTCAAGGGTTTATCTTTATTTGGATTATTTCCTACATTGTAGACTAATAGTGAAGACATCAAAACTATGAAATAACACATATGGAATCATGTAGTGAGCAAAAAAGTGTAAAACAAGTCCCATAGGGCGGCGCACAATTGTCCCAGCGTCGTCCGGGTTAGGGTTTGGCCAGTGTAGGGTGTCATTGTAAATAACAAGTATGACTGCCTTGCCTAGTTAAATCAAATAAAAATGTAAAAGCTGGTTGAGAGAATGCCAAGAGTGTGCAAAGCTGTCATCAAGGCAAAGGATGGCTACTTTGAAGAATCTCAAATATAAAATATATTTTGATTTGTTTCCCACTTTTTTGTTCACTACACGATCCCATATGTGTCATTTCACAGTTTTGATGTCTTCTCTATTATTCTACAATGTAGAAAATAGCAACAATAAAGAAAAACCCTTGAACGTGTAAGTATCTCCAAACGTTTGACTGGTACTGTACATAAAAGTTAGGTACAGTACGGTTACCTGAAAATCAGTTTTGTAGTTTTCATGCATCATTTCCCTATACAACACAGAGGTGCAGTCTCACCTTGCTGGATCTGTTGGTGCTGAGAATAGCTGGGGGGATGAGGGTACTGCTGCATGTAACTTGCAGGGCTTTGGGGGGCGTAAGGGCTAGACACAGGGCTGTTCTGCTGGGGCGTGAACCTAGCGCCAGACCCCATCTGTGGAGATGCAAAGCGACTGTAGAGGCAGAGGATGAGAAGAACATGTCAATTCCAAGGGAACTTGTAACTCTCAAAAGCTGACAGGAGTCTTGAATGAACCATCAGAGCACCCACTGTACCATTACACCAAATTGAATGAGAAATGTATCGTTATACCTAGAAGGGCTGTGTGAGATAGTGGATTGCTGGTAGTTTGTCGACGCCGGACTCCCATGCATGGAATTCTGGGACATCTTGTACTGCGGCATTATTGGCTGCTGCATTATATCTTTAAGGTGAAAAGAAGAAGTGATTAAAGAGGAATAGAGAAGGCCAGTGCACAGCACCAGTACGGAGGCAACCTCCAGGCCAAAGCAGAGGGGTCCTGTTTATGTCAGTGGGAGACAGAAGACCTCACTCAAAGAACTATTAAGCTACTTCGGGAGCGAGACTGCATGAGATCACTTTCTGATCCTCACTCAGTTCTCTGGTGGGTTGACAAAATGCATTTCTTTACAAAACACTAGTATTTAAGAGTTCTGGGGAGTGCAGGAGATTACAGTAACAGAACAGTTTTCACAGAGTGTACGACAAAGTCCAATAAACACATTGCACGATTCACTGTTGAATACAACAGCACAGCGTCAGGCCAGAGGTTTGGGAGACATTTCACTGGAGGACATGCAAATGGCCGGGGTCACTTAGCCAGCAGAGATGACACAGGATACAAGTCTGTGTCATCATCATAACACACTTAGCTTGCCTAATCAAGGTCCTTAACCAAACATTAACACACAAAAAACTGCTTGGGAAAACAGAGCATGACAGGGACAGTGATAAGCTATTTCAATTATCTGGATTATGAATGCAACAGCAGCTAGGGAAGAGGTTAGCAAACTCATTTGCATGTGTACTATGGATAACAAACTGTCTCAGACATGACGAGGTTCCAAGTCTTGCGCTGTATCCCAATCTCAGCACAGCACTACACAGTACCGAGGAATCCCTACTGGCACCAGCCTCAACCATCTGTGCAGACACCACTTTCCCCCTATAGCACCAGCAACTAGACACCAGTTTGTCACCAGTTTCAGTCACTGACTGAAATGGCTTCTTGATCTGCCCATAGATCACAGAGCAATTAAATGTTTTATCAACTATACTCAAGGCCATAAGTACACCAAATCAAATCTATTTATATAGCCCTTCTTACACCAGCTGATATCTCAAAGTGCTGTACAGAAACCCAGCCTTAAACCCCAAACAGCAAGCAATGCAGGTGTAGAAGCACGGTGGCTAGGAAAAACTCCCTAGAAAGGCCAAAACCTAGGAAGAAACCTGGAGAGGAACCAGGTTATGAGGGGTGGCCAACACATACCACAAGCTCTTTCCAAGCTACAAGTACAGCGCTAACTCTAAAAATCACCCAAGACAACAAAACTTGCCTTGCAATGCCTCAAAACGCTGTTTTGACCCAGAAAACACAATTGACCCAGGAAGTATTACTCAGGTCAACAAATCAAGTCCATAAGAAGAAGGGACACAGTCAGTGCTGTATTAGGCCATACAATGTGCTCCAGAGCAGCGTCCAACACACTCTTCTCCGTACCACCCTGAACCCTATGCCAGGCTGACTTACTTTTCTCCCTGAAGATGTTGGGGTTCCTCGAGAGCACTGTCTGCAGCAGCACAGGCACGTCACCCTCCGGGTCATCACTGCCCAAGTTGTCCTTCAGCTCTCTGCAATGGGAGGGGAGGGGGGTGGGGCAGAAAGGTTACAGTCAGCACATCAGAATAAATCACACACTTTATACATGAATCAACTATGGCAACTGTGGCTCACAACTTTCTCTACTCAGCTGTTTTGAAAACTAGCGTAGAAATGTGCAGGGGTGGGGAGGTACTCACATGTGCTCGGTGGAAACCTGGTTGAGGCTGTGAGCCAGCTGGGACACCAGGTTCTCATCCCGGCAGGCCAGCAGACAGTTGACCTCCTCCGCGATCCTCCCATTGTACAGCAGACTCTTAGTGGTGGTGGCAGGGAGAGGGGATGGCAGGGGCAGCTGGTTTAACACTGCAAAGATGAAGAGGAGACTGGTTAGCCTGAGTGAGTGGGAGGTTGGGTGAGCGAGAAGACATCCGCCATAATGAAGAGACACCGAATATCCCTTTGAGCACAGCCAAGTGAATAATCAAGCTGTGGATAGTATATTATACCACCCAGAAAATAAATATCCCACCTTCCTAACTGAGCTGCCAGGTAGGAAGGAAACTGCCAAGGGATGTCAAGATTTTTTTATTTCACCTTCATTTAACCAGGTAGGCTAGTTGAGAACAAGTTCTCATTTACAACTGCGACCTGGCCAAGATAAAGCAAAGCATTCCAACACAAACAACAACAGAGTTACACATGGAATAAACAAAATATGCAGTCAATAATACAATAGAAAAAGTCTATATACAGTGATTGCAAATGAGGTAAGATAAGGGAGGTAAGGCAAGAAATAGGCCATAATGGCAAAATAATTACAATAAAGCAATTAACACTGTAGTGATCAATGTCCTGAAGATGAGTTTGCAAGTAGAGATACTGGGGTGCAAGGAGCAAAATAAATAATAGTATGGGGATGAGGTAGTTAGATGGGCTATTTACAGATGGGCCATGTACAGGTGATCTGTGAGCTGCTCTGACAGCAGGTGCTTAAAGTTAGTGAGTGAGATATGAGTCTCCAACTCCAGTGATTTTTGCAGTTCGTTCCAGTCATTGGCAGCAGAGAACTGGAAGGAAAGGCAGCCAAAGAGGAATTGGCTTTGGGGGTGACCAGTGAAATATACCTGCTGGAGCGTGTGCTACGGGATGAGGCCAATGGTGATAAAACACCTATAGTTCTCTGTTGATGTGGTTTTACGACACCCTTTAACGACACATGTGGTGTATGTGCACTAAAACTAGTTAACTATGATTTGTGATCATGGTCATCTCTGATCGCTGTAACTAACAAAGGCTGAGACGGGAAAAATGTGCATGCAGGGTTCAACATTAACGATGGCCAGTGGATCTCGTCAGTCACTGGACCGACCTGGCCATGAACTTTTCTGCTCATTTTTTAGTTCCATTTCAACATTTACCTTCTCCGTCACAGTCTACCATTGAAAACCAATGAAGACCACAGGCAGAATACTCAAGCTATTTGTATTTGAGCAATATGATTGGCCATTCATTCAAGCACCACCATGCTACTGATGCCTTCACACAGCACACGCAAACTGTCCAGAGCAAAAAGAAACACACAATAATACATTCGCTGAGCATATTTATTTTACAGAAAGGGATTTACAAAATTAAACTCTGCTTTGGCTGGAACTCGAATTGTTAGGGGGCTGGCCCACATTTGTATTTTTTTATACCTTTATTTAACTAGGCAAGAACAAATGATTAAGAACAAATTATTATTTACAATGACGGCCTACCAGGGAACAGTGCTTTGTTCAGGGGCAGAATGCCAGATTTTACCTCGTCAACTTGGGGATTCGATCTAGCAACCTTTCGGTTACTGGCCCAACGCTCTAACCACTAGGCTACCTGCTGCCCCATGGGGGGAAATGTAGGGAAACAGTTGATTTCAAATGAGGGATTTCGTGGCTAATTGAGGTAAAACAGTAATTCTGCTCAAAGATTATGTATGTATGAACTACATATTGAAACATCCAGCCCAAAGCGGATGTTCAATAATGTCTTAGTCGCCAAAGTACTGGAGAATATCTTTAATAGTTGAATATAGAGAGAAGCATACCAACCTATAGACCAGTGTTTCCCAAAGTTGTTCCTGGGGACCCCAAGGGGTGCACGTTTTGGTTTTTGCCCGAGCACCTCACAGCTGACTCAAATTATTTAAGTTTGATAATTTGTTGATTTTTTTTTGAATCAGCCGTGTATTGCTAGGGCAAAAAACGAAATGTCCACCCCCAGAGGACAGAGTTTGGGAAACGCTGCTCAAGGCCCTGCATGACCCCAATGCATTAAAAAACTACACCATGTCCGGGCCAGTAGAAATTCTGTTTGGGACAGTACATTTTTGGCCAACTGGCCTGACGAGAAAGAAAATAAGTTAAGATTGGACCCTGGCATGGTTCAACAACATCCCAGCTACTCAACAATATTGGTTTCACTGAATAAGGAAGCCTATATGGAAAAGCCTTCTTCCAAAAAAATAAAAATACATTGTACAACCTAAATGCAAAGTATTAAGTTAGGGATAAAATCAATACTTCACATTACTGCATAAAACCAACCACAGTTTTAGGGTTTTTTTGACACTTGGTTCCTTAAAATGTTTGTGCTCAGTGCAGTTCACTTCATTTGTTGTGCAGTGTGAACACTCCAAAGGAACACAGAACCCTCAAAAGAGACCCCGAAGCGAACTGAGACCATCAGGAGAGGTGATCTGAGTTCGGTTCGCTTTAAATCCACAGTCCGGTTCCATTTCAAGGCAATGTGAACACAAAGCTACCCAGGTTTGCTTGTCATTATTTCCACACCACACACTAGACTACTGAAACACTGTTTCCCCTGCCATTAACCCTCACATTGGTGCCACAAAAGAGAGAAGATAAGCAGGTTTGCAGAGCGATTCGTGATTGTCAAGGAAGCACAGAAGTTTTTAGGTCAAGATTATTTGTTTGCCATATGTGATCTATAGGCTAAGAGAGCTTCATAAGCTACCATAAGCTACCTGTCCCAGGTAGAACAGGTCGAATCTCGAGTCAAGTCCAAGTCGTGCATTCTAAGAGCGAGTCAGGTCAAGTCACACGTTTTTTCAAATCAAGTAAAATAAAAAAAATCTATATGTGCAATGACTTGTTCAACTAAATCTTTTTCTATTTATTGAGGCTACCAGACATCCATTTTCATACGTTAGTCTACAACACATTTTGGTTATTTAATAATTACTTTTAACAAATTACAAATGTAATATTCATATGAAAAAAAAAATGTTAAGCAATTTAGACATAACAAAAGAGCAGTAGGCCTATGCCAGGAATTTTTGATTGATGCCACATTGCTGGTGAGCTTGGAAAGTAAACACTTAGAGATTCTCCGGCACGTTTGTATACTTTTTAGCCAATAGTTCTGAAAGTAGAGCTCACGAGCCAAAAGGGCTTACTTAATTGAAGTCAGAAGTTTACATACACTTAGGTTGAAGTCATTAAAACTCATTTTTCAACCACTCCACAAATGTCTTGTTAACAAACTATAGTTTTGGCAAGTCGTTTAGGACATCTACTTTGTGCATGACAAGTAATTTTTCCAACAATTGTTTACAGACCGATTATTTCACTTATAATTTACTATATCACAATTCCAGTGGGTCAGAAATACATACACTAAGTTGAATGTGCCTTTAAACAGCTTGGAAAATTCCAGAAAATTATGTCATGGCGTTAGAAGCTTTTGATGGGCTAATTGACATAATTTGATTCAATTGGAGGTGTACCCGTGGATGTATTTCGAGGCCTACTTTCAACCTCAGTGCTTCTCTGCTTGACATCATGGCAAAATCAAAAGAAATCAGCCAAGACCTCAACACTTTTTTGTAGAACTCTGATTCATCCTTGGGGGCAATTTCCAAACTCCTGAAGGTACCCCTTTCATCTTTTTTGTGTGTTTTTTTATGTTGTTGAATTGTTACCCCTTTTTCTCCCCAATTTTGTGGTGTCCAATTGTTGTAGTAGCTACTATCTTGTCTCATCGCTACAACTCCCGTACGGGATCGGGAGAGACGAAGGTTGAAAGTAATGCGTCCTCCGATACACAACCCAACCAGCCGCACTGCTTCTTAACACAGAGCATATCCAACCCGAAAGCCAGCCCCACCAATGTGCCGGAGGAAACACCGTGTTCCTGACAACCTTGGTTAGCGCGCACTGCGCCCGTCCCGCCACAGGAGTCGCTGGTGCGCGATGAGACAAGGACATCCCTACCGATCAAGCCCTCCCTAACCCGGACGACGCTAGGCCAATTGTGCGTCTCCCCACGGACCTCCCGGTCGCGGCCGGTTACGACAGAGCCTGGGCGCAAACCCAGAGTCCCTGATGGCACAGCTGGCGCTGCAGTACAGCGCCCTTAACCACTGCGCCACCCGGGAGGCCCGTTCATCTTTTTCAAACAATAGTACGCAAGTATAAACACCATGAGACCACGCAGCCATCATACCGCTCAGGAAGGAGACGCGTTCTGTCTCCTAGAGATGAACATACTTTGGTGCGAAAAGTGCAAATCAATCCCACAACAGCAGGAAAGGACCTTGTGAAGATGCTTGAGGAAACAGGTACAAAATATCTATATCCACAGTAAAACAAGTCCTATAACGACATAAACTGAAAGGCCACTCACCGAGGAAGAAGCCACTGCTCCAAAACCGCCATAAAAAAAGCCAGACTACAATTTGCAACTGCACATGGAGACGAAGATCGTACTTTTTGGAGAAATGTTCTCTGGTCTGATGAAACAAAAATAGAACTGTTTGGCCATAATGACCATCGTTATGTTAGGTGAAAAAAGGGGGAAGCTTGCAAGCTGAAGAACACCATCCCAACTGTGAAGCACGGGGGTGGGAGCATCATGTTGTGGGGGTGCTTTGCTGCAGGAGGGACTGGTGCACTTCACAAAATAGATGGCTTAATGAGGGAAAATGATGTGGATATATTGAAACAACATCTCAAGACATCAGTCAGGAAGTTAAAGCTTGGTCACAAATGGGTCTTCCAAATGGACAATGGCCCAAAGCATACTTCCAAAGTTGTGGCAAAATGGCTTAAGGACAACAAAGTCAAGGTATTGGAGTGGCCATCACAAAGACCTGACCTCAATCCTATAGAATATTTGTGGACAGAACTGAAAAAGCGTATGCGAGCAAGGAGGCCTACAAACCTGACTCAGTTGCACTAGCTCTGTCAGGAGGAATGGGCCAAAATTCCCCCAACTTATTGTGGGAAACTTGTGGAAGGCCACCCGAAACGTTTGACCCAAGTTGAACAATTTAAAGGCAATGCTACCAAATACTAATTTCCTGTATGTAAACTTGGAATGTGATGAAATAAATCATTTCCTCTACTATTATCCTGACATTTCACATTCTTAAAATAAAGTGGTGATCCTATCTGACCTAAGACAGGGAATTCTTACTAGGATTAAATGTCAGGAATTGTGAAAAACAGTTTAAAAGTAGTTGGCGAAGGTATATGTAAACTTCCGACTTCAACTGTATCTGCGTCATTGCTCTGTATCTACGTCATTGCTCTCTCCCTCTCGCACTCTGCTGTGTGTGCGCATCTTGCTTGCTGTCACTCAAATACTGAGGGGATGATGCTCATTGGCTGGAACTATAATTACTAGGGGGCTGGCCCACATGGGGGAAAATGGCGCAGCACAGCTTTCAGTAAACAGTTGGTTTCAAACTCAAGTGTTTTCCATAAACACCGCCCATAGGCTAATCAGCCGATAAGACTCATTTTCAGCCAGCTACTTTTCCACTTCATATTAACTAGACTTTTAACTTAAAAAAACATATTTCGCTAGTCCGTCAAACCCTCTCCTTCCAGAATGAACGATATGCATCTCCTAGCAATCTATTGATAGGATAGGCGACTGTCAGTCACAAAGCGAGTGAGGACAGGGAGAAAGTGTCTCATGTCTGTTCTCCCTCCCAGTAAAACTGCTGTGGTTAGTAAACAAAAGGATTTCTTAGGTGTCCTTTCCTAGGATGTCAGGGCTTGCCATACAGTGACGCTAAAGTGAGTGACTCTCGTCTCGTCAGTCAGTATAGCCTACCGAATTGAATCGGTGAGAGCCGTTCATAGGCTATTGATAGGCCTAGGCTTTTTGCCGAGTATCTGCAGATAACTTATGAAAGCATTCGATGAAGAATCAATACTACAGAAACTATAAAGTTGAGGAGAGCCTCATTTTGGTCCAAATATGATAATTAGGGCCCTCGCGGAATCCAGACATTAAAACGGAATTCAACAATATTTTTTTAAATGTATTGACCTTAGTAGGGAATTAACTACAGTGCCTTCAGAAAGTATTCACAGTCCTTTACTTTTCCCCCACATTTTGTAAGTCTAAGAGCTTTGCACACCTGGATTGTACAATATTTGCCCATTATTATTTTTCTAATTCTTCAGGCTCTGTGAAGTTGGTTGCTGATCGAAGCTATTTTCAAGTCTTGCAATAGATTTTCGAGCTGATTTAAGTCAAAACTTTAACTAGGCCATTCGGGAACATTTAATGTTATCTTGGAAAGCAACTGCAGTGTATATTTGGCCTTGTGTTTTAGGATCTTGTTCTGCTGAAAGGTACATTTTTTCTCCCAGTGTCTGTTGGAAAGAAGACTAAAATTATTTTGCCCGTGCTTAGCAGTATTCCATTTCTTATTTTTTATTGTAATTTTTACCCCACTTTTCAAGCCCAAATTCGTGATTATGATCTGGTCTCACCGCTGCAATTCTCCAACGGGCTTGGGAGAGGCGAAGGTCACGTCATGCTCCGAAACAAGACCCGCCAAACTGCGCTTCTGAACACCTGCTCACTTAACCCAGAATCCAGCTGCACCAATGTGTCGGAGGAAACACTGTTCAACTGACGACTGAAGTCAGCCTGCAGGTGCCCGGGCCGCCACAAGGAGTCGCTAGATCACGACTCCTTGTGGAACACCAGGCTGTAGTGACGCAGCAACACTGCAGTGCCTTAGACTGCTGTGCCACCTGGGAGGCCCTTATTCAGTTTCTTTTAATCCTAAAAAACGACAAGCATACCTATAATATGATGCAGCCACCACCATACTTGAAAAAATTAAGAGTGGTACTCAATGATGTGCTGTGTTGAATTTGCTCCAAACATGGCACTTGTATTCAGAACAAAAAGTACATTTCTTTGCCAATTTTTTTGCAGTATTACTTAAAGAGATACTTTGGCAATGAGGCTCTTTATCTACTTCCCCAAAGTCAGATGTGTCAGATTATGTCTCTGTCAAGTATGAAGGAAGTTAGAGTTAGATTTGCCTACAAGCGTTACCCATATACTCCCAGTCATTGCGCTACTAGCAACAATTATTTTCTACACATCTACCAATCGGTGCCCTTCTTCGCAAGGAACTGAAAAACCTCCTTGGTCGTTGTGCTTGAAATTCATTACTAGATTGAGGGACCTTACAGATAATTGTATGTGTGGGGTACAGAGATGGGGTAGTCATTCAAAAGTCATGTTAACCACTATTACTGAACACAAAATGAGTCCATGCAACTTATTATGTGATTTGTGAAGCACATTTTTACTCCTGAAAGTATTTCGGCTTGCCACAACATAACAGGTTGAATACTTGTTCTCTCAATACATTTCAGCTTTTCATTTTTTATTAATCTCAAAAATGTTATACAATCTAAATACCACTTTGACATTATGGGGTATTGTCAAAATTCAGGCTGTAAAACAACAAAATGTGGAAAAAGTAAAGGAGTGTGAACACTTCTTTAAGGCAATGTAAATGTATTGAAAATTAATTAATTTGCCCAAGTTTGTCACAAGACATGAACAGAACGCATCAGGGATTCGTATTTCCTGCAACTTTCTAAAGAGGCAACAAGCATGCCCCTGTCTGTGTCTGGTGTGTACATCTACCACTTTTTGTAGCCGTTAGCGATGATGCGAATGAAAACAGTCTTCTGGTAGATAGAAAGGCTTTCCCAAAACCTTCTCATTTAAATATGAACTACAAAGTAGCCTAGCAGTAACCTAGTAACCTGGCAGAAGATATATTTATTATTTTAATCAATCCAGTGGGTATTTCCTTTGCAAACTCGGCCATCACGTGCACTACAAATCACTTCTAAACAACAGCCTCTTGTGCTCGGTGCACACTTGAATTAAAGGGCAACTACACCCAAAAATCAAAATTACTTAATTTTTTTCCAGGCCTCAAACATTAGCTCCTGACGTGGTTTAAGCATTGTTGTGGACTTAGAAAAACAACAGTGGGTGTTCTATAAAAATTTAGAGCGAAAACCATAAACCTGGAAAAACTCAATGGAGAAAACAGAATTTCGGGAAAGAACAAAACAGAACCAGGCAAAAACTAGATTTTAGGTCCATACCTAAATTGAAACATTTTACATCATTTAGGTTATATAAATCAGAAAGATATAATACTTAAGACTGATATAACTCTTTTATTTTTATATATTTGACCTATAATAGATTTTTCAAGATAATGTGGTCTATATAGCTCCTTTTTCAGTTGTAATAAATTACATAATTTCAAGAGCAAACATCATTGTGGCAATTCATATCTTGCAGTAAAACTATAAATAAGACTAATCAAGAGAAGACAGATTAAATGTTTAAAAAAAAGGCTTAGTAGTCCTGATCAAATAGGCCTAGATGATATCCAAAACAACTAACAATACACTGAAAGTTATTTGTCATTTAAATTGTAAAGTCGTGTCTTTCTACACAATACCCCAACAAATTGTTTCAATCTGGGAAGTAAATCATTTCGCTATGTATCCTATTTTGGATGGAATCAAGCCATTAGAATGTACCAGAGGCCACCAAAATAGAGCTACTGTGGCAAAACATTTTGACCCCTGGGGGGGCAAGACCCCTGCCGCCCTCCGGGCCAGGGGGCGCCTGGCGAACTACTTTTTCCATCTGGCTGGCTCTATGTACGTGTCCTTGTGGCTAATTGAGGTAATACAGTAATTCTGCTCATAGATTATGCACATGTATGAACAACACATTGGCACATCCAGCCCAAAGCAGGAGATTTAAAAAGTACTTACTAGTCGCCAAAATTGCGGAGCATGTCTTTAATATTTTTGATCACCAATAATATTAAAGACAGAAGGATACTATCAACAAACTACTTGTTGATAAGCAACTGCTTGTTAGGGTAAGGGTAAAAGTTAAGGTTAGGGCTAGTAGATAGTTAGTTGAAGTGATAATCTGTAGAGCATCTACAGATGGAGTATCCAAATAAAGTGTTACCCATTTATGGCAATCCTCCCTCCCTACAATTTGACGTTTGCGCTGTACAGCAAATCAGCAATCTGTTGGCTAGCTCACCAGACCTGTGTGGATTGACAGTTTGCTGGTCCAATCAGAGGGCGTTCCACAAGCCAATCTGTTGCAAGTTGCTGTTGCTACTGTCTCTGGCTGAGTGGCGAGTAATCCACCGAGACTCTTCCTCAAAATGAGTGGCAAAACATTATACAAAACCTGGCCAAATCATTTCAAGTCATCAGTCTCAAGTCGAAGTCAAATCCCAAATCTTGAAGCTCAAACGTGACTCCAGTCAGACTCGAGACCAAGTCATGTGACTCTAGTCCACACCTGTTGTGGTGGCGGCATCATGTAACAGGTATGCTTGTTATCAGTAAACTTGGCAGGATCAAAAGAAAATGAAGAGAGAAAAGCAGAGGCTAAATTTTAGAGCAAATCAAATCCTTCTGCAGTCTGATAAAGACATTATGTTGAGAGAAATCCACTTATTGGCAGGACAAAAACCTTAAAGTGAAATTCAAATCTTGGGACTGTTTGGCAGGTGGATAGGAAATGCTGAGTAATAATTCAAAGAAACGATGCCCTGGCACACTGTACTTGCAAAGACACTTGTTTATTTTGTGCCAACGTTTCAGCAACGTGGCTCGTCGTCAGAGGTCATATCTGTATTCAAGCTACCTAGCTACTGGACTACTAGCTACAACCTTATGAACTGTCAAACTCAGGCAAATGGCCACGAACAATGTAAACACATGCCACGCATGCACAGAATGTTTGCCTAGATTTGTAACCCAGAGACATTTACATCCAGGCTTGGACACTTAACCACTGTGTAATGAATTGCATTGAAAGTTGAGGCACTAAGGTAACAAAATGTGCAAAGGTGGATACTTTCTTGATATGGGCACTATACATCATATTCCACTACCAATGCAATTCTAAAGCAAGGGCTATGGAAAAGAGCCATCAATCATACTCAGTTGTAGGAGTGTCCTAAATACCAAGACTGCAATATTCATGTAGTGAACATTATTCCTTTTTTTCCCTTGTTGTAATAAAGCATTAATCAAACAAAGCTCAATTCAAAAATCAGGCTAACTTGGTAAATGAATAATCTAAATACCAATAAACAAGCTTTGCGACAGGCAGCACTGACCATAAAGCAAGCAAAATGGTTGTGATGTACTATTGTTTAAAGGATTGTATACATTTTGAAAACAGCGTTGTATACTAAAGATGTATTAGTATAAAAAAGCTTGCAGCGGGAATAAATGTCAGTAGACTCGGTACATCAAAAATAGCTCGGCCCCACCAGCATCGTTTCACTTGCTTTCCAGGAATCCACCATATCAGTAAATATGTGAGTGGCAGTGTAATACTTACAGTCTGTAAGGCTAGCGATCCCAGCAAGAGTAGTAATGGGAACATGAGGCATATCCCCATTCATGCTGAAGATGGGGGTGGGGGAGTCGTGTCGATGCACAGGTTTGCTCAATGTCGTCGCTCTCCGACTGTTCCTCACATCTCCCGACCGCTGCAGAAGACAGAGGGCTTCATTAGAACAGCCAGCGGCAACGAGAGATGGACAATTCACAATATCACACAACACTCCTCAATGTGCAACACTGCTCAGAAGAGCCGGCGCATGTTAAACCAAAGCCTTGGTGAACATAGAATCAGGGGCTTTCATATCAAAAGTCAAAGTGATGGAGGAAGAATTCTCAGGGATGAACTAACGGGGCTATATTAATTAGGCACCATTGTTAAGCTAAGGCTGAGGGGAATGACACATATGTGAAAGTAGTGCAACAGGATACAGAGGGTTACACTGGTTAGTACAAGGATATAAAACTCATACAACACTCACTGACAACTTTCACTCAGGCAGCAGCTCAAGGTTTTACTTGCATTAGAAATATGACCTAGGCATATTCCATTAAGGAAAAAGGAGCAATAGAAACATCAATTAATGAAATCGCATATGAAGTAAAATAGGCTACTTGTTGTGCAGATGGAGAAATTGTCTACTTGTTGTGCGCATGGTGAAATAGGCTACATGGGGAAATTGGTCAATGGCTGCTAGAGCAAACACACTAGTAGAACACATTAGCAGACATGCATCAGTGGGGAGAAGGAATTGAAGAAAACCGAGTACAGTACTGGTGGTGCCCTTACTCTGACAAGTTCCAGGGGTGTCATCAAAAACAGCCCATACAAAATAATCAGATCCTTTCCTACTGATAATGCAGTGGCTTTGAAGCACGCAGAAGTGTTTTTGAGTAGGACTGAGTGAACTCCAGTGCATTTAAAACGTGTGTGCACTTCTTGCATTTGGACTGAACACCTCATTATCATTCACTACTATTATCCTTGGCCACCGACAAGACAGCCACTGTCAGAGAAGGCAACAGGAGGACTAATTATATCCCTATAGCATGATCAACACCAGACTGACAGTAGAGACCAGGAACGGCAACACATAGCAATAGGCCTAGATGACGTGAAATGGCACAGGTCTATTATCAGTGGTTTCTGGGGTAGTACCTTGATAATCCTAGGACGAGGTGTGTACCCATGCATGCTTAAATGAAAACAGCTACCCCTTTCCGGACCCAAATGCTCATGGTCACTCTGAAGCTGTGCTGGTTGGGTAGGAAGGTGGACGAGCAAGCAGCATATAGGATTATGGTTTAGGGAAGGAAGGCAATTTCTCTGGCGCTGCAGGATCTTCTTGAAAACACTTGACATGTAGCGCCCTATAAAATGTGTCCTACCGCTGAGAAGTTATGATATCTGCCACAGAGGAGAAAACCATGCACCTTCAAAAAATATATTCTACTTATTGTTTTATCTATAAAAATGTCTTTCACAACTAACTTCATTCGTTTTTATTACTTTACGATCAAACCATGTAAACGTCATGACGCGCAAGTGGAGAAGGACCGTCTCATTCAAAACAAGCGCACTTCCGTCCTCCTCCATCGGCTCTCTTCGATTACCTTTGACCTTTTTCAAAATGAGGTGAGAGAGGTCCGAGAGAGGACGCAGGAGATGTGCAAATCCAATTGAGGAAAGGCCCCTGTCTGTGAGTGCACGTTGGTCTACGACTTTCTATAGCCGTGAGCAATGACTTTAATATATTGACAAGTCTTCTGGTAGATGGAAAGGCTTTCCGAAAAATCTTCTCAATCACGAGTGCTACAGAAACATCGCTTACCAAACAACCATCTCAGGTTGGTGTACAGTTGAATTAAAGGGCAACCCAAAAACAACATTTCTTCAATTGTTGTGGCCTTCTGGTGTGATTTAAGCATTGTTGTGCACTAAGAACATTCTTTTATTTATTTTTTTAAAGTGTGATTTTGAGAGCGGAAACTGAAACCTGGAAAAATAAAAGAGAAAACAGAATTTGGGGGGGGGGGGGGGGGTGACGGAATCAGGCAACAAAAAAAAACAGATATGCTCCCTAACTGAATTTGCAGCTAGCTACTGGGCAATTCCATGGTAATTGAATTCAATTTAAATTGTATGCCAAACAAAAACCATTGATTTCAAAGTTTAACAAAATCATACAACTCTCTGCACAAGGACTACTTTTAACAAATTACACTGAACATTTGACAAAAACACATTTACTGGAGGAACTGTGCAGATGAAAAGTTTGGTAACAGAATTCCTTAAAATCTCCCCCAGATTATGTGCCCATGTTTTCCAAAAATGTGTAAAATATCTGCTTGAATTAAACTCTGAAGTAAGATTCAACGATGTCTGCAGAAAGAATGGGGTGTCCTCTATAACATGACACAATTGCTTTCAAAAATCTCTGTTGGTTATTGAACGAGAGTAAGTGAACTAGATTTACACATGGTAACGGAATTGCGGTAACAGAATGTCATCATGTGTCCCTGATCTGCACTACAAAGGTCGACCGAAAGTAGTCTGTTCTTTCGACCAATTGTTAGTGTATTTTTCCATATAAAATCAACGATATGCACTGAGCTTGTTTGATACTTTAAACACACCGTTTGATTAAATAATTAAGACACACAAATGACTTGAGCCAGCGAGTGCCTTAGACTGGGCCTTGGGGTGGTTGTTTCCCTTGCTCTGCATGGTTAACTCTGCTTCGATGTGGTGGCTGTTGTCGTTCTGTTGCTGGTTCGAGCCAAGGGAGGAGCGAGGAGAGGGACGGAAGCTATACTGTTACACTGGCAATACTAAAGTGCCTACAAGAACATCCAATAGTCAAAGGTTAATGAAATACAAATGGTATAGAGGGAAATAGTCCTATAATAACTACAACCTAAAACTTCTTACCTGGGAATATTAAAGATTCATGTTAAAAGGAACCACCAGCTTTCATATGTTCTCATGTTCTGAGCAAGGAACTGAAACGTTAGCTTTCTTACATGGCACATATTTTACATGGAACATATTGCACTTTTACTTTCTTCTCCAACACTTTGTTTTTGCATTATTTAAACCAAATTGAACATGTTTCATTATCTACTTGAGGCTAAATTGATTTTATTGATGTATTATATTAAGTTAAAATAACTGTTAGTTCAGTATTGTTGTAATTGTCATTATTACAAATACACTTTTTTTATTTTATTTATTTATTTTTTTATTTTTTTAATCGGCATCGGCTTTTTTGGTCCTCCAATAATCGGTATCGGCGTTGAAAAATCATAATCGGTCGACCTCTAGTTGGAACAGTGTAAATAATGCTAAATAAATTACGTGTACCAGAGAGTCTGTTCTAACAGGGATTTTTTTTAAATGAAATTATTACTGCAAAGACTAAAAACAGTTGCATGCATCCGTGAATGCAATTGCTGACATGTTGCAGTTCATTTGTTGTTTTGGCTAATTATTCGAGAATCCCTTTGTTATATCATTTGAAAACTAAAATACTTGATTGCATTTCAAAACATGAATGACTTGTATGCTGTGTGATGACATGAACGAATGAATGATTGTACGACGCCCTCTTAGGCCATACAGCTCGATGGTGGTTATACAAGGCTATTATACTAAGACTACTAATGATAATGACATTAGTTATTATTATAATAACAATGATCGTAATAACAATTGTAATAATAACAATTAGAAGGAGGTCAAGAAAAGGAAGGTGTAGGAGCGAGAGCTGCGTGCTTATTGTGTGTAACAAACAGGTGCTGTTAGGTTACAATCGGGACATAAAATAAATGTTTTGGTCCACCAGCCCGCTAAAATTACACCAAGAAAACATAAACAAAGAAAATTGATGAGCATGCTTAATAATGTTTCTAAAACAATAAATGCATTACTAGTAAGAAGTAATGTGTGTATATTGATACAATTGATTTTTTTGACCCAAGACTTTTAACTAAAATATCACAGAGAAATGTTCAGGGGGGTTATCGTGGTAGCACAACTCGAGTCATGTTTGTGTCTGTGAGATTTGAGACTGACTATTACAAGCGTCGTCTTCTCTTCCCTAGCAGTTGATCTCAAACTTAGAGAAACAACCTAGATTGTGAACAAACAATGTAAATAGCCAAGAAATACAAGGACAAATTCTCACTTCAGTAGACTTTCCTTTCAAGTAAATTAGACCAACTTTTATGCCTGTGCGCAGCGCTTCCGAAAATGAATATTTCACTTAGTTCTTCACGTGCTTTATAGATCGGCAGGTAAAGGTGCTCTCGAGCGGCTAGAATTTCTTTGCCATTCAGCCATCAGATTTGCCACAAATGCTCCTTATAGGACACAACACTGCACTCTACACTCCTCCGTAAACTGGTCATCTCTGTATACCAGGCACAAACCCCACTGGATGATGCTCATTTATAAAACCCTCTTAGGCCTCACTCCTCCCTATCTGAAATATCTACTGCAGCCCTCATCCTCCACATACAACACCCGCGACTGAAATGAGCTGCAAAAAACACTCAAACCGGACAGTTTTATCGCAATCTCTTCATTCAAATACTCAATCATGGACACTCTTACTGGCAGTTATGGCTGCTTCGCGTGATATATTGTTGTCTCTGCCTTTTTGCCCTTTGTGCTGTTGTCTGTGCCCAATAATGTTTGAACATTGGGTTGTATTGCTACCATGCTGTGTTGTCATGTGTTGCTGCCATGCTATGTTGTCTTAGGTCTCTCTTTATGTAGTGTTGTGGTGTCTCTCTTGTCGTGATGTGTGTTTTGTCCTATATTTCTATTTTATTTTTTATCCCAGCCCCCAGCATTGCAGCGCGAGGTGGAATAGGCTATAAAGGATTTGTAGTTCTTTGACTTTGTGCAATTAATTTACCCAGCTATGAAACTAAGCAACGGAAATACTTTGAAAACAGCTACTGCAGCATTTATTTTACTATAAATGTGATCACACTTGACTATTTCTATCCATAAATGTGAGTGAAATGCTCCCACTGTGGAGCCCTGACCACCGGCCAACGTGGCTGGTGAAATAGACATCTTACCCACCAATGCCAAATCTACCTGCATTTGGCGGGTGTTAATTATAGGCCCTGATTACAATATGATAATCTTTCTGACCGTTTGGAACAGTGTAAACAGCACTAAATAAATTAAAAGCAGCCTATACCAGAGATATAAATCCTAGCAAAGAGTTGATTTTTTAAACTTGTGAAATTGCTTTTGAGTGTTGCAGTGGCGTGAGGCTTGGAGCTCACAGAATCAGTAGGCTATTAAACAAACTCAAACACGCAACAGAAGCAGGATGTGTCTTATTTCTGTAGATATATATATGATTTATAAAGCCAGGCACATTTAACAGATAGGCTATTGATTATACACCTAATTAAGTTGGGGTTTCCTCTCTCCTCAATTTTCATAGACATTTAAAACGCCTCACTCCACTGCTGCCTCCGCCACATTGTTCTCAACACCATTATGCTGGTTAACTTTGCTATTATGCACAGAGAAACATGGTCTTGGAAAAGGCGGCCATTCAACAGCACACCAAAGATTGTTTCAGAACCGCAGACAGCAACCGCTATCCAATGCGGGGAAAACCACATTTTTTATAAAATATATATTTTTTATTAGT